>NC_137466.1:66819452-67419452 GCF_964235325.1 Thermobia domestica
GGAGATCCATCTTAATATTGTCTTCCCATTTGAGCCTACATCTCACTAATAGTCATTTTCCGATTGGACTTCCAGTTGAAATTTTGAAACCCTTCCTATTTTCTTCCATTCTGTTTATATGATTGGTCCACTTGAGTCTCCCAGACTTGATGACCCTAACAATGATTGGTAAACTTTATAAATTATGTAGTTCCTCTTTATGAAATTTACACTATTCCCCATTCCCGTCCATCATGGGTCTGAACATTTCTCAGGATTTTATTTTCAACTACTTTCAGCCTGCGTTCTTCTCTCAATGTAAGCGACCATTTTTCGCAACCATACAGTACAACAAATATAATTATCGTCTATATTAGAATAATGATAATAAAGGGATAAGTCGAACTTAATGAACTTTGTTAGAAAGTAATCGTGTAAATACTTTAAACTATTTTGTGGTGAACATGTGAAACTTTATAACGTGAAATGAAATCAAACATTAAACTACCCAGTTGTTGGAATTATTTGATATACAGAAAGAACTTTAAAAATTAAAGAATATTTAAAAGAACATTAACATTAATATATGTGCTGTGTAGGGTATTCTTTTCTACGGAGTTTCAATACTTTATATATACCGTACAAATTTTCGAGTATCGGACCGACATTAAATAGTATGGAAGTTTTTCTGCTGTTTCCATTTTCCTCTTCAAACCACTTCAGCACTCGAAAACGATAACAAAGGAAAACGAGAAAAGGACTGTGTCTACTGAGCTCTACTTCTATTATAATCTGGCAACGCTGTAAAATAATGCAGGAAACTACAGATTCTTGTTCTCAGGCTCCCCACTTTACAAATTGAGAGTTTTTCCTATGCCAAAATTTTGTACCGAAAAGCCCGACTTATGTCCTAATTCCTTTTCCCATATATCCCTCTATAAAATATGATAGGCAAGGGCACCGATCCTGGGGGGATCCAGGAGGCCCGGGCCCCCCAAAGCTCATGTGGGACTCAATATTGTATTTATGAATATACAATATTTGGCATAATCGGCGCCCTTGATGGTAGAGCCCATATCCTCACACTCATTCACTTCAGAAATTGATTTTTTTTCCTCCATGCCAACGTTTTGTGCTAATGTTATGCCTCCTTTCCCAAGACTGCCACAATCAAATATGCTGGAGACCACGTACCCAGCTCTTCCATTTTAGAAATTGAAAGATTTACGTACGCCAAAATTTTGTGCTATTTTGTGGCGAAACTCCCGAGTTTTGTGCTGCCCCCATTCCCATGACACCTAATATCAAATATGTAAGATCCATATTGCTCCACACTTATGAAATTGAAAGTTTTTGTATTTCAGACTCTTTTGCTAATTTTGTACCACAAACCCCAAGTTTCGTGCTGCTCTTTTTTACAAGATATGCTCCTATCAACTATGCTGTGGCCTACGTCCCCAACTCCCCACTTGACAAAGAGAAACTTTTTCTATGCCAATGTTTTGTGCCGCAAACCCCGAGTAATATGCTCCCCTTGCTTTCAAATTTGCTGGAGCTTCTACTTTAGAAATTGGACACTTTTTGATCCTAAAGTTTTATGGTAATTTTATGTTCTTATAGTTTTCGACGTATCCCCTTATTAAATATTAGACCAAATGCTTGTTCTTCGCACGGAGAGAATAAGTGTACGGGAAATTTTAATCCCCTTCCCCATTAGGATAAGCATTAAAATGAAACTATAATGATACAAATCCATAAAATACTCTACTTTCGGGAAAACTCTTGTAAATCTCTACTCCCATAGAATACAAACCTTAATCGAAGTGACATGATAAAGACCACCTTGAAGTCCTCCGACATTACTTGCGTGAGAAAATAAAACCAAACGGAATAAATAGCAACAAGCAACTCTCTTTCGATGTTGCTCCTGCCAAAAAATGAAGAATTGAGTAAAACAATAATCATGAGCAACGTCTTTGGCGTGTCCCCTATAAATTTCCATGCTAGCTGGTATGTCCATTCTTGACTAAATTTGGGATTAAGTGCCATCAGGATTGGCAACTAACAGCTTAGCGACTCTAAAAAACTATAAATTCAAGAATATCTTGGTTATCTTAAACATTTTATCTTTTCTTCTCTCTATCCCATGCCGATGGAGGTGAATCTGGACTTTAATGGTACTGGAACTGTGACTATTTATCTCAGCCATCCCGGAACTATGGATTCGAACTTGGACTTAAAGGCATTCGGAATATCATGATTCACCTCAGTGACCCCCAATACTATGAATTTGTCACTTCTAACGGGTATTTATAAGTCACTTCGAATTTTTCCTAGGTGTGCTTAGTGTTGTAAAGGCCTGGGAAAAAACCGGAAATTTTTATAGTTTTTTTCCCGAGCTTGAAAGAAAAACGGAAAAATTAAAATTTTCGAATATTTTACTATATTTTGCTTTTAAAATGAAAACTATTTTATATTTACTAGTTTACAGTTAAGATCATTGAGTAGTTATGTTTCTTGGGAATTAGAATAGGGAAATTTTGTGGCAACAAATATATTTGTACCCCTCCTTCAAAGTTAGCAGCGTGATAGAATGGAAAATAAAATGAAATCTTTAAGTTTAACGTCCCACGATTATGCCAGTTAGGCTAAAGGAGACGGTGATTATGAGAAATGAATGAAATGGGAGGAAACGGGAGAACCCCGAGAAAACCCACGAGCACGATGTTTGTTCACCACAAAGCCTACACGGCGCGAGCTGGGATCGAACCAGGGACCCCAAGCACCGGAGGTGAACGCTCTGCCACTGAGCCACCGCGCCAACTGAGCCAACGCTCTGCCACTGGGACCCATAAAACTATACATTTGACACTAGTATCAGTCATTTTCAATTACTTTTACATGTCACTCTCCCCCTTTAGGAGTAACTAATGGGGGTTGAATTTTGATTTAAACGGCATCGGAAGTGTCACTGTTCACCTCAGCCACCCCGAAAACTATGGATTCGACACTAATATCGGCCATTTTCGATCACTTTTATATATCCACCCCTTCTCCCGCCCCCCAAGTTGCGGCGCTGAATTTTTATTTAAACAGCATCGGAAATGTTAATGTTCATCTCAGGACCCCGCAAAAGCATGGATTCGACTTTAAGATCGGTCATTTTCAATCATATTTTATATATATATATATATCACCCCCTTCGCCCGCCCTAAAGTTTCGGGGTTGAATTTGGATTTAAACTGCATCGGAAATGCCACTGTTTATCTCAGCGGCTCTGAAAACTATGGATTCACACTAATATCGATCATTTTGCATCATTTTTATATATCTCCCTCCTCCTCCACTTTGCGGGAAGTACTAAAATGGTAAAATCCATCCCAGGCCCGAACCCCATCTATGTTGAAAATTTTTATCGAGATCAGTCTGGTTGTTTAAGAGTTGTTAAGTTACAAATATAGTCATTTTCATTTTTATATATGTAGATAATTTGTCGCACTAGAAAACAGGTATTTGTTTACATACAAAATTTTGTACATAAAGTTTATATTAAAGTCTGTATTTGAATATTAAATAATAGTAATTATATATCTTAGTGCATCAGTATTAGTGAAATTTGCCTACTGCTCTTTCCTTTTAGAAGTAATTTGGTTAAAATTAACAAAATTTTACCAAATCAAAGAGCACATTAGGAACTCAGTTTCATGCAAGAGCCCTATTTGTTACAACAGAAACGCTTCAGGATAGTAGATGTGTATCCAATCGTAAAAATTATGTAATTAATGCACAACCATGAATAAACGACTAAAAGACACATAAAGCAAATGAGTGCAGACTATTAATTTTCAAGAATAATTACAACAGTTTTATTTTCTAATGCTTCTTTTCTAAATATTCACAATATTGAAATTTCTCAATTTACATTTTTCACGCATTCGAGAAAAAACGTTCCATTACTAGTAAAACTAAAATAATACGAAGATATTTGTTATTTTCCCAATTTTTCCAATTTTTCCGGAAAGAAACCGGAAGAAACGGTTTTTTACCAGCCGGTTCAAAATTTCCGGAAATTTTACAGCACTAGGTGTGCTAGGGGTGTCTGGCCCCGCTGTTTTCCATTCCCGGTTGTAAGTAATACGTGCATCAAGTTTAGTTAAAATTGCTCTAGGCTTTCCAGAGTTATGCTATACCATACATACATAGCTACATCAATTTTTATACAGGTGTATCCGTGACCTGGAAACTGACCAAGAGTAATGATAGGCGAGGACAAAGGAAGCAATTTGAGAATAGGAACAAATGCTCCCAAGTGCGGCGTTAGAGGTCACCGGAATTTTGTCGCAGTGGGACAAAAGTGTCCGTAACCTGAAAATGAAATGTCGGATTAAGGTTCGGTCAAAGGCAAAATGCATCATTCGTATCTAATATTTCATTATTATAAGCAAGAACAGCGCAAGTTTAGCCTTATAAGATACGTAGGATATTCCATACCACTGAAGGAAGAAATTTGACTAGAAACCCTATATTGTACGCAATGAAGTTGTTTCGAGTAGAAAAATGTCCAATATCTGAATCAAATTAGGAGAAAACATGGGTATGCAAGAGCATGAGCTACAGATTGAAGGAGAAGTGTGACTGTGGGAAACATTGATAGGGATTATGGGCAAACACGAAAGAAGCAATCTGAGATTAGACACTACGACCCGGACATGCGACACGAAAACAATTACACTCAAGTCTCTTCCCCACAGATACACATATACTTTACAAATTAAAATCTTTTTCTATGCCGAACATTTGTGCCATTTTGTGCAGCAAACTTCGAGTTTTGTGCAGTAATCAGGTTTTAGTTACACTAAGATAAAATGGGGGCAGCCCCTCATATCACAAATTGAAAGTTTTTTTTTTCTATGCCGAAGTTTTCCGATTATACACATAGTATCAGTATTAAAAGTATCCCACAAAATCATTATCAAATTATATTCTTACAAGAAGACAGTTATAGATATAGCCTACGACAATTATTTTGGACATGAGTGTACACTTATCAAATATGGTGTGTCCCATGCCCCAGAGAGCTTATTTGAGACTTTAAAACTTTTTTTCCTCTCTTTCCCTCTCAAAAGATGTTGCACACCATAATAATACACACACACTTAGGTCTATTATAAATGAAAGTCTATTATCATTCCAAGTTAGATACTAACTTAAATTTACTTCCGGGGATGATTTTGTTGCTTTAGAAAATCTTACGCAAATTTGGCCGTCATTTTACTTGAACCAAAAGAAAAAACTGTGTACAACATATGTCAGATGCTTTGTTTTTAGTTGATTTCTGCCACTTCCGGTTTAGTAGACAGATTAGAGTGGAGATCGAATATAATTTCTAGACACTTAATTGATTACAGAAAACCGCTTGTTGCTATCTATTACGGGAATCAATGCTAAAACCGGAAGTGATTGATTTTTGCCATTTTCCGGTTTGAACATAGGGTTAAGAGAGAAGATAGTACTTATTCTTACAACGCTAAATCGATTCGAAATATCCATTTCTTGGTTTCTGTTATCGCTTCTGTTCTATGCAGATCAATATTGAAACCGGAAGCTGGAGTGGATTTCAACCACTTCCGGCTTTAGTAGAGAGTTGAGGATGGCGATGTAATGTATTTTTGAAATACATAACACTAGTTAACAAATTTAAACTTTTTGTTTGTTACATGAGAAAAATCACCTGATCTTAAAGGAACTTTTTGCGCTGAATTCCAATATGCACTCGGTTTCTCTCCATCACGTACAGTTTTCCCGTAACAGAGGGATTTTCGGGAAATTCCCTCAAAAATTTCCCTTTTTCAGATATTTTATTCCCCTAGCTCCTGTCCCCTTACATATAGTAACATAGAAATTATACCTAAGTATACCTTGATTTATATTTAATAAACCCTAAAAGTTTCGTAAAAATCGCTTTGTTCTTTCTAGAGAAATAAATATATTTGTATGTATACTGTGTGCACTGTTTATTGCACCTGATAGTAATGCTTTCAGATCTCCTGAGTTGGGGTAAAAACGATTTGCTTTATTACTACAAACACAGACATAAAAATGAATATTTACAATAGTCAACAACACACTTGTATTGCTGTAGTCAACAACATATCAGTGTACAGGAAAAGGCATGTTCAATTTTCAAGCTATTTCTCAATGCAAGATAATGTGTGCGTATGTACGGATATAAATGGGATGATGGCGGAGCTAGGAATTCCTTACGTTCCAGAAGAATGGAGGTTATTTATCGACGCGTCAAAGGTCAGCCTTAAAGCTGTCCTTTTACATAATGGAAATAAAAAACCTTCTATACCACTTGCGCACTCAGTGAAGATTAAGGAATCCTATGACACCATGTCAACTTTGCTAAATCTTATAAATTACAAGGACCATTGTTGGCAAATATGTTGTGATCTCAAGGTAGTTGGTATCTTATTAGGACTGCAGTGCGGTTACACGAAGTACCAATGTTTTTTATGTTTATGGGATAGCCGAGCTGATGATAAACATTATGAAGTGAAGGAATGGGAACCTAGAGTGAATTACGTACCTGGAGAATGCAACGTCAAATACGCTCCTTTGGTAGATCCTAATAAGATATTACTACAGCCACTTCATATCAAGTTAAGACTTATGAAAAACTTTGTCAAAGCCATGGACACATCTGGTGAAGGTTTCAAGTATTTACGAAATAAGTTCCCTAACCTGAGTGATGCTAAGATTTCAGCGGGAGTGTTTATTGGTCCCCAAATTAGGGAAAAAAATGCTTGATGATAGCTTTGACAGCAAGTTAAACAGTGCTGAACTAGCTGCCTGGACAGCATTTAAGTGTGTTGTGCGCAACTTTCTGGGCAATAACAAAGCTGAGAGTTACACAGAAATCGTACAGGACATGATACAGAAATACAAAGAGTTGGGTTGTAGGATGTCTTTAAAAATCCACTTTTTGCACTCCCACCTCAGCTTCTTTCCTGTAACCTAGGTGCTCTCAGCGACGAACAGGGGGAAAGATTCCACCAAGATATAATGGCAATGGAGAAAAGGTACCAGGGACGATGGGATCCTTCAATGACGGGGGACTATTGTTGGGGTCTTGTTAGAGAATGCAACATTTCTTACAAAAGAAGGAAGTAGTGTACGTTTTTGTAACCCAATGGAAGTTTCATATATTGTGATAGTTTTGATTGTCTTTTCATGACCTTTTGGTACATTTGTATTATTGTTTATTGTAAATTGTCGCACTTATAAATTATATTGTATTATATTTTATATATGTGTTTGTGGTAATAAAGCAAAACGTTTTACCTCAACTTAAGAGATCTGAAAGCATTACTATAAGGTGCAATAAACAGTACACACAGTATACATACACCCTCCATTCCAAAAGAAACCGAACTTTTGAAAACAAATAGTACCACTAGTGCCATCTGTTGTAATATTTTACCGGTAGATGGCGGAGTCCCTCATTGACAACTGGTATAAATGTCATGACATTTGGATGCACGGCAACAAAGTTATTGCGTTTCAACTGTCAGTGTGTTGTGTACATCGGTCGGAAAATGAGTTTCAAACAACGAGCTGCAATTGAGTTTTGTGTTAAACTGGGTAAAACTTTTAGTGAAACGCACCAAATGCTACAAAATGCATATGGTGATGAGTGTCTATCCCGTACGCAAGTTTACGAGTGGTTCAGGCGATTCAAATCGGGTAGAGAGACGCTGGATGATGACGAAAGATCAGGCCGTCCCAGAACCGGATTATCGGAAGAAAACATCGAAAAAGTGCGTGAATTCATCAAACATAACAAAAAATCGTCGGTGAAAGTTATTAAAATGGAATTAGGCATTCCTCAAACAACCGCATACCGCATTTTGACCGAAGTTTTGGGCCTTAAGAAGATTAATTCGCGGTTTGTACCACACAAACTCACCGAAGACCAAAAAGTTGATCGACTTGCGCATTGCAAAGACATCGTTAAAAGTGCTCGGCAGGATCGAAACTTCTTGAAATCGATTGTAACTGGTGACGAGACGTGGTGTTTTGAATATGAGCCCGAAACAAAGCGGCAAAGTGCTGAATGGAGAGCGCCGGATGAAGGAACACCCAAAAAAAGTCGCTTGGTGAAGTCAAAAGTTAAGGTGATGCTGATTTGTTTTTACGATTCAAAAGGAATTATCCACAAAGAATTTGTTCAGCCCGGCCAGACAGTCACTGGAGAGTTTTACTTGGGCGTCATGAAGCGTTTGCTGGCAAGAAATCGTCGTATTCGGCCCGAATATCGCGAAATCGACAGTTGGACTCTTTTGGACGATAATGCACCATCACATCGTTCGCGACTTGTAACTGAATTTTTGGTCAAAAATCACATTATTCGGTTGCATCATCCGCCCTATTCACCAGATCTCGCTCCGTGCGATTTCTATCTGTTCCCGAAACTGCATTTGGCGATGAAAGGAAAGTGGCACGCATCGATTGATGCCATTGAGAAGGCGACGACCGCCGTCCTAAAGACCATTCCAATAAAGGACATGGAGAAGTCGTTTGACAACTTGTTGGAGCGTGCAAATATGTGTATCGATGCAGAAGGGGAATACATTGATTAATAAAAATGATTTGTTCCAAAATGTACATTGCTTTTTTGTTTTTTTAAAACGTTCCGTTTCTTTTGGAATGGAGGGTGTACAAACATATTTATTTCTCTAGAAAGAATAAAGCGATTATTACGAAACTTGGAGGGTTTGTTAAATATGAATCAAAGTATACTTAGGTATAATTTCTATGTTAGTATATGCAAGGGGACAAGATCTTGGGGTGTAAAATAAACGAAAAGGGAAATTTTTGAGGGATTTTCCCGAAAATCCCTCTGTTACGGGAAAATCGTACGTGATGGAGAAAAACCGAGTGCATATTCGAATTCAGCGCAAAAAGTTCCTTTAAGAACAGGTATTTCCTTTTATGTAACAAAACCTTTGTTAACTAGTGAATCGATTGCAGAAGACCACATCTCTCTCTTATCGTTTTTGCTCAATAGCGTTAAAACTGGAAATTGGTAAGTTCTACACTTCCGGTTTGAGTATCGGGTCCAAAAACTAACTAGTTTCCTAAATTTTCACCCTCTACATTCTGATCAAATTTGATAATGATTGATTCAGTAATTCTAGGAATTCCTTGTCTGTAAACAACTTTTAAATTCTTAGATCTAAGTTTACCGAAATTGAAAAATTTTAGTTTTATGTTCATTTCCAGTACTGACTGAATCTAATTGTCAAAGTACAGGGTTTTCATAAAGTATGGACTGATTTAATTCGCTTATAACTTACATAAAAATGCTCATATTGAAATCAAATAAAGTGCAAACGGTAGCGGAAGTATTAAATTTTTACCTGTAATCTGCACCAGCTCAGTTCATTCACCGCCACACCTCCAACTGGGCGCCATTTACGTCCACACATTCGCATAGGCGGCGCTGGAATCCACTCACAGCGTTCCGCCGTGTTTGATCCGAAATGCCAGCCACAGACGCCCTGATTTTGTCCTTTAAGTTCTCCAAACCACTTGGCTTCTTTGCATAAACTTCCGTTTTCACACGACCCCAAAGCCAGAAGTCGCAGGGGGGTAAGGTCGGGTGATCTTGGCGGCCAAGCGGTCGGGCCACCGCGGCCAATCCATCGGTTAGGGAATTTCTCGTCAAGGAACTGTCTCACCTTGATTGCATAGTGTGGGGGTGCCCCGTCCTGTTGGAACACGATGTCGTTCTGGATTCCACGTGCCTCCAGTTCCGGAATGAGGTATTTCTGCAACACATCCAGGTACGAATCTCCATTCATGGTCTCCTCTTCAAAAAAGAACGGTCCAATCAGATGATCATAGGACACAGCGCACCAAACGTTCACTTTAGGGCTATCTCTCTCATGTGTCTCAAATTCCTTTGGATTTTCCGTGCCCCAAACGCGACAGTTGTGTCGGTTAACCTTCCCGGAGACATGAAAGGTTGCCTCATCTGAGAACATGATGGCTGAAAGGAGAATTTGGTAAGAAACTGACCCTTGCCCTCCCTCTCCCTCTCTCAACGTGTTCAGAGTTGCCGCTTATCTAACAGTGTTACCAACTAAAAATTTAATCCTTCCGCTACCGTTTGCACTTTATTTGATTTCATTATGAGCACTTTAATGAAAATTATAAGCAAATTAAATCCGTCCAGACTTTATGAAAACCCTGTAGAATCCAGTTATATTCGAGGCGAGAATACCAACGAGAATAGATTGGGATTGAAGAATTATTACGTTGTTGTCGGTAAATAAAACACACATTGATAGGTATATATATATATATATATATATATATATATATATATATATACAGTAGCGTATTTACGATTTTGTTTCGGGAGGGGCTTTGCTAAATTTCGGGGGGGGGGGCTTGGCCTGGAAATGTGAAAATTCCGCAAGATATTTCATTTACTTTACTATACTAAGTAAGATTTCGGGGGGGGGCTTAAGCCCGGAAGCCACCCCCCTAAATACGTCACTGTATATATATATAAGGAAAGTGACTATGTTTGTGAGTTAATATTTTGAGTGATAACTCCGTATTTTTACGGAGTAGCTGATCTTTTGTAAACTGCGGATTCCGTATTTATACGTGATGTGATTACAAACGTATTTCAATGGGTTTGCTCGTTTATTATAAGGAATTAGCAGTTTTAAAAAATCTCCCTTGGACTTCCTATTTCCAAATTTCGCCAATAGATGGCGTGAAGATTATAATTAATACCTTGTTACCGCCAGGGTTCAAAAGCACGTCTGTGAAGTTGTCCCGCCCACCTAACGAATTTTTCATTTTTTTATCTACATCGTTAGTTTATCGTTAGTTTACGTTAGTTTTGCTAAAATTATCGTTAGTTTTGCAAAAATAACGATTTTATTCGAGAAATAAATGGGCAGGCCAACTTCACGGTTCCCCGCCCACAAACGAATTTCAAAAGTTTTTCATATCACATCGTTAGTTTATCGTTAGTTTACGTTAGTTTTGCTAAAACTATCGTTAGTTTCGCAAAAATAACGATTTTATTCGAGAAATAAAGTTTCCCGCCAACTGGGAATTAGCCCGCCCATATTGAATTCTCATAACATTCCAACTCATATCGTTAGTTTATCGTTAGTTTACGTTAGTTTTGCTAAAACTATCGTTAGTTTCGAAAAAATAACGATTTTATTCAAGAAATAAAGTTTCCCGCCAAATTTGAATTAGCCCGCCCATATTGAATTCTCATAAAATTCCAACTCACATCGTTAGTTTATCGTTAGTTTACGTTAGTTTTACTAAAACTATCGTTAGTTTCGCACAAATAACGATTTTATTCGAGAAATAAATGGGCAGGCCAACTTCACGGTTCCCCGCCCACAAACGAATTTCAAAAGTTTTTCATATCACATCGTTAGTTTATCGTTAGTTTATGTTAGTTTTGCTAAAACTATCGTTAGTTTCGCAAAAATAACGATTTTATTCGAGAAATAAAGTTTCCCGCCAAATGTGAATTAGCCCGCCCATATTGAATTCTCATAAAATTCCAACTCATATCGTTAGTTTATCGTTAGTTTACGTTAGTTTTTCTAAAACTATCGTTAGTTTCGCAAAAATAACGATTTTATTCGAGAAATAAATGGGCAGGCCAACTTCACAGTTCCCCGCCCACAAACGAATTTCAAAAGTTTTTCATATCACATCGTTAGTTTATCGTTAGTTTACGTTAGTTTTGCTAAAACTATCGTTAGTTTCGCAAAAATAACGATTTTATTCGAGAAATAAAGTTTCCCGCCAACTGGGAATTAGCCCGCCCATATTGAATTCTCATAAATTTCCAACTCATATCGTTAGTTTATCGTTAGTTTACGTTAGTTTTGCTAAAACTATCGTTAGTTTCGCAAAAATAACGATTTTATTCAAGAAATAAAGTTTCCCGCCAAATTTGAATTAGCCCGCCCATATTGAATTCTCATAAAATTCCAACTCACATCGTTAGTTTATAGTTAGTTTACGTTAGTTTTACTAAAACTATCGTTAGTTTTACTAAAACTATCGTTAGTTTCGCACAAATAACGATTTTATTCGAGAAATAAATGGGCAGGCCAACTTCACGGTTACCCGCCCACAAACAAATTTCAAAAGTTTTTCATATCACATCGTTAGTTTCGCAAAAATAACGATTTTATTCGAGAAATAAAGTTTCCCGCCAAATGTGAATTAGCCCGCCCATATTGAATTCTCATAAAATTCGAACTCATATCGTTAGTTTATCGTTAGTTTACGTTAGTTTTTCTAAAACTATCGTTAGTTTCGCAAAAATAATGATTTTATTCGAGAAATAAACTTTCCCTCCAACTGTGAATTAGCCAATCCATATTGAATTCCCTTAAACTTCCTACTCATATCGTTAGTTTAACGTTAGTATACATTAGTTTTGCTAAAATTAACGTTTGTTTTGGAAAAATAACGATTTTATTCGACAAATAAAAGTTCCCGCCAAATGTAAACCCTAACAGCACATTTACATAACAGGCATACGTAAGATGTATATAAGGCACATACTGGACACATTCTCATGTACTGTACCTGAGGGAACATGATAGGCGTATGCCTGCTATGTAATTGTGTTTACATTTGGCGGGAACTTTTATTTCTCGAATAAAATCGTTATTTTTGCGAAACTAACGATAGTTTTAGCAAAACTAACGTAAACTAACGATAAACTAACGATGTGATATGAAAAACTTTTGAAATTCGTTTGTGGGCGGGGAACCGTGAAGTTGGCCTGCCCATTTATTTCTCGAATAAAATCGTTATTTTTGCGAAACTAACGATAGTTTTAGTAAAACTAACGTAAACTAACGATAAACTAACGATGTGAGTTGGAATTTTATGAGAATTCAATATGGGCGGGCTAATTCAAATTTGGCGGGAAACTTTATTTCTTGAATAAAATCGTTATTTTTTCGAAACTAACGATAGTTTTAGCAAAACTAACGTAAACTAACGATAAACTAACGATGTGAGTTGGAATTTTATGAGAATTCAATATGGGCGGGCTAATTCAAATTTGGCGGGAAACTTTATTTCTTGAATAAAATCGTTATTTTTTCGAAACTAACGATAGTTTTAGCAAAACTAACGTAAACTAACGATAAACTAACGATATGAGTTGGAATTTTATGAGAATTCAATATGGGCGGGCTAATTCCCAGTTGGCGGGAAACTTTATTTCTCGAATAAAATCGTTATTTTTGCGAAACTAACGATAGTTTTAGCAAAACTAACGTAAACTAACGATAAACTAACGATGTGATATGAAAAACTTTTGAAATTCGTTTGTGGGCGGGGAACCGTGAAGTTGGCCTGCCCATTTATTTCTCGAATAAAATCGTTATTTTTGCAAAACTAACGATAATTTTAGCAAAACTAACGTAAACTAACGATAAACTAACGATGTAGATAAGAAAAAGAAAAATTCATTAGGTGGGCGGGACAACTTCACAGACGTTTCAAAAGCCATGTGCTTATTGTTTGAATGTTAAATGGCGAGAAGAAACCTGTCGGACGATTCAATACGCTTCAGTTTAGACGCGGAAAGAAAGTTATTCGACGACGAAAATATCAAATATGTCAGGTGAGTAACCTTGAGATAGCCCTAATAATTCTCATATTCGCATCCTTTTTCCTTGCAATACGTGTTAATGTTATTTGTGATTTGTAATCCTTTTGTGGTTGGAATAAATAAAGAGCAAGCTCTAAACTTTCAAACGGTACATGTTGTATTATTTTAGCTTTTTTAGATTTTGTGATACTGCTATGTTTTAAAAATGCTGCAAAAAAGCCCAGCATTCTTGGGAAAGCCAGCACTTCAAAGTTCAGCATTCAAAGTGTTAATAACTCTTGAATCACCGCTCCTATCTCGATCAAATTTTCAACATAGATGAGGTTCGGGCCTAGGATTTTTTCATTAATTCCACTTTGATGGTGCAACTTGGGGACGACGAGAGGGAAGATATGTATATAAAAATGAAAGAAAATGACCGATATTAGTGTCGAATTCATAGTTTTTGGGGACCCTAACTTGATTGGGGACAGTTTTGATGCTCTTTATGTCCAACATGAAACGTATTCTCGCCGTGTGAAGAATGGACATTCTGGTAAGTGGTCTAAAAGAATTGCTAGGAAATATAATTATTATGTCTGATCCTGGTGGCTAAACAAAAAAGATAAGTTCCATAAAATTGTGTGAGAATGGAGATTCAACTGCACTAGCGTCCTAAGAGAATGTTTCGCGCTTAATTTCTTTAATTCTGGAACATGGTATATATATCAATGAACTTTGCTGAAGCAATGCATCTTTTAAGTAGAACTATCAGTAACATGGTTAAGGTGATACTTTAAATTTAGTCACTCCAAAGCATCGTTGACATAGTGAAGTGTACGTAATGTATGTGGCCCACACATAGGCTTACATATCTCGTTCACACACTGTGAGATACATACGAGCTCATCTCCCCTGAGTAGCTGCTACATTGGTGCATTCATGTGTAGAGAATGTTGTGTGAATGGGCTTCATTAGCAGACGACAAGACTCACCTTCATCTCCCTCACCAACAATTGGGTAGTTAGGGTGCGCCGGAAGTTCCACGTGACGCCACTAGAGCGCAGCACGAGTCGTAGCTGCAGGCGGGACCTCCTGAAGAGTCTCCCCTTACTCTGAAGCCCAGCGGGAAACCGGATTGTTAGGTCATCCTGGAAGATTTTCCACAACGATGCCACTTGTATTCACTGACCTCTGGCGGAGAATCTATTGAGAAAAACCAATGAGACAAGAGCATTCACCATTTAAAGCAGCGTGAGAAAAGAAACAGTGACTACCAACGTGTGTGTGATTTATGCAAGTGTGCAGCAAGTGTGAAATTATTTCCCCCCGTAAATTAAAACATATGCTTTATTGAAGTCATTAAACAAGAAAATCACATTTACTTATAAACTATTGACACACATAACCAATAAGGTGTTTTTATCAATTTTAAGGGTTTTACAGTCAAACCAATTTAATAGGTCATTAATAGCCGAGGACTGTGGAGCATGAAAGCTTCTCAGTTGCGAGAACTGACCTGCCACTAATAGCAGAATACTTATGATTATGATGATTAATACAGTACATATTTTAGAATTAGAATAGTGTTTTAAATACAATGGCGGAGCGGAGGTTCCAGCGAATAATTTGGCCATATAGGACCTTCTTTTCCTCTTGGATCATCATTTTCTCG
Source organism: Thermobia domestica (assembly GCF_964235325.1). Lineage (NCBI taxonomy): Eukaryota > Metazoa > Arthropoda > Insecta > Zygentoma > Lepismatidae > Thermobia > Thermobia domestica. Next base: position 66,834,779 of record NC_137466.1, read on the forward strand.
ATTGGTTTGACGCAACTTTCCATTCTCCTCTCTTCAACCGAATTCTTAATTTTCTTGTAGCTCCCCTTATTTAGCCTATATCTAGTATTATTTGTTCTGTCATGTCCTTCCTCTGAGTATCTGAAAGAAGTTTGGTTTACCAAAGCCCCTTTATACATTTACCATGTTTGTGCGTATTTCCGTCCGTCCGGGAGACAAAATCATGTCTATTCGAATATCCTTCCGTTCGGGAGACAAAATTATATCTGTCCGTATATCCGTCCGTCCGGGAGACAAAATCATATTTGCTCGTATATCCGTCCGTCTAGGAGACAAAATCATATCTGTTCGTACATCCGTCCGTCTGGGAGACAAAATCATATCATTTCTTATATCCGCCCATCTGGGAGACAAAATCATATCTGTTCGAATATTCATCCATATATCCATTTGGGAGACAAAATCATATCTGTTCGCATATCTGTCCGTACAGGAGACAATCATGTCTGTTCATATATCCGTCCGTCTGGGAAACAAAATCAGATCTGTTCGAATATTCATCCATATATCATTCCGGGAGACAAAATCATATCTGTTCGCATATCCGTCCGTTCAGGAGACAATCATGTCTGTTCGTATATCCGTCCGTCTGGGAAACAAAATCATATCTGTTCGAATATTCATCCATATATCCATCTGGGAGACAAAATCATATCTCTTCGTATATCCGTCCGTCCGGGAGACAACATCATATCTGTTCATATATCCGTCCGTCTGGGAAACAAAATCAGATCTGTTCGAATATTCATCCATATATCCATCCGGGAGACAAAATCATATCTGTTCGTATATCCGTCCGTCCGGGAGACAACATCATATCTGTTCATATATCCGTCCGTCTGGGAAACAAAATCAGATCTGTTCGAATATTCATCCATATATCCATCTGGGAGACAAAATCATATCTGTTCGTATATCCGTCCGTCCGGGAGACAACATCATATCTGTTCATATATCCGTCCGTCTGGGAAACAAAATCAGATCTGATCGAATATTCAGCCATATATCCATCCGGGAGACAAAATCATATCTGTTCGTATATCCGTCCGTCCGGGAGACAACATCATATCTGTTCATATATCCGTCCGTCTGGGAAACAAAATCAGATCTGTTCGAATATTCAACCATATATCCATCTGGGAGACAAAATCATATCTCTTCGTATATCCGTCCGTCCGGAAGACAACATCAGATCTGTTCATATATCCGTTCGTCTGGGAAACAAAATCAGATCTGATCGAATATTCAACCATATATCCATCCGGGAGACAAAATCATATCTGTTCGTATATCCGTCCGTCCGGGAGAAAACATCATATCTGTTCATATATCCGTCCGTCTGGAAAACAAAATCATATCTATTCGCATATTCGTTCATCTGGGAGACAAAATCATATCTATTCGTATACCCGCCCGTTTGGAAGACAAAATTATATCTGTTCGTATATCCGCCCATTCGGGAGACAATCATGTCTGTTCGTATATCCGTCCGTCTGGGAAACAAAATCAGATCTGTTCGCCTGACCGTCCTTCCAGATGACAAAAGGAAATTAAGAACTACTTGATATATCATCAATTTTGGCCTCGATAAAGAGGGTCAAAAGTTTCGGGACTGAGTTCGTTGATGGAGGTGGTATTGGAACCAGAAGTGGTACAAATTTATCATTTCCGGTTTTAACTAACGTTACCCACGGAACGAGACGAGATGATAAATAAGGTTTTCTCGTTCCGTCTCGTAAATTTTTGTACAAGTCGTCTCGGTTCTTGGAAAATCGTTTCTCGTATCGTTTTGCCAATTTATATATAAAGTCTATGTCCTGATTTTATTTTCTTAATTTGATCCAGAAGATATCAGAACCCTTCCGAGTCACGAGAGGTACACGAAGGGTGTACTATCACAACATTTAAATCATATTCACTGTTGGAGTATGTTATGTAACGACTTAAACGTTCATAAATGCTCTTTGTTATGTTCGTACAATTACTTTATCGATTTATAGCTTTTAAAAAAAATACTATAAATCATGCGACACTAAAACTGAATTTGAGATACAAGATTTGGGTGAACTAGAGTTACCCACTAGACTCAAGAAATGTATTGTCTCATCTGGAAAACGAGACGAAATTGTTCATGTTTGTCGTCTCGTCTCGATTTTACAAATGTACTTCACGTCTCGTTGGCAACATTAATTTTAAGTTTCTCACTATACGAGAGCAAAAATGATAGCAGAAAGTGAGAAGCAGTTTTCTGTAAGCTATTAAGGTTCTCCAGAATACACGTAATCCCCATGCTTAACTTTCTACTGAAACCGGAAGCGATAGAAATCCAGTACAACTTCCGGTTTCAAATATTGACCTTCATAAAGGCATAAAACCAATAAAAGTAATCGAGAAGCGGTTCCTTTGGAATCTATTTAGTGTTCTAAGAATAGGTACCAACTTCTATCTTAATCTTTAACTAATCTGGTGCACTCTTCCTAGGTTTCCTTTTTAAAATTTCGGCCTATGTTTAGCAGAAGGAGTCCAGCTCTTTTCTCTAAAAAAATGTTACAATTTTGGTAATTTCTGTTCCCATTCGGTTAGTTTAGAGTAGGTTAGATTAGTTTAGGTTAGTTTAGTTTGCATTATATTAGTGTAGGGGTTCTGCATACGTTCCCAAAAAATGATAGAATTTCGATTATTTCTACTAATATTAGGTTAGTTTAGGTTACTTCAGGTTAGCTTAGGTTAGTTTATGTTAGGTTAGGTTAGATTTGGTTACGTTATGTTACGTCTAAGTACTTGCATCATTCATGTCTCCTGTAAATTTTGTGTTTTTAAGTGCTTCTGGACCCTTTGTACTAAACATACTCCAAAATTTCCCTCAACTGACACATTTTCTCTTTTCTTATCAAATTTTCTTTACGTTTGTTGAATGTTCAATACATATGACAGAAGTTATGTGATAAGATTAATTTAAAGGAAGTGCCAACCACATTTGCTTTGTTCATTTGCTTTTTACTTCTATCTATTTACTTCACTTTTACTTCTCTTTTTACTTAACTTTTTACTTCTATCTATTTACTTCACTTCACTTTTTACTTCTATCTATTTACTTCACTTTTTATTTCACTTCACTTTTTACTTAACTTTTTACTTCTATCTATTTACTTCACTTTTTACTTCTAACTGTTTACTTCACTTTTTACTTCACCTTTTACTTCTATCTATTTACTTTTTACTTCACTTTTTTAGCAAAAAAATATACCCTAAAATACCCAGCCAACAATGGATGCAAATTATATACTTTGAACAGATACCCCCATACACAAACTATTGCTATTCTATTGGTTTATATTGGTCAATCAATCAACGCGAAAAATTTTCCTGGATTTTCACTTTTTAGCGAAACATTCCCTTTTTGCTAAATTTACGTACTAAATTTCATTCAAACTACGACCACTGCACTAGTGGGGTCTTATAAACTCCAGCAGTCGTTATGTTTTTCTTAAAGTTAAAGGTGCTCAATGGATGGCGCAGTTTCTTGTCTACTCTCATAGCATGGGTGAACTCCCATTAGATTAATAGGGACTAAAGCAAGTACCACTATTTTTTGCAATGTGAGATACTCCACCAGGCATAAACGTTAGTATTTTTATTATTCAACGTTATGAACGATAAACTCAATTAATATGTATTGGCTTTTGCTTCTCTACAACTTTTGTGCTTTATACATATAACTTTCAAAACGATACAGCCTGACGAGTTAAATATATGCAATAGTTAATGCATCGAGTAACATATCACAATGTAGCTCTGCTACCATTCTTGATCTCATGGTAGTGATCATGCTCCAATCAAATTAGTCATTCAGACTCATGGCAATACCATTTCACAGACACCTCCTCCCCATATTACCTTCCTCTATGATAAAGCAGATTGGAATACCTACAGATCATATCTTCATGATCTTCCTTTACCAACCACCGAATCCGAACTCTCTCATGCTCTGGATTCTATCATCACTATTATGCATAATGCCACAGACAAATACATCCCTAAATCTACCGTTTCAAATTTTCGATCCTCTTTACCCCAATACTTACCACTGATAAAACGGTCCCGACAGTTTTATAGAAATTAGGCTGCAACTGGCAACCTTGACTCTCTTCAACATAACAGGCAATTGCAACGAACGGTTCACAACTACCTTAAAGCTTACAAGTTGCACTGCTGGGTGAAAACTTGCAATAATCTCGGCTCTCTTTCACATCCTACTCAGTACTGGAAACGTTTCCGGCAACTTACAGGTCAAAATATTCACACAACATACTCTCTCATCGACATCAATACTCCGCTTCATACTGATACAGACAAAGCCAATGCCTTTGCCAGGTATCTCCAGGACAATTTTACACCTCTCGCACCTGAATATCCACATCGTTCTCATCCAGTCGACAAAATCAATCTGGATTCTCCTCATCTACAGGCTAATGTTCATCACACTTTACCCGAAGACAATCCACTTACTGCCCCGATCTCAATTTGTGACATCACCTCAGCGGTAGCTGATAGACGCAACACAGCCCCTGGCATAGACTCTATTACATATCGACACATTAAAGAAAGCCCGTACGTAGTCTTATATCTGCTTTGTCTCATCTATGCCTTTATTCTTCGCACTGGCTTTATACCTATTGACTGGAAAACTTCAAAAATCTTAATGTTCCTCAAATCACACAAACCTGTTGCCTCTGCCAGCTCGTATCGCCCTATTCAACTAACGTCATCCTTTAGTAAAATACTAGAACGCATCGTTGTTAAACGTCTTCATTCGTACCTGGCACTACACAACGTCATTCCACTCGAACAAGCTGGTTTCAGCATAAATGATCAGTTGCTTCGCCTTTCAAATTCCATCTATAATCACTTTAACACAGGCAATCCATCCTGTTTGGTCCTGTTTGACTTCGAAAAGGCATTCGATAAGGTCTGGCATCCCGCTCTCATTTATGAACTCAAACAGCTCCGCTTGCCTATTGCTTACATCAGATTCATTTTTAATTTTCTCACTTGTCGACTGGCATACGTCTGTATCAACTCCAGTTTTTCATTTTCCATTTTTCTACATTCTGGAGTTCCCTAAGGATCTGCTTTGTCGACGTTATTATATATTCTCTTTGTTTCCGACTTTCCTGTTGTTCCAGCTACAGTTAAACTCTTTCCGTATGCCGATGACACTGATTTCTTTGCGACAAGGAAAACTTTCCACCAACTCAATCTGACTCTACAGGATTCTATCAATGCCTTTGTTGACTGGTGCTCCCACTGGAGACTAAAAATAAACCCTGCGAAAACTCAAGCAATTGTCTTTCTTGCTCCGAAGCATCGTTCCCGTGTCCACAGAAATCCAAGATTTCTGCACCTCACAGTGCAAGATGTATTGCTCAGCCTACTCGCAGTATCAAATATCTTGGAGTCACTTTCGATCAGCATCTGACCTGGACAGTACATCTAAAAGATATCTCCAAGAAGGCATACTCTCGCCTCAATCTCCTGAAACGTCTTGCTGGAACTACCTGGGGACTAAACACTCACACAATTCTCAACACATACAAGGTTTTTCTCCGTCCTGTTCTCACGTACGGATTTACAGCTTGGATATCTGCTCCCATTCCCTACTATGAGAAATTACGCATCCTGGAACGTCATGCTTTGCGAATCGCTTTTCGTAATCAAATTACCGAGTCCCACTCAAGAACTTTATAACAGACTTACATTTCCACACATCTTGTATCATTTAGAAATACTCCGCATCAAATATGTCACCCAGAGCCTGCACAACAATCACCTACTTCTGCAAAAACTTTTGAAGACCACGCCCGAAGTATCTCCCCCAGTACAGCTCTTTTCCCTCCGCTCTCATTACTCTTCACTCTATACCGTTGCACTCTGCCTCCAGACGATCCTGACACCGTCTATTATGAACCATACTCTACAGACGCTCATCTACCTCATATGGCCATCATATGCACAGTAACACCTTCTGTACTAACAGGGCTCCTATGTCTTCATTGATGTCTACCATCGCCCCTAGGCGAGAAGATAGCCTGCATTTGTCCAACTAACAGAACCTATGTGTTGTAGTGTGTTTCGCACTTCATTTCATCTTTTCACATCATGTCACTCACAGTTATGCTTTTCCTTCACTGAAGTTTATGTCTTTCTCTCACCTCATGATTATGGTTAAAGGCCATAATGACCGTTATAGTTTGAACAATAAAGTTTATATATCTACTTATATCCCAACCACTGCTTCCTGAACAGCATAATACATCTTAACATCTCTTCCCCTATAGAGGGCGTAACCCTCTTCGGGTAATAGTAGCTATAGTACTCGCGCCGATTCGTGATGCTTGGGCTCTAAACCAATCATAGAAATATTTTGCTTGAGCTCTAACACATCGGAAAATTTCGGAACAATTCGTGGAGCCGCTTCCCGAGCGCACACTTGGAGAAACGTCAAACAGCTGAAATTCACCAACAATGTTGCCAAACTTTGAAGGCATAGGAAACCAGTATATAAAAAAGGCATTTAAAATTACCAATAATAACACTGCACAACAATAACTACTGTAACCACTATTCTAAAATGGTAACAATAGCACAAATAGTAACAACGAAAAGATAATGTAACAAAAAAGAATTAACAAAACGGAACTTGACGCCAATCCGACAACACAGTACTCTCGGGAGATGTTTTCCGTGTAGCGCGAGAGACGACACTGACAAAATTTGATGGGTGGTGGTTGATGGCCGGAACACACCCTCGCGTTCTATTGGGTGGTGAAATCGGTAGATCTAGGTCAAGCTTCACGACTCAGCGCGAGTATTATAGCCTCGGCTAGCTGAAGGAAAAAATGCAACATAACAAAATATATTTTTACTTGAAGGACCAGCGAATTCTCGAACATATCCAAAAGGCATTCTTTGATAATTTCCATTTGCATATGCCAGCTACCTATTCCGGATTATACACCTATTTTCACTTCCATTCTGGTACAGAGCATGAATTTTCCAACTCGGCAGAAAAGTATAATCCGTATCACGTTCAACAATATACCCTCTCTACTCACCAACAGATTACTTTTGGAAACGATGGCAGCAGCTCACAATGTCGACTATATAGCTCACAACGAAACATTTCTGAAAAAATCCAGCCACTACTATATATCTAATTATCATTTACTCCGTTCCGATTTACCATAGAATGTAGCCCGAGGCGGTGCTGCCTTAGCTCTCAAGTGTTCCCTACCGAAACCTTCCATTATTCTACCTCATTCTGAACAATATCCGGAACACGTCATTGCCAACGTCTACTTTGCAGACCGAGCAATCACAGTCGCAACTATTTATGTCCGATCAACACAGCCATTGCCATATCGTTTCCTTACGTATCTGGACCTCCATTTTTAGTTGTACGCTCTACTGGCTAACCTTAATTACCATTCTCGTACTGCAACTCAAAAAAAAAAAAAAAAAAAAAGCTTTCAAGACTTCCTACTAACCATCAATGTATCATTCATTGACATCCCACAACCCACACGTTCCGAAAGTGGAACCACTCCGGATGTAGTAATATTTTTAAATAATCTTTTGACTTCATCTATTATCGAAGTTCTGGGAACCATAGGGAATGATCATCTTCCGATTCTTCTTACGATACAACAACCAGCTCGCACCAAACTCTAGTATCTTCACCTCCGAAATACAATTTCCATAAGGCCAATTGGACCAAGTATCAAACACACACCACCGCCAGACTCGCTAAAACTTATTTCACTCTTACCACTTTTGAATCAATAGATCTATTAGCAGAGACTCTAACGGAAGTAATTACTGATGCCACCGAACATGCAATACCTAAACTTACTTCTCATTCGCCCCGGCCTAATTTACCTCCATATGCCATTACCCCTCTGGATCGTTCCCATGCATACCTTACCGAGTACCAAAGAACACAGGATCCATATTTTTTTCATCTCCACAAGCAGTTTCAGAGAATGGTCAAGCATTACGTCATAGCATCATCTTACCTGGTGAAATTCCTGTAACCAGCTACAGAATGAGCGGAACCCGACGAAATTCTGGAACTTATTTAAACGACTGACTTATCAGAAACATGGTTCGTAATATACTCTCGTCGTAAATTTCACGGCTCCAACTACCGACACCGATGAGGCAACAGCATTTGCCACATACTTTTCACACCCCATTCCGATCCAATTTTTGCGCATCCTTGTCATTAGCATACTAAACTAGAAGGCAATCCGACTCAACGATCACTGCAAGCCCAGTTTGGTGATCCAATCGACGCTACCGATGGCCTCCTAGCCCTGGATAACCACTGGATAACCATGATGTACTACACGGCAGGCTTAATACAGCACCAGGTGCAGACTCAATCACTCATCGCCAACTTTCCCAGGCGCCACCTATCTTTTATACACTGCTAGCCATTATTTATACCATCATTTTTGCAACAGGATATTTTCCTAGCCTGTGGAAGCTCGATAAAGTAATAGTATTCTTAAAACCACGAAAAGATATGGCATACGTAATCTCATACAGACCCATTAGTTTAACTTCCGTATTCTGTAAAAGTTTGGAACGGATTCTAGTTAAAAGGCTTCATCATTTTCTCGCCGACCGAAATATTCTTCCTCCTACTCAAGCAGGATTTCAACCTTTTTTTGCCACTAGAGACCAACTACTCAAACTTTCTTCGCTCGTAATGAACCACTATAATAAGCACCTTCCATCTGTGCTTACCTCCTTTGATATACAACGTGCCTTTGATACCGTCTGGCACAAGAGGCTGATATTCAAACTCAAACGCCTTATCCCACTTCATTACGTCCGAATGATCACCAATTTTCTTTGTCAGAGACATGCATTTATACAACTCCGCCAGAGAGTATTTCTTTTAAGAGCAGGAGAACCTCAAGGATCCGTTCTCTCTCCACTTCTATATATCCTATACGTAGCCGATATGCCTTCTCCGTCACCTCCAATTCATGCTCTACAGTTCGCAGATGACACAGCCTATCTCGCTCTCGGCTCCTCTAGAGAGTGCATCAATCTTCAATTACAAGCAGCAATAGATAACTTAATCTCCTGGTGTTTACGTTGGAAGCTAAAACTAAACCAATCAAAACACAAATGGCACTTTTGGGTCGCAGGAATCACAAGTACTGTCCCATACGCAATCCTGAGCATCTTCATATTACGGTACTGGGCTCAGAGATCTTGTTAAACAATAGCGTTAAATATCTTGGGGTCCATTTTGATAAACATTTCACATGGCGCACACACCTGGCCGGTCTCGAGAAAAACATCCGCCGTCGTTTAAACATATTGCGAAACTTAAAAGGCACAGCCTGGGGCTTAAATGCTAAAGTATTACTCCATACCTACAAAGTTTTCGCTCCACCAGCTATGACTTACGGACATCTAGCTTGGCTTTTAGCGACTCCTCAGTTTTATGGCCACCTTCAACTCCTCTAGCGCCAGGTTTACGCATTGCCTACTCTCTGTCCTATCAAACTTCAAATGACGAGATCTATCAACATACCACAATGCCTCCTATATTGGATCACCTATATAGCTTCCGAATACGATACATTACGCATTACATAGCTACATCTCATATTACAATCACAGACCTCTTAGACTCCTACTCTCCTCCGTACTGAATATCTTCCTATAGACCATCTCTCCTAGCAATATACGAAAGAGCAAACAATATTCCCAAACAATTCTCATTCATATTTCTAATAGTCTGGCTCCAATACACGCTTTACATTGTCACCTATGCACCGTTTTTATGGCTAAACTCACCATAACCCGTCCACAGACACACAGACAAAGACTTCCATTACTTACACGTTACTTCAAATAATGCAACTGAAAATCTCCTACTACTAAGTAAACATTTTCTGATTGAATCTACAAAATCTATTGCAACCTGTTTACCATCACCATTTTAATCACTAGAGGAACCCACATTATGCTTTATTTTTTTGTTTAATTCTACTTTATTTTCTCCCAAATTATGCTTTATTGTTAATATCAATCATTGTTTTACATTAATCATGTATAATGTATAATATTTACTATACATTAAATATTCTAAATATCTTGATCTATTTATAAATATTTTATGCAACCAATTTCTTTCATATTTAATGAACTTTCTACTCAATGCACTGTAAAGAGATACGCTTTACCCGAGTCAGCTTTTAATCACTGGAGTTCGCCTTAGAGGTGCATATACACAGAAAGGAAAGTAAAAGATGCCACCAAAAAGTACTGAAAGTGCTCAAGCTCAAGAGGTACATATAACAATATAGAGTGGAGTTCTTGTACACTTTTTGTATATTTCGAATCATCATACTTACAATTTCATACTTACAATTCTTGTACACATGAGTTTTGTACCAGAGAAAGTAACTCACTTAACACGTTCGCTGCGGGAGTATAAAACTGTTCGGTGTTTTTTTTTTTTAATCTCAGTGCTATACTATAGTCACCGTGTGTCTCGTTAAAGGTTTGTCCACCGTGCGTTACGAGTCAGTAGTGACTCGTGCACAGATCTTACTTTGAGCTTCTCTCCACAGATGACGACACCGGCACCGCATAGAAATGAAGTATCGCACGAGCCACCGGTGACTCGTAACGCAGTGAACGTAAGATGTTCACAAACTATATACAATACCAGTTGTTTTTAAAAAAATATGAATACAGTATGCTAAACTTGCAGTGAAAGAGAATTTTCCAAGAATTGTTCTAATGGAATTTTCGAAGAATTGTGTTATGTATTTTAAATTATCCGTTATGCTTTATTTTCTAAAATTATGCTTTTTTATTAGTTTCTTGTGGATCATTAGACAACCACAACCATGTTCTAGGTACCAACCAGTGTAAATTGCTATTATGTTTCTTATGCTTTTTGTACTTTTGGGTTGTCCCATTAATCACCAAACAGTAAAGCATCACTCTGGCCAAAGAGAAGGCGTAACCTACAGCCCGCCCATCGCAAGATGGGAATGAACGACAGTTAAAGAAAAAGATGCAACATACGAACTGGCCACCTGGAGCACTAACCAGGTTTAAAAATAGGGTATCCGTAGCTGGTGGAGAAAAATAAGGGAGTCACTTAGTTGAATTGAGTTGAGTTTGAGTTTAACGTCCCGTTCAGCAGCGAGGCTATATGACACGTGGACCTACTGATTAACGTGGAATCCGAACCACATGAGCTCCCGCCGGGAATCGAACCTGGGTCTCCCGCGCAGGGAGTCACCTAGTATTTCCATCCCCATCTTATATACGGTTGGATTACTTGCCTCTTTGAGGTTCAAGGAAACAATTGTAGAGTTGATTTTAAACCTCCAAGGAGGCTAACAGACGTAATTGATCCTAACACTTGACGACCTTGCTATTTCTTTTGGCTTCACAATTTATTTGATACTCTTCTCTTCGGAGGCAGAGATAACCGAAATCAGTTGACGACTTAGGCATCTCTACCGGCTAACGAATACTTCTTATGCTTGCTCTTCCATTGCGTGTTTTCCTAACATAGGGCCATGGCTTCTCCGACACAACCATATCAGCATTGCGGATTACTGCAAATCATCCCAGGTCCAACTGACTCTGCTGCTCTTGACAGGCAACGCAGAGAAAACCATAAATGTGTTCAAGGCACTAGTCGATCTCCAACTGGATCTCGATCTCCCTCACGTTCACCAGCTGTTTCACGATCAACTCTGTCTCAGCCATCAAAGAAAGCACACACCATTAGCGATTCTGAATCTGAACTTCAGATAGATCTAGGAGACGACCGGCAATTTCCCCCATTAGAAACACCGCAATGTTCACCGGTATACAGTTTTCTAATTCAACAGTTTGATCCTAAGTTTACCAATCTCAAAATTCTGCTGTAGCAATTCTGTAAGTACGTGCCTCGTACATCAATTTCTGAGCTTATACCTACTCGCAATCGCATCATCATCAAATCACCAAATGAGAAATTGGCCTATAAAATTCTCAACAGCTGTAGCTATGAAATCTTCGGCAAAACAGCTACTATGACACGGTTAACTGACAAACGAACCAAGCAGCCACCACTCCACGGAAATTGCCTACATTGTCTGTTGTTATACCTTTTGTGGACCCGTCGATCACAGATGACGAGGTTACAGAAGAGCTCAAACAGGAAGGCCATGTCATTACTAAATGCATACGTATTAAAAACAACATGGGACCGATGCTTTTACATGATGCGTGTTCTTACCTCGCATCAAGAAACCATTGATGAACTACTAACTTCGGGGGCATTCATCTTCAAACGTAGACACCGGTTTGAGGCATCTCGCACTCCCCAACCTCTCCCGCTTCGATGCGAAAAATGTCAGAAATATACGTAATTCGCATCCAACATCTAACTGTCCAAATCAACCGACATGGCGTTTTGTTTCGGGTTTTACTATACTAAGGTCTGCCCAAATACACAAAAACCACCTATATGCAATACATGTCCTGAGCAACATCCCACGTTCAGCTACAAATGCAAAAGCTAGACCACCAGCTGATGAGACTAGCCTGAACTTGTTGTGCCTATCAGAACATCCGAAACTAAATCTTCTGAATCTTCGCCTATTACCTCAGTGTACTAACCTATCACTATCGAACAGCTTCTTGTATTTTTCACTGTAGTAATGCAGAACATTCATCCATTTCAACGACAATATACTCCAATAAATCCAATTTGCAGCTCAGGCATCTCTTCATGTTACCATTAATGCTACATATTCAGGTCCATATGCTTACTTCCATGCAACCGTCGTTCAATCTAGTTCTTATAAACCTCATTCACTCTATACCGATCATTATGGCTTTAGTTTTCTTGTTTATTTAACATATTCAATCTCATAAACCGCTGTTCGAACAACTATTGCTAGAAGAATATGTCAACGCATTTCTCCTGAAAGAAACACATCTGAAGCCATTACAAAACTGCAAACTTGCCCGCTTTACACTGCACCGGGCTGACAGTACTATGCCCATGTGCCGTGCAGATGGTGGAGTCGCATTGGGTTTTCTCACACAATTGCTTATCGCCAACATTCTCTGCCAACACGAAATCTACCGGAATATGTAATCACTAGTGTATGCTATACAGAATTATATGTAACTTTGGCTACCATTTATATCTGCTCTGGACACTCCATTTCTCTCAATTTCTTTCAATATATTTCAGACACTTTCCGTACTTACATCATCATGGAGGATACCAATTTTCATAGTCGAACGGCTCATCAGAAGGAGCAATTTCTCGACTTCATTGTAACAGAAACAACCGGCACATTCCGTAATCTGCCTTATCCTACACGACCGATTTCCGACACTACCCCGGATGTTTACATTACTTCTGCCAATCTCTCCGTACGTTGTAATCTCACAGTTTTAGATCCGCTTGGTAGTGATCATGTTCCCGTCAAATTATCCCTCGTATCTTCATATCGTCCATCACCATAGCTAGCTTCCTTCACTCGTACAACATTACGCTTTGATAAAGCCGATTGGACGGGATATCATACTTATCTCAATAGCATTTTTGAAAATCCAGCTCTACCAGAAACGGAAGAAGACCTTTATAATTCTCTGGATACAATAAATTCAGCACTCTAAGATGCAACCAGCCGTTTTATACCGACTATTACATTCCATGGTTTTCATCCAACGCTACCGTCCAATTATTTACTTCCCAGACGCTCACGAACACTCTACAGAGATGACAAACGTACCGAAAATCCAGAGTTATTGCGCTTACATCATCAATTTCAGCAAACAGTCCACAATTATGTTAAGGCCTATAAACTCCGTCAGTGGACAAAAGTCTGCAATACTTTGGCTGATACTGCACATCTATCCAGATACTGACACCGTTTTCATATGCTTACCGGTCGCAAGAACTCCGTTGCTTATCCTCTAATAGACAATGATCAACCTCTTCAGACAGATAAAGAAAGAGCAGACGTCTTCGCAACCTATCTGCAGCCTATCTTTACGCCAGCCGAAGCTTCTATTCCTCGGAGACATCCCACACACAGGTTTAACATCAATTCACCAGAACTTCAACCAAACGCGAGTCATACTTTGTACAATCATCCTCTCACTGCACCTATCACTGCAACATATATCTATTCCGTCACAGCTCCTAAACGTAACACTGTTCCTGTCTGGATTGACTCACATACCGCCATGTCAAAGAAACACCTTTCGTCTTACTATACTTTTTAGCAGCTATTTTTACCTTCATTCTCAGCGCAGGTTATCTTCCCGCCCAGTGGAAAACTTACAAAACACTCATGTTTGCTAAACCTCACAAACCTTTCAATACCGTATCATCCTACCGGCCTATCCAATTAATTCCAACTTTCAGCATAATTCTGGAACGCATCCTGGTCAATCGAATTCACACTCACTTAACGGCGAAAAATTTACTTCCTTTGCATCAAGCCGGTTTCCGACCAGGCTATAGTATTAATGATCAGTTACTACGCCTCATCATGATCACTAATCATTATAATTCTTCAAAGCCTTCCTGTTTAGTTTTATTCGATCTTGAAAAATCATTTGATAAAGTATGACACATGGAACTACTTTACAAACTTCTCTCTTTCCGTCTTCCTATCACATAACTCCGCTTCATCTATAACTTTCTTACCAACCGTCTGGCTTATGTCTACATCAATTCCAGTGTATCTTATCCTATATTTCTTCATAGTGTCATCCCCCAAGGCTCAGCCTTAATACTGCTTTCATATTTGATCTACGTCTATGTCTATTTGATCTATATTTGATCTATGTCGTTACCTGTAAATGTCCACACTTTCCAATATGCCGAAGGCACGGCATTCTTGGCATTAGCTACGACCATCCCCCAAATAAACACTGAGATGAATGAAGCCATTCGTCGGTTTAGCGACTGGTTTCTGACGTGGCGCTTGACAATAAACGCCACCAGAAACCAGGCAATAGTCTTTATTCCACCAAAAAGCCGATCAAGGATTCATAGAAACCCATCTCGTCTTGCCCTTACAGTAAATGATGCTGACATATACCACCCGAAAACAGCGACTTACTTGGGTATCACATTTGATCAGCATCTCACATGGCATCCACACCTCGCTACGGTCGTAAGCAAAGCCAAGAACAGACTGACTTTACTTAAAAGTCTCACGGGTACAACGTAGGGTCTCCGATCCTCTACAATCATCAACACGTACAAGGTCTTCCTCTGTCCCGTTCTTACGTATGGGTTCACCGCATCGATATCAGCAAGCGCAAATCATTACGGAAAGCTCTTAATAATTGAAAGACATGCTCTCCTCCTAGCATACCGCATTAAATTACCGAGTCCAACCGGTGAACTATACGACTGCATTACCTTCCCGCACCTTCTCTACCACCTCGAAGCCCTTCGACTCAAATATATCAACCAATGCTATGACAGTGAATATGCTCTCTTCTACGAAACAGTTTATAACGACACTCTTTACTTACAAAACCACTGCGATGCACCTACACCTCTCTCATTGCTTTTCGCACTGTATAAATATACTGTCCCTCCATATCATTCCGACTATGACCTCATCCGAATTCCCAGCACGTCAAACATCTCTTCGCACATATCACCTTCATATCATGCTCAGTAAATCCGCTTGTTACTAACAGGATCTCCTTACGTATCTTATCACGTCCAGAGACGCCCCTGGACGGAAGATAACCCAATGTTCACAGAACCTCATTCCCATTTCCTTTCGCAAATTATCTACGTTGATTTTAAGAAATGCTTATCGATACTAAATAAAATAAATATCTCTTTGACTAGCTAAAAATTCTTCCCACTACACCGTTCAACAAATTTTGATCGAAAGTATGTAAACTCTTTGAAATTGCGATTTTTACATTCACTTAAGCATAATATGGAAGGAAATGATAATAGAAGAATTTTCTTACCTCAGGTTGTGAAAAAAACGCCCTTGTACAATAGTAGCTGTATATATACAAATGTATTAATATTTATAGAACATTTAAGCAAAATCCTTGTAAAAACCTATATTTCACGTTTTTTTATCTATTTCACTGTGATGTGATAAGCTGGGAGTTAAGAAGTACCCTAACCTATAGCTTTCTATACCCTTGTACTTCCTTTTTCAAAATTGCGCAAATACCAGTTTCACAGCGATACAGAAAATAAAGTAACCGTGGTCAAGTTAAACATTAACAATTCCGTAATAAAAATCAGTATTAACATCAAAAAATGAAAAGTATGTACAAATACCTTTTTGTGCAAGAACTACACTGCAATGTAGACAAAAGTTTCAAGTGATCCCTTGTACAGGATTATGTTTATTTTATTTTGAGCATCTTCGCTTGGCTTGCCTTTTGTAGGTTACATCTGGAGCATCCCTTGCAATAGTCCAACAGTAGTCGGCCAATATGTTAGAACTCCACTTTCCCTCATATCTCTTCTCCATAGCTACAATATCTTGATGGAAACGCTCACCATGTTCGTCACTTACTGCTCCACAATCTTCGGGAAAGAAATCTAGATGTGAATGAAGAAAGTGGAGTTTCAGAGACATATTGCAATCAAGATTTTCGTAGCACAATAACAACTTTGCTACCAGTTGTTTGTAATTTGTTGCTCGGTGTCTTCCCAAGAACTGTGAACAAACACTCTTCAAGCTTTCTTACGCAGCTTTCTCCTCACCTTGGAGAATTTCGTCGAACTTGTGATCTTTGAATAGTTGCCTAATCTGTGGCCCTATGAAAACACCCTCTTTAACTTTGGCATCACTTAATCGAGGGAATTGTCCTCTTAGGTACTTATAGGCCTCATCCTCTTGGTTCATGCTCTTAACAAAACTTTTCATAAGACCTAATTTAATATGTAGAGGGGGAAGCAAAATTCGGTTACGATCTACCAGTGGTTCATGCTGCACATTTTTCACTCCCGGCTGAAGAGTTTCTCTGGTACTCCAATCACTTTTGCGGTAATGAGATCCACGATCTCTACTGTCCCATTCACATATAAGCAACAATACTTTGTATACCCTAACTGCATACCTAGCAACAGTGCTATTACTTTAAGGTCACCACAAATGAGCCACTGAAAATCGTAATATTTAATGGATTGAAGTAAACGTTTCAAGTTTTCATAAGATTCCTTCATATGAACTGCGTAACCGACAGGAATTGAAGGAAGTTCATTTCCAATATGTAAAAGCACTGCCTTTAAACTCACCTTGGACGAATCTATAAAGAGCCTTTACTCCGTAGGTTCGTAATTAATTTTAAGTGCCCTCATGAGACCATTTACATCTGTACATGCCACAAGTGTGTCTTCCATAGTAAAAAATGAAGTGAACATCTCCCTATTCCGATACACTGAAATATTTACTTTTTCCTGCAATAAATTCCATTGCTTTAAGCGTGACGCTAAAATTTCGGCTTTGCTTTTCGAGAGGTCCAAGTCTCTGATTAGATCACTTAGTTCCTCTTGAGTAAGTCTATGTGGTTCACATGGAGGTTCTTCTACAACAAACGTAGGGTCCTTCGAAGTACTTGATTCAGGAGCTTCAACTTCTTGATCATCATCAGAAAAAAGATCGTATTCTTTAGGTGGGTCAGGAACAGGTAGTCCTTCTCCATGTGGAACAGGGCGCATTGCAGAAGGAATGTTAGGATAGATCAATGCCCGCTTCTTCGTGTAAATTCCCTTCTTGACGGAAGGAACCATACAAAAATAACAGTCTCTGATGTGGTCGCTTGGCTCCCTCCAAATCATGGGCACTGCAAAAGGCATTGAGCGCCCCTTCCCATTAATCCAATTTCTTAGATTGCTGGCACAAGTGTTACACACAATGTGGGGTGCCCAAGATTCATCTTGGTCTCCAATTTTACAACCAAAGTAATATTGATAGGCTTTTCTTATTAGTGGTGTTATAGTCTGCTTTTGTGAGGAAAATGTCACTTCCCCACACACGTAGCAGAAGCTATCCGCACTGTTTACACAATTTCGCGGCATTTTTGTTTATTGAAATCCTCAAAATGTCACTTAAAATAGTTCCGACAACTATTGAAAAATATACATTCGAAATACCAGTATTGCGTACTTGTAGTTGTATTTTTATGTCCTGCACTACACAAACGTCACACCCAAAACGCTGATAACTGCACTAAACCTGTCTTTTCTAACAATAGCAGAACACTACTGAGATAAGGAACACAATGAAACCAAGCGTTCATATAGTTTCTCCAGTGTTGCCGGATCAGTGTAACATTTTACCCCAAACGAAGCGAATATATTTATTTTTAAAGCGTTATTATTAGACATGCCTGTAAAACGAAAAGTAGAGCTAATATTCGGAAATAACTTTCAAATTCGTGATCAGCACCACAAAATCAATAAGAATTAGCTGATTTTGTTCAATTTACATTTTCGTTGTTTAACAGTGTTATATGAAATCTGTTTCCCTAGTAGAGGGTACGCAATGGGTGCTAGTTACTCCGTAGCTAGCTATCAATAAAAAAAAAATGCAACATACGCCATTGCCTTTATAGAATGTGTTATCTTCTACAGCTAGCTCATTTTCAAATAGGAATAAAATCGTTGTGCAAATATCTGTTAAAGTATGTATGTGAGAGTACGATTTACTTGGAAACGCCTTGACAAGAACAAAATAATAAGGAGAGTCTTGAACACAATTGGAAGAGGAAATACTCGCAATTGAAAGAAGAGGGTGATTTATTTTCAGTCCAGTGTTACCTTGAATATCTGAGGATAAAAATAGTAAGAAAATCAAGAAGAAAACAGATTCTTTACCTTCGTGAAAAAGCCTCATTCGGCTTCATATTTTTCAACATGATAACAGTAACTTCTCAGCAGATTTGCGTTTAATCGTTCAACGAATTTATATTTATAGGTGGAAACTTCGTAATACGAAAAGGAAACAAAAGAACACGGACTAAGCCGTGGAAGTAGATAAAAATTAAACAAGGTCAATATTTACCAATGAAACAGTTGGGTCTGTCACAACCCACTTAAATATAAGTGTAACTTATTTTCACCACAGTAGTTAAGAGTTAACTCTCTATTTAAACTGAAAAGGGCAGAAAACAACTTCTTCCGGTTTCAATGTTGACCGCTATAGGGTAAAAATGGAAGCACAGTAGATAGCGAGGATCGGTTTTCTGCAACCAACTAAACGATCTAAGGAGTTGTATTCCGTCTTCATTCTAATCTCTCTACTAAAATGGAAATGGTAGAAATCTCATACAACTTCCTGTTTCAATATTAATTGAGATAATATCGTTCCATAGAATCCAAACTCCTTCACGTGGTGTACAGGTGACATTGCTACTTGTTTCTTCTGCCATTTTCTCCATAGCCAATAGTATGATTCATCCATATCTTCCCTCATAGTAAGTAGTATGACTCATCCATATCTTCTGCCATTCCCTTCATAGTATGATTCATCCATTTCTCACAATGTGTTCAATAATCCTACAAACTTTTCTCCAAATAGTCTTCAGCATAGTTATTTTTTCTCACACAATTTCCAACACTTTTTCCTTTGATACCTTATCCATCCATCTTATTTTCAATATTCTCCTGTAACACCACGTTTCGAAGGCTTTCATTCTCCGTTTTCCTTTCCTAGACTTTATGCCATGAGACAAGAAAAAAGTTATCTTGAACTTTCGGCTATCGAACATAGTTTCGGATCTACAAGGTGCCGAAAAAGTGGGAAAATGACTTTCGGACGCCAATAGTTTGGAAACTATCCAACATAAAGAGGGCGGGTAAAAAATTCACTGAAGAAGTCATACCTGCTGTATTGAATTTTGCATGTTTCACAATCCTACCATGCACGCGCGAGGGATTCCCCAAAGGAACGTAGGGAGTCCCGGATAATCTGCCAAATGAAATTTGGTCTAAATGGATATGAATTGATAGGCTTTCTACCAGGTAACAATAATTCGTTTGTATTAAGTCGATATCTGGAACAAATACAAAATGGCGGACACTTTCATGCCCGTTGTGTGTGGTTGCATAATCGCCAGGTACGGATGCTGGCCAATGACGTTCTAAGTATTAAGTGTAGCGAATTTGTAGTCAAATGCTCTAGAAAGACATCTGGAGTGTCGGTAGAGCATAACAGATGAAGCAAGATGATTCACATGTGTGGAAACACTTAACGAAAAATGCCCAGAAATGCACTCATACTCATGAGCTCAAAGCGTCGGAAATGTAAGGATTAGCGTCAAGAACATGAAAGCTATTGCTAATTCAACAATAATATTCCCTCAAACCGATCCAATATGATGTGCGCGGTTGCATACCAATAAGGATGCAACAACTGAGGCCAAGTTGAAATTGTGCAATTGGATTCACAAAGAAATTGGGTAAACTGAATGAATGTCATTAGTGGAATCACATGATCGATATTGAAATGTGGCCAATGTGTGTTGATATCAACATATAGCTAATGGACAAATGTCAACATGTCGTACTACTGCTGGGACACCGTCCCAAGTGCGAAAAATAGGAAAATAACTACTCGGGTCTTGAATTTGAGGGCGTGGGCTACCAGTAGGATTGGAAACTGCGACCATGCTAGCAAAAGCGAGCGTTCTAGCCCTGAGGTTCGAAGGAGTCTCACTTTCTCTGTATTCATGTTATTGAGGAGTACCCACTTTGTTTGGCAAGCGCTCTTGTACAGCCTCCCGACATGCTTGTGTGTTTCATTTTGTCACCCTACTGCACAGAGCTTTAAGACATTTCTTCCTATTTCTCATGTTGTTTTATTTTCCATATGTATGGTGTTCCAGCTGCAGTGTTAAATGTGCCAAATCGATTCATTTTCGTCTTTGTCTTGGCATGTGCACTGTGTGTAAGATACGAATTTCTGGAAGTATTTTCCTATATTTCGAGTACGTCATATGTCCCAGAAGACATGGGACATGATACAAGTTTGTTATTTTCACGCTCTATCGGAATTTGAACCATGCATTAAGAGATTTCTTTTCATATGTGTCGACTGTGGGACAATGTCCCAAACAAAGAGGGACATTGATACAATCGTATTCTAGTTACGTTCTACCAAAAGGTGCACCAGATGTAATAGCAGAATGTACAACATTATTTTCCTATTTTTCGCACGTGAGACGGTATCCCAGCAGTAGTGCGACATGTTGACATTTGTCCATTAGCTATATGTTGATATCAACACACACATTGGCCACATTTCAATATCGATCATGTGATTCCACTAGTGACATTCATTCAGTTTACCCAATTTCTTTGTGAGTCCAATTGCACAATTTCAACTTGGCCTCAGTTGTTGCATCCTTATTGGTATGCAACCGCGCACATCATATTGGATCGGTTTGAGGGAATATTATTGTTGAATTAGCAATAGCTTTCATGTTCTTGACGCTAATCCTTACATTTCCGACGCTTTGAGCTCACATTTACTGAGTATGAGTGCATTTCTGGGCATTTTTCGTTAAGTGTTTCCACACATGTGAATCACCTTGCTTCATCTGTTATGCTCTACCGACACTCCAGATGTCTTTCTAGAGCATTTGACTACAAATTCGCTACACTTAATACTCAGAACGTTATTGGCCAGCATCCGTACCTGGCGATTATGCAACCACACACAACGGGCATGAAAGTGTCCGCCATTTTGTATTTGTTCCAGATATCGACTTAATACAAACGAATTATTGTTACCTGGTAGAAAGCCTATCAATTCATATCCATTTAGGCCAAGTTTCATTTGGCAGATTATCCGGGACTCCCTACGTTCCTTTGGGGAATCCCTCGCGCGTGCATGGTAGGATTGTGAAACATGCAAAATTCAATACAGCAGGTATGACTTCTTCAGTGAATTTTTTACCCGCCCTCTTTATGTTGGATAGTTTCCGAACTATTGGCGTCCGAAAGTCATTTTCCCACTTTTTCGGCACCTTGTAGATCCGAAACTATGTTCGATAGCCGAAAGTTCAAGATAACTTTTTTCTTGTCTCAGTGGCAGGAGTCACCTCTCAAGAGTTGTAACACTTATTTTGCAACACCCGATATATATCTGTTTTTATTGGAAACAAGGGCACTGATCCTTGAGGTCTGGGGGCCCGGGCCCCTCCAAAGCCCATGTGGGACCCCACGTATTTTTATGAATATGTATTTTTATTGTTATTTGTATTTTTTTATGAATATCCAGTTCCACATCTGAATGGACCTCCTTCCCCCAAAGTTACAGAGAAATCGGCGTCCTTGATTGGAAGAGCTCTATCTCGTCTCTTCTCTTGCGCAACAATACCTAGGTATTCTGCTGCATACAGAATACCATACTTGATCCACAAAAGGAGAATTTTAAAAATTAGGAAAGATTGCTTTCCAAGAAGAGATTGGACATATTATGAGATATAAATGAATTACGCTCTCTCTTTGGAGGAAATGACAGAAGGGAAAGTATTCAAAGGAATGCTGCAATTGAAATATACAGTGGGAACTCGATAACTTGAAACTGAAGGGAATAGATAAAAGTTCGAGTTACCGAGTTTTTCGAGTAAGGTTCAAGTTATCAAAGTGGCCACAACAAAAATTCGAGATACCGAGGTTTCGCATTCCTCATGAAAAGTGATTACATAACCTCTATAATTCAAAGCCTTATTCATTCAACGTTTATAACTCGAAGTTTCAAAGTTCCTTAAATTCAATAAGATAACTAGTAAAAAATAAAATATTAGACATGAGTAAAATACAATTACAGTACACATTAGCAACAGTGACAATTAGTTAAAAGCATAGAGGTCTATAGCTTTGAGTTATTGAGGTCATATCAAGAGAAATTCGACGTATAAAGGTAAATTTCGACTTATAGAGGTTCACAGATACGAAGGTTCGAGTTACTGAGGTTTTGAGTATAATTTTGAAGCCCTTAAAATTCAACTTATAGAGGTTGTAATTTTTAAACATTCGACTTTACAGAGTTTTTTTTTTTAAAACACTGAGTGTTAAGGAGAATTCAAGAGAGTGTGAAAAAAAAATCGACTTATCAAGGAATTCGAGTTATCAATGTTCAACTGTATATAGACCAAATAGTGAAATATACGTATATAGAAAAAAAAACTTGAGGGAAATTAAAAGTCTGGCTCAGAATAGGGAATAAGAATGACCACAAGTCAAAAGTTAAAGTTGCCTCCCATAGTGCAAAAATTCAATAATAGGAGGCGATAAAAGGCATTTGGTGTGGATTCCGAACCCAAAGAATAGATTTCATATTCTCAAGTATATTCTTCTACCAAAGTCAGTGTCGGATTTAGAAGCTAAAAACTGGTGGGCAGCGAGACTATGATAGGTATATCATGAGTTGACTATAAACTTCCAAAAGCATAAATAATAGCTTGATTTTGTCACTCAAAAACATGGGGGATCTAATGTCCTCGGTCTGAGCCTAGATCCGCTTCTACCAAAGTATTAAGTAGTAAGAAAAATACAACTTCTTCCGACTTCAATTTTGACTCCTACGTACTAATAACTGTAAGAGATAGGATGAAAATGTTTTAAATATGGATTGAGTGTCCACATCAGGTTCCATCTCCTACACTATCTCTCTATTACAGCCGGAAGTTATACCCCTACTACTTCCGGTATTAATATTGAATTTTCATAGTGTTGAAGTTTACCATAGCTACATAATCTGAAACGAAACTCATTTCCTTTATTATTGCATACGTTGAAGTGACTGCTATGGTTTGAAGAGGAGGAAAATGGAGACGAAAAAAATCCCACACAAAATAATTTGGTGCAAATCTGAAAAAAAAAAAAAAAACAATGCACAAAGTATTGAAATTTTGTAGAGAAGAACAAAACTACATTGTATACGTACAGGTATTATGTTAATGTTGCTTTCTAGATATTCTTCGATGTTTAAAGTTTGTTCTTTCATATAGGCAATTAGCTTATCAGTCATTTGGTTTTAGTTGTCGTTAATATTTCATCCTAGTTAACATAGTTTCACGTATTCACAACACGTTTTAAATTATGTACACAACTATTTATACAGAAATTTTACGTTCAACTTATTCTTTTTATTTTCTAGAAAAAAGAAAACTTAGGCACAAAAAAGAAATTTCACGTGAATTTGTCGAAGAATTCTGCCATATGTCTTACGTCACTGACTGTAAAAGCTTAATCTCGAACAACTCTGACAACACAGATGTATCTCTTACATTACTAATTATGAAAACCAAATTTCGAACCACTCTGAGAACGTAGGCATGTGTTTCGTCACAGACTGATGGAATGGTTCATGTGTCACCGGGTCACTTAATCACAACTTTGTTCGGGTCGTCTGGTCTGCATCTCGCTTCTCAGACCCGGTCTGACCTGATGAGTCAGACAGACCCGGTGACCCGGGCAGATCCTGTGACCCAAAGAAACCCGACAACCCAGAAGTAGCCGAATTATCAGCTCTGCAGGATTATTGAAGATTAATATAAGTATATTCACCACTTGAAAATCCGTTTGTTTGATTCTCGGTGTGACGTTTCTTAAACAAGCTATGATGTTTTAAATATTTCAAACATAATCTCGTGTTTATTCGCCTTGCTATGTGTAATTTTTGAACATATCCTATACAAAAATAATTAACAGAGCATACCTCATGGCTAAGTGGTTAGTGTACGCACGTTTGGCGTGTGAGAGCCGGGTTCGATAGGAACTTATGTGGTTCGGATTAAACTTTGATGATCCCTCATAAGAAAAACATGTAATTTATATTTTCAGTAATCCTGAATCGTTTGTACTTTGATAAGATTTGTTATCTATCAGTGTAATGTTTGACACACAAATGCAAACTACAAGCAAAAAAGAAAATTATATTTACTGAAAAAGCAATGAGAGAGATGAGAATCGGGTTTGTTAGAATTGCATGAGTAGCCCCACACATACTCCCCGTGCGTATAATGATGTTTCATCTACGGGTCAGACAGGATCACTCCGGACCTATCCGAGTCAGATCGGATCATTCCTTGCCATGGTTCTGACCAGGTTATCGAGTTTGGTTGGTCATGGGTCTAACTGCTTTTTGGTCATCCGAGTCCCGGATCACGAAGTTAATGACTGATTCCATCATTGTTACTAACAAACAACGATCTTGCCCATCACATAAATAGCCTATATCAGAGATGTAATACTTGACACAGACTGCTTCCATCAAATTACTACTGTTATTGCCTCTTTAGTAGGTATTTTCATCCCAAGTTCTTCGCAGCTTTTCTTCAAGTTTCCTATTACATTAATCTTTTCTTTTTTCTTTTCTTTTCTTCTTCTATAGACAGGGATGCCACCACGATTTTTTCCAAAGGTTAGAAGGGGGACAAAAGGCCAATCCCAAGGGTAAGCAAAAGACCAATTCTAAGGGAAGTAAAAGACGGATTTCAAAGGGAGGCAAAATACCGATTCCAAAGGGAGTTAAAAGATCGATTCCAAGGGGAAGCAAAAGACCGATTAAAAGGGAAGGCAAAAGACCGATTCCAAGGGGAGGCAAAAGACTGATTCTAAGGGGAGGCAAAATACCGATTCCAAGGGAAGGCATAAAAGTCTAAGACTGATTCCAAGGGAAGGCAAGCAAACGACGATTCAAAGGGGAGGAACAAGACTGATTCCAAGGGGAGGTAAAAGACTGATTCCAAAGGGAGACAAAAGATTGATTTCAAGGGGAGACAAAAGACCGATTCCAAGGGAAGGAATAAGACTGATTCCAAGGGAAGGCAAGCAAACGACGATTCAAAGGGACGGCAGAAAGACCGATTCCAAAGGAAGGCAAAAGATTGATTCCAAAGGGATGCAAAAGATCGATTCCAAAGGGAAGCAAAAGACCGATTAAAAGGGAAGGCAAAAGAAAGATTCCAAGGGGAGGCAAAAGACTGATTCTAAGGGGAGGCAAAATACCGATTCCAAGGGAAGGCATAAAAGTCTAAGACTGATTCCAAGGGAAGGCAAGCAAACGACGATTCAAAGGGGAGGAACAAGACTGATTCCAAGGGGAGGTAAAAGACTGATTCCAAAGGGAGACAAAAGATTGATTTCAAGGGGAGACAAAAGACCGATTCCAAGGGAAGGAATAAGACTGATTCCAAGGGAAGGCAAGCAAACGACGATTCAAAGGGACGGCAGAAAGACCGATTCCAAAGGAAGGCAAAAGATTGATTCCAAAGGGATGCAAAAGATCGATTCCAAAGGGAAGCAAAAGACCGATTAAAAGGGAAGGCAAAAGAAAGATTCCAAGGGGAGGCAAAAGACTGATTCTAAGGGGAGGCAAAATACCGATTCCAAGGGAAGGCATAAAAGTCTAAGACTGATTCCAAGGGAAGGCAAGCAAACGACGATTCAAAGGGGAGGAACAAGACTGATTCCAAGGGGAGGTAAAAGACTGATTCCAAAGGGAGACAAAAGATTGATTTCAAGGGGAGACAAAAGACCGATTCCAAGGGAAGGAATAAGACTGATTCCAAGGGAAGGCAAGCAAACGACGATTCAAAGGGACGGCAGAAAGACCGATTCCAAAGGAAGGCAAAAGATTGATTCCAAAGGGATGCAAAAGATCGATTCCAAAGGGAAGCAAAAGACCGATTAAAAGGGAAGGCAAAAGACCGATTCCAAGGGGAGGCGAAAGACTGATTCTAAGGGGAGGCAAAATATTGATTCCAAGGGAAGGCATAAAAGTCTAAGACTGATTCCAAGGGAAGGCAAGCAAACGACGATTCAAAGGGGAGGAACAAGACTGATTCCAAGGGGAGGTAAAAGACTGATTCCAAAGGGAGACAAAAGATTGATTTCAAGGGGAGACAAAAGACCGATTCCAAGGGAAGGAATAAGACTGATTCCAAGGGAAGGCAAGCAAACGACGATTCAAAGGGACGGCAGAAAGACCGATTCCAAAGGAAGGCAAAAGATTGATTCCAAAGGGATGCAAAAGATCGATTCCAAAGGGAAGCAAAAGACCGATTAAAAGGGAAGGCAAAAGACCGATTCCAAGGGGAGGCGAAAGACTGATTCTAAGGGGAGGCAAAATATTGATTCCAAGGGAAGGCATAAAAGTCTAAGACTGATTCCAAGGGAAGGCAAGCAAACGACGATTCAAAGGGGAGGAACAAGACTGATTCCAAGGGGAGGTAAAAGACTGATTCCAAAGGGAGACAAAAGATTGATTTCAAGGGGAGACAAAAGACCGATTCCAAGGGAAGGCATAAGACTGATTCCAAGGGAAGGCAAGCAAACGACGATTCAAAGGGACGGCAGAAAGACCGATTCCAAAGGAAGGCAAAAGATTGATTCCAAAGGGATGCAAAAGATCGATTCCAAAGGGAAGCAAAAAACCGATTAAAAGGGAAGGCAAAAGACCGATTCCAAGGGGAGGCGAAAGACTGATTCTAAGGGGAGGCAAAATATTGATTCCAAGGGGAGGCAAAATACAGATTCCAAGGGAAGGCATAAGACTGATTCCAAGGGAAGGCAAGCAAACGACGTTTCAAAGGGAAGGCAGAAAGACCGATTCCAAGGGAAGGCAAAAGACCGATTTCAAGAATGAGCAAAAGACTGTCACAAGGTAGAGGATGGGAGAATACACACACACGCACTTTGATGCACGCGTGGACATAGTACAGTATATACAGTATATAAGATAAAAGAACAATTATTTACATACATAGAAATATCCGTGTTAAGTACCTTAAATAAATTTGAGTACTATAGTGTGTGAGAGCAAATTAATATGTTTTAATATGTATTTCCAACAATTGAACACCTTTTTTAAAATCCAGGGGAAAATTGTACCCTTTACCCGCTGCTGCGTGCGGCCATAGCTCTAGGCAGACCCATAGCCAGCCCAAAAATGTAGGGGGGCGGTGGAAGTTAGGGGGGGCCGACCCAACCATATTATAGTTCATTTGCAACCCTACCTTGAAAATTTTAGCAGGCCAGTGAAAATTTAGGGGGCTTCTCACCCTAGCCCACCGCGGATACGGGCCTGGCTCTAGGTTTTCCAAGACTCATATCATCTGCCTAACGGGATGCATCTACCAAAATACCATATTTCATTTGTAGACTCTTCTACACTATTTCTACCAAATAGAATACACGAATGCGTATAACCAATATACGTATACGTATGTAATATACGAAAGACTGTTAGATGTAAGACATCCTGCATGATGTAATATCTAAGAGGGAAAAGGGAATGTGCATATGTAGAATATGTATAACGTAGGCTCCGTTCTGATTTCCGTAGTAAACACAAGGATTCCGTATATTTGTACAATATACCGCTGTCCGATAAACAATTTTTTCTCAGTGCGGACACGATTGTTGTCTACCAGAAACTTACTTGGCCAGGAGTCGAACCAGAGATTTTATGCACTAGAGACAAGAGCTCTCTCACTGAATCCCCCCCCCCCCAACACGTAAGAGACAATTTCGGTAATGAGGCATTCAATCAGATAGATTTCTTCAAATACAAATAGACACTATCCTCACTACAACTTTCTGAAACGAGACAGCCTAAACTATTGTCGTATAGAAAACCCTATGCGCGTGAACCCAGGTTCAATACCCAATGCGAGAAAAAACTTCGTTTGTTTATATGAGAATCATGAGTCAGTTGCTGAATTACTTGAGTTATGAACAGGAATCGATGTCTAAAAACATCAGTAACACCAATGTTGAGAGTTGATGAGCTCACCACGTACTACCCAGTGGAACATTCACTACGCGCTCGGACAAACAGCCTTTCGTAGACTGTAACTATTGAAAATTAGTAGTAGTGATAAATTAATAGTGTTTAGAAAACACGCTCATTATGCTAAGAGAAAAAATATCAATGTGATTTTTAATAAAATTTGAACTATTATTTGTTCTATTTTTTAACGGCTTTAATATTTAACACATATGCATGGTTTGGGTACAACACCTCGCGGCCAGAACCTCGCGCACCAAAACCTCGCCTGGCCAAAACCTCGTCTCCCAAAACCTCGCGGCCCAAAATCTCGCCGGGCCGAAACTTCGCCTGGCCAAAACCTCGCGGGACAAAATCTCGCCTGGCCAAAACCCCGCCTGACCAAAAACCTCGCCGCCCAAAACGTCGCGGGCCAAAATCTAGCGGGGTCAAAACCACGCCTGGGCAAAACCTCCCCACCCAAAACTTCGCGGGCCAAAATCTCGCTGGGCCAAAACCTCGCCTTGCCAAAACTTCGTCTTCCAAAACCTCGCGCCCCAAAATATCCCCATAGCCAAAATCTCGCCTGACCAAAACCTCGTTGTAATGATCTCGCGACACAGAATCTCGCCTGGTCTAAATTAAGTGAGACGTAGTGTCGCCTGGGAAGAAATGTCGTCAGGATAAAACCTCTTCACGACGATTTCTTCAATGTAGAATGTTCTATATATTACTATATGTATATATTTAGTAATAACACATAATTACATTAAAATAATGACAAAAAAATTCTAATGCATGCTTTGGAAATCTATATATATATATAAATTAAATGACTATGTTTGTTACATTATACCTCTTGAGCCGTCCTACCGATCTCAATCAAACTTTCAACATAGATGAGGTTCGAGCCTAGGATGTCTTTTACAATTTCTCTTTGTCGGCACAACAAAAGGGAGGGGGGAGGGTATATTTATATAGAGCCGTAGCTAGAAATTTCGGCGCCCCTACTCTCACCACACCAAGCTCTTCCTTCCTTTTTCTCATTTTACTAATAAGAAAAGCAGAGATATTGTTATACTACAGTGAATTTTTATTAAGCTGCAGGCGAGATTTTGGCCCACGAGGTTTTGGCGGTGAGGTTTTGGCCACTCGATGTTTTGGGTGGCCAGGTTTTGGCCCGGCGAGATTTTGGGCGGCGAGGTTTTGGCAACGCAAAGTTTTGGCCCGGCGAGGTTTTGGCCACGCGAGGTTTTGGCCCGGTGAGATTTTATCCCGCGAGGTTTTGGGCGACGAGGTTTTGGGCACGCGAGATTTTGGGCGGCGAGGTTTTGGCCACGCGAGATTTTGGGCGGCGAAGTTTGGCCACGCGAGGTTTTGGCCGGCGAGATTTTGGACGGCGATGTTTCGGCCGCGAGATTTTGTCCGTATTAAACGTATATTACATACGTTAACTATATGTTACATAGTCCATCTGTATGTGAGAACCTGACCGCCTACATGCATTTCTTTCGTTATGGAAAGTACGTTTATTCGGAACATTATACGGAAAGTACGTAAAAAATATACCTTTTCAATTATACGTTTGCTGTACGTTAAATCCAAAACTTCAGGTTTTACACATGTAACCTACGTACGCCACATACGTTTACTTTCTCAGCGAGTAGGTTTTCTCGCGGGTTCTCCCGCTTCCTTCTACATTTTAATTCCACCGATTCTTCCACCATCATTCACTTGTCTGAGTTATTCGTGTCGTTTAGCGTGAAGGGCATAATCGTGGGACACTAAACTGAAAAATTTCATTTCGTTTCATTTTTACGGAAATTATCTTATTTCCTAGCGTGGGTAACCTTTCGTACATACCGAAAGTAACCCATCTACCATTCTGCTATTGCTGCTGCTATAAGACTACCACCACCACCAATAATAATAATAGTAATAATAATAATAATAATAATAATAATAATAATAATAATAATAATAATAATAATAATAATAATAATAATAATAATAATAATAATAATAAATAATGCAATGTCTAATATCATTGATTCTGTTCAGGGAGGATATGTGTTGTTTCATAGGATATAATATGTCGGCAGAAGCAAAATATAACAAAGGTTTTTTTTTTTAAACATATTTAGTTCCTCGTTGTTGTGGGAACATTTTAAGGACAGATGGAAGAGAAGACGTCCAGAGATTGGGAAGAACCTTTCTTTTTTCTTCTTTTTCTTTTACCTTTTACTGTCTTCCACTTTTTTTGTTTTTTGATAGCAGACGGTTTTGGAGAAGAGGAAAGGAGTGTTTGGATGCAGAGGGTGTGGCGCAAAGATTAAGAGGAGGAGAATATTGGAGCCAGACGAGAGAAAGGAAGAAAGAGAGTCACGCGTTTCGAAAAACATGGCGGCAGCCAAAAGAATGGCGCCAGACACCACTATATCCACTTTCTGCATCATCATATTTTTTAGTTCTTTTCTTTTTCCTTTTTTTTATTCCTTCATCTACCCACTTCTTCTAGCATCTCGTCTTTTCTCTTAAACTCGTTGCAACATCCTTTCCTTCACTTTCTTTCTTGTCATCTTCGTTATGCCGCACTTTACTTTTTAGAGAAAAAAAAATAAAGAAGAAAAAGATAAAACGTGGATCATGAAAAAGAGAGACGGACCGAGCAATCAAGAATTTTCTACACTATGGAATGTTATTGCATCATCGGTCCATTGCGCTTAAAAAAAATCATGTTGTCTCGTATAAGAGTTGCACTTCGTCAATTCATTTCTATATACTTTTACGTATTATTATTAGTAGTGGGAATTGTAGTACTAGCATTATCATACAATCATAAATTCATTACTAGTATGTTTAGGGACTAAAAAACGTAATGTTTTTGCTTTACTAAAATATCCATAAAAGACAATAGTGATACTATAATCTACGTACCATAATAAATTCATTTGAAATCTATAAAAATACATTAGGATTTTCAGATAACTCCTCTATTACTTTGAAATAGAGTGAATTACTTGAAGACAACAAAGAATACATACATATATAGGCGGTGTACTGGTGCACGTGCACTCTCCTTTCCCCCTTCGTTGTAAATATACATTTTCTAAATTGTAAAAGCTAGCATTGAAAATAGCAACACTTTCCGAAACTTTCTGCCGTTATGGAGCTTAAAAGGAGGCAGAACTTTGCAAAAGCAATAATCGTTTAAGCATGGGCAGAGTTATGGGGAGGAGGACATGAGGGGCATTGCCCCCCAACTTTTGACAAAATATTAAAATGCAGCCTATAAGATGGCCACCTACCAAAACCTCCGAGACTGACTAAAAGGTCTTCCTACCCCCAGCAGACAATTCCTAGCTCCACCTATGAGTTTAAGTCGATTTTCTGAAGGTCGAAGGAAAAGAATTCACTAAGCAAAACAATATTTCTCATTCACATAATAAATGTCTAAAGGCATTTTAAAAGTTCAAATTTAATTCAGTGTAGTGAACTAAATTTAATGTAGTAGTAGTTATTGGTATGCCCATCAGAAAATCCTGGATCTGGCCCTATAGACTATGTATTAAGAGTGCTCAATACTGGCACCATCTTTTTTTTTTTTCAGACCATTAATTTACTGAATATGGGGAAGAATTATTTTCTACTTTCTTTTGAAATAAACTGGAATGCGATTGGACAAATTCTATTAATTTCTGCTTCAAAACCATTTCAATGAGTTTAATTCGTGAACATTTTAATTTTCTTATATAGTTATATAATTTTAATAGTTAAATTTTATTTACCTAAAATGTTACCTTTTAGATATATTGCCAATTAATTTTTGACAGAGCAAGGAAGATTTATTTAACTAACTCGAAGAAGAAAAATGTGTAAAAATTTCATTTCATTTCAAAGAAAACTGAATAAATAATTTTCTAAATAAATCAATTGTCTGAAAAAAAATATAGGTACTCAAAAGTATTAAATTGCTCCCTATATTACGTACATATAAAATGTAATTATATGAACTTTTTATTAAAAAAAAACTGATTCCATGCATTTATTTTTATAGGCAACAAATCTGGATGCGTAGTTTAAAACGTCCGAGTTTTCACTAAAGCATCTTCTCCTTTCCTCGTTTCAACCATTTCGGGTTATAAAAGATTAGAGTCGCAGGTTTACAGTCCAGTCGACTATATCACTCAGATTATTATAATGTTATAATTGTTTGAAGTACACTGGCTCAAATCCTGAGGGGATGAGGTGAACATGTCCCCCTCAATCTTGGAACTGGGGGGACTGTCTCCTCCAATAATCCAATTTGAAATGTGTTTTTTGGGGGAAGAAATGTGATGATTTGTATCCAACTGCCACAAAGGAAAGTGAGATGAAATTGATATCCCTTGCTGTATAATATACAACAGGTTTACCTAAGAAATCAGATTCATCTACCGTCATATTATTCTCATCTCCCCCCCCCCCCCCCAATAAGCCTCAAATCTGCCTGCCTCCCAATGTTGAAGACAACTGCTCCCCTGATCTTCCACAGCATTACATTTCAACTTCATAAATATACTATTTTGAATATCGCTTAAAATATACACGAGTAGATCCTATATATATATATATATATATATATATATATATATGGGAACGGTCTTACCCGTCCCACCCAATGTTGAAGACAGATTTGCTTCAATGTTGAAGTACAATAGTGTGCCAATAGAGCGTAAACTGTAACCCAAAACGGCCTACACATGAATCAGAATAACCTGTTTTAAGTTGAAATGCTTTAAACTAACGGGTAAGTAAAATAATGTAAAAATAAATAAATAAATATTGTTAATTTCGCCGCATATATTTGTTAAACTGGTCTATGTAGTATAAAATCATATCAAAATACAAATTGTCTGAAATAAAATTTGTTTTAAAGTATTAAAATTGAGTTTAAATGTTAGTTTAAAACTCTTGTACTTATCCGACTGGTACCTTCTCCTCTTCTCTATTGGCTACTAAAATATTAGAAGCAGATAGTAGTTTATTAGTTTCATGTTGTAATTAATGAAGAACCGAGCTTCAAAAATTCTTATATATTGTTTGTTGTTACAAAGTTAGTTACAAGAAAAACAAACATAAAATGGTCGATTGGTTACTCCTTTCTCAACCTATGTCCTCATCTGTGTTTTCTGTTATTAACGTGGTTTTATTTTGACTAAATGTACAGGGTGACCCAATAAAACCATCCAAATTTCAAAGCAGCCATGTGCAACACCCGGCCCCTGGGCCGGGTCCAACCCACTGAACTCGTAAATCCGGTCAGCCTGATCCAGTATTTAAAATGTATTTTTTATGTAATCTCTTACACTAAATTGGAAAAGTTTCCAACTCTCGTCCGCATAATGTGAGACTTATCTCTTGCGACCTGGCAGAGATGAGAAAGCAACACAGAAACCAACGTTTCTCTACATCGATACCTTTTTCCCTGATCTTTATGCTTCGAACTTCGTCAAAAGTAAGAAAGTAAGTACTAGATTTTCCTTTTTCTCCTCTAGTAAAATGTTTTCGTTCTTGCTTTTGTGTTACTGTGATGTTAAAGTAATACAATGAATGAGTTTCTAAAGATGTGCACGAGACAAGATTTGAGACTGTCTCGTCTCGAAAATGTGCTGTGACAGTAATGTCTCGACTCGAAAAATATATATTTCTCTATTGGAAGAGCTGTGTTTCGACTCGAATTTTGTCAGGAAAATTCTGTCTCGACTCGTCTCGTGAGCATCCCTATAGAGTTTCTCTACTGAATATGGGCATTCGATTGTCATGAAAATGTTACACATTGTCTCATACGACCCACGACGTCAGTTAAGTACTCTGTGACTGGGCCACATTCTGTTTCAACATGCACATGTCTGTTTTAAAGGTTAATAATACAAAAAAAGTATTGGAGATAGTCACATGTTTATTCAAAAATATAAAATGATATTGAAGATAGTTTGCAATTCTGTTCTATTGTTCTTTGAAATTACACAACAATTGAAAATACAATTATTCTAAATAGGCCTAATGCCCAATAAAATCACCTACTTTTTGATCGGCTGTAGCATTTTCAGTGGAGTTGCTTCCGGTCATCTCTTCTGCCATTTTTAGTCGTCATTATGGTATGGTCAGGAACTCACAATGCGTACACAGTCGAAACGTTTTTTTCAAAACGAGCTGTTCTCTGATTACAGTGCAAAGAGTCTGCTATTGCACGTAATGAAAATGTTCCTGATCGAAAGACTATCTTGCACTGAATCGAGAAATTTCGAAAAACAGGATCACTGTTCGAATATCAAGGCTGTGGGACAGTCTATTTTTGCAGTTCTCAAAACGTTCTACAAGGAAACATGCTGCAACTGTTGGGCTTTCTACGGAGAGAGTGCAAGAACAGAACAAATCAGAACATAAAGAGTACGGCAGAACCAACTAAGCAGTTTTAAGGAGCAATAAAAAGTAAATCTGGATGTATAGAGAAAAAATGTTTTTATTTTCTAAATTAGTACAATATATAATTTTACATTCATTTAGTTTTGAAAATAATGTCCTCAAGATGGCGGCCATTAGCATCAATTCTTACATTGTTCTAGAAGATCCCTGAAGTTTCGAGCAGCTCTTGCACACATATCGCGGGGTATGGCATTCACTTTGTCAATAATCCGCTGTTTTAACTCTGGTAGGGTGTGAGGGCGGCTTTTAAAAATCTTGCCCAATAGATTTTTCCGAAATCCAGAAAGTGAAATTTCCTATTCCAGAAAATTTTGGCCATCCCTAGTACACACTTTTGCTCCTGCAAATTGCTATACTGTAGATCGTTCCAAAAATATATTAAATGTCGAATTTTCGCTGCTTTTTTTTTTTTTAAATAAACAGGGAATGAGGTAGCTGATGGATATCCTCATTTATTTATTTTCGTAATTATCAGGGAAAGACTGTGCTCAATTGCAATCAGTGGTGTATTTAGGGGGGCTTCCGGGCTTAACCCCCCCCCCGAAATCTTACTTACTATAGTAAAGTACACGAAATATCTTGCAGAATTTTCACATTTTCAGGCAAAGCCCCCTCCGAAAGTTAGCAAAGCCCCCCCCGAAACAAAATCGTAAATACGCCACTGATTGCAATTAAATCATAACTGTGAAAATGCGTCAAGTGTATTCTGATACTTTTATTTATTTTTTTCTTTCTTTTCTTTTCTTTTCACCTGGATGCGAGAACGTCATCTCGTTTCACCCAATCATATTGGGAAGAGTGCAATAAGCTACTTACGTTTTCGGGTGACCAAATTTTTCCGAATATTCGTTCTATAATCATATACCGAAAAATATAGCAATCCGTAAGTTCGTAACAAATCATTTCTTTCTTTCTTTCTTTCTTTCTTTCTTTCTTTTTTCTTTTTTATTTATTTATTTTTTTTTGTCGTCTACCCGGTTCAAGGGTTGCGCCCTTTCTTCGGGGAAGTGTTATTAGAAATGTAGAGGCTACAGAAATTGTGGTTGGTCTAAGGGGTTTTCTTTTTATTCATACATTATTTTAAGTAATTAACATATATACAATAGAGATAAGTTGAAACAGGTGACACAAAAACCTAATAATAATAACAACACAAAGGTAATATGTGCATTTTGCATGAAGGCTAAGTGCTTGAATATAATAAATAAGAAAAACAGTAACAGGAATTACAATTCAAAGAAATAATATTTAGAAATGATGATGAAAATGAGGATGAATTGTACTGGACGCCACAACACTAGGTTCTGTTAGTGAACGGATGTTGTTATCTTCTGTTCCTGGAGCTATTCAGGAACTGATGTAGACAGGGGAGGCCCATGTTATTTGGTTATTACTGTGCATATGATGGATAGATGAAAGGTGATAGATGGCGTGGATGATATATAGCAAATACTTCTGGGTCTCGATCGGCAGGATCCATTTGCAAGTGATACAGTGTAAGATAGTGTTGGAGCGGAGTGTCGACGTATCGTGGCGGTGCATCATTGTCTCGGTCATATCGTAGTATATCCTGAAGCATGGGGTGTCGTAAATCAAGGCGTTTCATGATGTAACGAATGCGAAGCTGTTCTAGATGGGTGAGCAGTGGTGGAAAGTCTATGAGATCGTAGAGAAGTCTGGTTGGGCTTGGTAAGTGAATTCGATAGGCCAATCTAAAAGCATGCCACTCCATTATAGACAATTGTTTATAAAATTTGTCGGGAGCTGCGGCCCAAGCTGTATGGCCATAGGTTAAAGTAGTCCTCATAAAAGCCTTGTAAGTGTGGAGGACAGTAGGTGGTCGTAAACCCCAGCTGGTGCCAACTAAACGTTTAAGTAGATTTAGTCTGTTCTTAGCTTGAGTAACAATTTTCTTAAGATGCGGAATCCACGTAAGCTTTGAGTCAAATATCACCCCAAGGTAAGTAAGAGATGATGTGAAAGGAACTGGCGTGTTGTCCACGTGAATATTTAATAAATTCGGATTGCAAAACACTCTGGATCGTCTACGTGGGGGTAGAAAGACTACAGATTGTGTTTTCGCTGAGTTAATACTGAGTCTCCAGAACTAAAACCAACGGACAAATGTGTCGATAGCTGGCTGCAAGAGTCTATTAATACGCTGGATAGTGCGAGCTGTTGTGAGAAATGCTGTGTTCAGAGATGGAGTGGGTCAGTGGATCGGTGGGTCAGTGGGTCAAGTGGGTCAAGTTTTCTGAGTGGGTCAACGGCATGTGACCCACTGTGACCCACCACCCACCGTGACCCACTGCGACCCACCACCCACCATGACCCACTGTGATCCACCACCCACCGTGACCCACTGTGACCCACCACCCACCATGACTCACTGCGACCCACCACCCACCGTGACCCACCACCCACCATGACCCACTGCAAACCACCGACTCAGTATGATCTACCGACTCTCTCTGCTCACTGCATTGTAGACAGTATCTTCTGAAGACTGGTAAATTTGTCTTCGTTTTACTTCCAAGATCTTCATTTCCCTTCCTTTTCCACTTGTTTCTGTCTACTTACCTGAGGTGAGTATATCTAACCAAGTGAAAAAAGAACTTCAGGCGCTTTTGGATATTGATATTTTTAATTGTAATAATAACAATAAGACTTATACTACTACTTGGCTTTCGAGATCTGTGAGTTTTTAGAGGAGCTAATTACTGAAAAAAATACATTTTTGAATCACTGTAATATATAAATTATTATATAAAAAACTGAATGTAACTATGTGTGCCTGATCATCACGGCCGAATTGCAAAGTCAAATGAAATTACTTTTGGTATGTAGTTAGGCCTTAATCCAAATTGGGATGTTTTGCTTTCATTATAATAGCTACATATCCTAAGGAGGGTGAAGATCCGAATTTTTGCGAAAAAAAAAAAATTAGTATCTCGCAAGCCGTTATACTTACTGAGGTGAAATTCAGTGTATTAACTCTTTATTGAAAATAAACAGAATGTGTCCTAGCATATTTTTAAATTCTTCTTTAAGGAGGGGGGCAATTTCTATATATGGAAAATTGGTAGTGAGTTGGTGTTATTTAAGATCGATGTTATTTAAGAAATAAATCAGAAACAAACAATTACAGTGCATGGCTTCATATATCCATTGCTTTCTACTATAATAATTGCTGAAGCTTATGTTTATTATATGGAGCCCTTACAGCACAGGGCAATCAACCCATAAAGTTGTGAGAAAAATAAACAAAATTTGTACTGTAAGCTTAATTACACGGAAATTTTAAGTTTGGATTGTACGCATAATTATATGGAAAATTTTACACTTTTTCCCTTTACGTTGGTCTACTTACCTTGATTTGGAACTTTCAAATTTCATCCTTTTTTCCACTGAAAAGTATCTATAATTCAACAAGGAAATAATTATACTATGATAATTTAATTGAAATTCATCGTAATTTGGCACATGGCAAACAGCAGTGTGGTAATTGAAGCGGAAAAAGGAGAGAAATTCCCATTCACCTTTGAACACTTTCCAGGAACCACGTTTTCTTTCGCTTTCTAGACGGGAGAGGGAACTTCGTAATGGCATCAAACCTTCATGTGTAATTACAAAAATTAAATTTATAAACAAATAAGAAATCTTCAGTTTATCAGGCTTTAATTGATAATTTATTCACAAGATTCCCTATCGAAGGCGTGGTAGATGAAGTTTGTTCTCCATGAGTCGACATTGCCAACTGACATGGTCGATATGGAAAAGATGTTGTATGGTGATAGAGAGATGATACTTCTTGCTGAGTATTTCAAAACTGACCAAGAAAAATCGTTATCAGACTTAAGTCTAACAAGCAGATTGTCGATGAGGAGTTGCAGAAGTCGGGTAGAAGTATTATAAATTTCCACGACAGAGTGCGAACGGGGATTTCCTTTTATGAATTTACAGATGACTGATATTAGAAATAGACTAAGTGATCAAACATTATCTAACTTGTTCATCAATGTGAATGGCCCACCGCTAGACAAGCTCAAACTAGACGAGCTATTTATTTCTTGGCTGAAGGATGGACATCATTCCGCTGCCGATGATTTACCACGAAAAAATTACCAACAGGAAATAAACCCTATTTCAGGTTTGTTTTAAAGTGGAAAATTACGATTTATGGAAAATGTATACTTGTATTACTAATGGCTTATTTGTGCTATTCAACTTTGTACCTATTTTTTAGTAAGCCTCTTCTTTGCTTTAGGTAAACTACTTTGAATAAATATTCATAATAATTGCAATCATAGGAGCCGGAACCTGGGGGCTCAGTCCCCTTCAGCCCCCTTCCCAATGTTACTGATGAGGGGGCTGAGCCCCTCAATGTTTCAGTTCTGTTTTCGTGTTTTTATTTCTTCAAAATACTTTTTCCAGACTTAGTGTTTTTTGAAAACTGACTACTCAGGTGCATCTTCATTTTCAGAGCAGTATTTAGTTCAGAATTTTTATTGAAAAGAGAAAAGAGATTATATGGTTCTTAAGTTTTTTCCCTCCCGCTCCCAGGTTCAATTCTTTACTGGTGACTGGACTGATGAGCATTGTCGTCCTGGAGTATCAAAGCAAACAGAGAGAGTAAAAGAATTATCGTCGTTTTATTAGTATATGATGTAAGGACAAGTATAGTGTGCCTTTTTTTTCCTAGGAATTCTGGAAGCCCACTGAACTTTCCCCTGCTAGCCCTTAAGAGTCTTCATCCCAGCGAAATTAAAATACCGCTAATTTTACAGTAATTATGTGATATCTTCAAATACATAAAAGATAATCGAAATGTCGAACAAGAGCGCCCTAGACAATAATATTTTACATGAGAAACCGTTTTCACGACTCACTTATCTGCTTT
Organism: Thermobia domestica; assembly: GCF_964235325.1. Lineage (NCBI taxonomy): Eukaryota > Metazoa > Arthropoda > Insecta > Zygentoma > Lepismatidae > Thermobia > Thermobia domestica. Next base: position 66,875,024 of record NC_137466.1, read on the forward strand.
CGATTTCGAGCCATTTTCAAAATCGGCATTTATTTTCGCGTTTCTAAACAGTTGAAAACGGAAAGCCACTAAGTGACTTGTGATAACGGTATCTCACGCAAAATAATATTGTCTAGGGCGCACTTGTTCCATATTTCAATTATCTTTTATCTATTTGAAGATATCACATAATTACTGTAAAATTAGAGGTATTTTAATTTCGCCGGGATGAAGACTCTTAATACACATGCTACTTTATGTAGAGGTTTATGACCCCAGTTTGCAGAAATAGGGGTTTATGACCCTTGGTTGCACAAAATCAAAGCTGCCTCCGTCCCTTTCTTCTGATTCTCTTTCTTTCTATATTTTTCACATATTGGGTTTTGATCATTTTGTGGAGAAAACGCAGACAGTAATGTATACATCCCTTGTTTCTTGTTTCGAAGATTTCGTGTCGTGTCGGTGTTTTAGTTTATCGCTGGTGTTGACAGAAAAAAGAAAACGTTATTCTGGTGACTTGTTATCGTTTGTTCTCTAGAAGAAGAGGAATGTGAGTTTTAGTGAAGTGTTTTAGTTTTATTTATTCATTCACTGTTTACTGGTAAATAGTGTTTATTGCAAATTTGGAAAATGGATCGTTTTTTAGTGAGAACGAAAAAAGTGCAGAAAGAATCTGTCCGTGATTGACAAAAGGGATACATATTCCACCGTTATTTTTTTATTTTTTTTTTTTTTAAGCTACCATCCACCACTTGCACAGCGGGGAGATCCTTTTCTTCTTTAAGACGACTAAAGTCCTATCTACGATCTATTATGGAACAAAAACTGCTCAACGCGTTAGCAATTTTAAATTGTCATCAAGAACTTTCTGCAGCACTCGATCTTGATCTTATTGCAGACGAATTTATAACGCGCATCGAAATCCACAGGCAAACCTTTGCTATGAAAAAGAAGTAATTCTCCGTTTGCCGCCTACAAACTTGCACCTGGATGGAAGAAAGTGTCAATTAAACATAAGTGAGTTTAGATTAACATAATATTAGAATTTAATGAGAAATTTAAAATTTGGTAGACCCTAGTCATATCTTAATATTATATCTATTTTACAGGTAAATATAGGTGCTGAAAGCCGTACTGTATCATTCAAATATTGGCAATATTTATACAGTGAAACATCTCTTAACGGACAGCCCCATAATGTGAACAAACTTTTTTTTTTTTTTGTCCTTTCCTGCAAGAATATGTTGTGGGAGAAAACACTTCCTTTTACGGACACTTCTCATTAAAGGGCAAATAGTCATGTTCCATCGATATCCGTTGAGAAATTAACTAAACCTATTATTCTATGAGATAAAAGGCTAAACAGTTTATTGGTTATAATGACTTATTAGCCATTGTCGTTTCTGAATTGTTGCAACTATATTTTTGAATTGAGTTGATTATCATTCAGTGTATCTTTACAGCAGCAAGGCTATATGAGACGTGGACCTACAATTTAAGGTGAAATCCGACCCACTGTCGTTCAATGCTGTCCCTCCGGGAATCGAACTTGGGACTCTGGCTGCACCAAAGGCACACGTGATATCCACTACACCAGCAAGGAAGGCTGCAACTGCATTGTGACGAGCTGTCAGTAGTTCATTGTTGGCGCACAGAAACGAGGAACGTAAATAGGGAGAAACACTGGCGCAAAACCTAAGGTGCTGAGGGGGACATGTTCCTCCCAATCTTGAAACTGGGGGGACTGTCCCCCCCAATAATCCGATTTGAAATGTGTATTTTTTTAATTTTATTTTATTTTATTTTTTTGCATGTATTCAGATTTCAGAATGTGTTCACGGCACTGGTTTGTAATACTTATATGTACCACTACTTCATCACCTGCTATGTAATATACAACAATTTCACCTTAGAAATCAGATTCATCTACCGTAATATGAGTCTCATCTCCTCCACTCCCTCACAATAAGCCTCAAATCTACCCACCTCCCAATGTTGAAGACAACTCTGCTCCCTTGATTCTCCACAGCATTGTTTTTCAATTTCATAAATACTTTGAACATCGCTTATGAAAAAATACTACGGCAGAATGTCTTGCCCGTCCCTCGATTTGCGCCGCTGGGGAGAAAACGAATGAAAGCTGTTTACCAGAATTGAGGTGGGGGATCAGGCTGGAAGGTGCCCAAATCCATCACTGATTAAAATCAGTTGGTTTTCAACCAACTAACCCTACATCTAACAAATTCCTGTTTACAGTGGTTGAGCTCCCCCCCCCCCAATGTTTTCCTTGTGTCGGCGCCTATGATTGCAGAGCATACTTTATGGAGATGCTCTCACATAGGGTACCCGAACACCTTTATACACTATCAAAAACTGATTTTTCAAGTCTTTTGTGAGAAAAATACTGTGAAATGAGAAACCATAACTTTTTCCATATTGTACAGGGGTATTTTCCTGCGAATAGAAGTTTCTTTTGGAATGCGTTCAGAAATTAACACTTGAAAGAATACTCTCTTAGTGCAAGTATATTTTACGCACACACTAATTTCCCCTCACCTCGAATTGTTTCAATTTCCTCACTGACAAATACTTTACCATTTTATATCATAAAGATCAGATCAACCGTTATTCTGACAGAGCGGTGCTTGAGCGATTGACTAGAAATTCAAACTCCGATTAGTGACAATTTCACTGTCATGTTTTATTACAAGTGTAAACTCTTTAGTCAGTACAGAAGAGGCCGTGGATCATGTTCAAAGTTGATGACGATGGATTTTGGTGAATCAGAATAGGTCACGGTGGGTGGTGGGTCACGGTGGATCGTGGGTAAGAGTGGGTCACGGTGGGTGGTGGGTCAAGTTTTCATTGACCCACGCCAACTCTGGCTGTGTCATCGGCGAATTGGTAGACTTGGACGTGAGGAGTGAGTCTGAGATCAGCAACGTATAGTAAATAGAACAAAGAAAACAGAGAAGAACCATAACAAATCATTACGATCCACCAGTAGATAACCACCAATGGGTTACGAATCGCTGCAGTATATAAATAAATAAATTAACTTAAACTATCAATTGCGAATTATTGACAAAAAATGACGCACTTTTTAGCACCATGTTTTATTTGCTTATTTATTTTATCAAAAACTTTACATTAGAACCAATTTCAAGCAAAATTTTGTTCAATTTGATGTCAATTGTTCCATACCCCATCTCTAGACAATATTAAACAAAAATTAAAGGAACAGAACCATAATTTTGGATTCTGTCTCATCTCATCAGCCATACTACGTACGGTATATAAGCAAAGGCGCCCATCAGGGGGAGGCAAGGTGGGGCAATCGCCCCCCCCCCCTTTGTAGTAAATTGTGCTTCGGAAGAGCGAAAACCCAATAGGGGAGACCGGGGCTATTTGAGTATAGTAAGGGAAAACTCAAAATTTCCAAAAAATGACGCACTTTAGAGTTTAGATAATTAGACCATGATCAACATACATTATTATAGTACAACATATTAAAGAATAAAGAACCTGTTAAATCATGGAAATTCAGGAAACGAATTTAAAATAAAAATGGCAGAATTCGAGATTAGCAAAAATCACGGGGCTATTTGGGTTTCTCAGGGGGCTATTTGGGTATTTCACTGTATCAACATTGTTTACATTAATCACATTAGTATTCATATATATTATTAAATTATACCCTTTTATATATAACTTGTAAAAACATAAGTCAAGAGGAAAAGAAAATAAGTAGAGCAAATCTTTAAGAAAGGGCGTTAAGAAAGGGTGTTAAGAATAAACTCCTTCAGCGTCCTAATAATACAAGGCTATTTATTTTCTTATCTGTTACATAATACCATACACATACAGGTTCGTCTGCGAGTAGTTTGACTTATCCTTTTTGAAATAAACATTTGTAAAAGCAAAGAAAAAAGGCAACTCTGACAAAATAACATAAAAAGAAACGTCGTATCGTTTTCTATTCTACATTTTCTGCATTAATTTTCAGTAAATAAAAATAACACACATTAATAATGAAAAATTTAGTTCAAATTTAACTTTTAAAATAAAAACTGAACTGACAATAACACCTGTGTTTAAAATCACGTTTAACTAGTAGTCCTATACATTAAAATCAAATGTATAGTAAGAGAAAAACCAAACCTTGTGCTAGAGAAACCTAAGAGAATTATAATTATTTTTTATACGAACATCAGAGAAATCACTGTTTCTCAAACTTCTGAAATACGAGACAATGAAAGTTATCGAGAAATGTGAAACTCAGAGACACTTGCCGCATACAAACTGTTTTCTCCCATAAGCTCCAACACATATCTCATGGTACCATTGTTTACAATATTGGCAGCGAATCCACTCCCCTTTACCGATTGATTCTTTAGAGTAATATTTCACATTGCAAAATCCGCATGGTACATCGTCCTCGGATTTATTCTGATCACTATCATTATCACGTGCAGCATACGTAACACTTGAGGTCATAGGTCTGTTTAGTATTGTCTTCTTAATGCTTTTCGTTTTCGAGCCAGTTTTGCCAAATCCCTTCACTGATAACTTCCGTTTTATACGAAGTTGTTGGACATTTTCGGAAGAAGTGAGTAGGCGAGTAGTTCGCTTCTTTTTCGTAGAGATACTTTTGACATTTTTTGTAGGAGTGCGAAGAATTTGAAAGAACGTCGATGTTGAGCATGATGGTGTTGCTGATGGACGTTCTTCAGATTCTGATGCTGAGGTTGAAGAGGGAATCTCTGCTGTTGTTTTAACTCCTGCAGTTGAACTTAAACTTGTATCTTTCGGAGAGGTGAGAGTTGTACAAGTGATATCGGTTCTTTTGCTTGCAAATTCAGTAGTGTTGAATAAACTGGCGGGAAGAAACTTATCTTCAGGAATGGCATCTGGGTTGTATGGATATATGCCTGTACAACTGAATCCCTGTATAGCATATGATGGAATTGCTGCTCTATCCCATGTATTCTTAAATATCTTTCCAAAACTGGCTTTCGTAATTCGATTATCACCTGAACTTCCGGGCTCTGATGGACTGATGTTATAAAAGTACTTCGTAGCTTCTTGATGATAAAAAGTCTTCATAGGTTTAAATAGTGCTCTATCTAGAGGCTGTAATACATGAGTGCTATGAGGTGGCAAGCACAAAAGTTGAATGTCATGTTGCTCACAAAATTCCAGAGCTTGTAGCGAACAATGAGAAATATGCCCATCCAAAATTAATAAACATTTTCCCTCAACCCTGTTTGTTTGAAAAAACTCGAGCCACCTAACAAACAGTTCTTCATTAACGTAACCACTATCTGATAAGGAAACATGAGAACCAGGTGGTAGATTGTTTATGAATTCTTCTCTCATGCGCTGACCTTTAAAAATAACAAATGGTGGGATGTATTGTCCAACTGCGTTGCAAGCAACTATTACGGTGACATTCTCGCCTCTTTCGACGTCAGTGAGAGCAACCACCTCTTTTTTCCCCTTCTTGGCAATGACCTTGCTTGGGTTGTTGTTAAGAGGAAAACCTGTTTCATCAACGTTGTATATACGTTGTGGCTTTGTGTTGACACCAATCGTCGAAGAAACAGATTTCAACAGTTGAAAAAAGGCACTCACTGCTTCCTTATTAACGCCCTCAGCACGGGCTCTTGAAAGTCCCTCAGGCTTTCGTAATGATAAGTTCGGATGTCTTTTCATGAAACTTGAGAACCAATCCTCACCAGCTAATGCTTTGTTTTTCCAAGGATGCGGAATTTGATTTATCGTTACATATCGATGCACAGCTTTTCGAATGGTTTCAGGGGTGCAACCTAGTCCCTTTTCCGCAAGAGTCATAATTCGCAACACCAACTCTTCCTCCTGTTCGTTTGTCAGTACTGTGGGGTGTCCTATGACTTTCGGTTTTGCATTTTGAACTATTTCGTTATTATCACCCAAAGTTAGTCTCAACCTTTCGATCTGCACTTTTCTTCGCAAAGTTTCAAAAGGAACATTGCAGAGCTGTGAAGCTCCACGCAAACTCAAATCACCTTTTGTTACACTTTTCACTGCCTTTTCCATGTCTTCATTATTCCACTTGTTGTATTTATGTTTTGGTTTGTATGTCCGTACCATCTAAAAAGAAAATAAAGTGTTTTGTTTTACATACATTACCATATAAGAGGCTGAATCATAATACAAAATTAAGATTCATAAATTAAATATATTCACATCAGTTTACACCTGACTCAAATAGCCCCCATTGACTCAAATAGCCCCATTTTTTTCGACTCAAATAACCCCATTTTGCTAAAGCTTACGTAGGAACGTATTACTTTCACACGAAACAGAGGAGAGCACCAAAACTTGCGGTTATAACATGTGGACGTTCGGTTTTACGCGTACGGTAATAACTTTACAAATATTTGCATTTACACAGATTCAGCGCCTTATGTTATAGAAACACAATTTTATATCAGAGCAAAATATGAAGTATTGCAACTCACCTTGCTCAGAATAGTCGCACATTCACAGCAAGCGATAAGAAACTTGAAGATCAAAGATATACACAACCTTCCCTTAGCCAACGAACTCACAACTGAACGTAGGTTCAGCGTACTGGTGCGCATATTAAATGCGCAGTGACCTTTTTTCTTAAGTTTGACCCAAATAGCCCCTTGACTCAAATAGCCCCGGTCTCCCCTAGATATTTTAGAATAGTTACCACAAAATTTGAGACTGCATTTGAAATGTCGCTTATACTTGCCCCCCCCCTTGGAAACCACAACATGGGCGCCCCTTGTCTATAAGTCATGAGTCATTGGATCGCCTGAATCACGACTTTTGCCTGCAGTAGTGTAACTAAGGACGCAAGGGCCTCGCCGCAAAAATGTCAAAAGGGCCTTCTGTTTCCATGTTCATCATGATAAATACGTAAAATTTATAGGGAACATATTTTTGACTGAATGTTCCATCTAATCAGTAACCATACTTGCTCATATTATGAAACAAAATTGCATATAATAACAGTATTGTAATTTAGTATAATTATTACTAAGCAATTGCATGGAAGTAAAAGAAAATTCTTAACAGAAACAGCTTCTTTCTAAATAAAATAACATGTAAAATGTTTACAGGTAATATATCAAAACTTCTGAATCTTGTTCACAACTTGCCAAACCGGTAAATCGTTTGGAGGAGGAATTCGTTGATTATTTAATCAATATTAACATGTTGACGTTTTTGGCTTTCAATGTTCAAGATTGAAAAAAAAAAAAAAAAATTCTTTCTTGACTTGTGATTCTGGGATAGATCTCAACTACCGACTATCTTGAAAGAACTTTGCCTGGTTTTCCCAGTCACAACAGGTGAATATCGGTATAGTATTTTAAATATCTAGAACTTGGACGCTATTTCGCTCAAGTCTATCATTTGTGAAAACAGCATAGAAAAATCTCCTCCAAGATACCACTTCTATTAAAAAAAAAAAAAAAAGTGAACCCACATGTGTCTCTTACTTTTTTTTGTCTTAACAAGGCGAGTAGAAGACAATTTTTGCGTCTGACCATTGCAACCACCACAGCACGACAAGAGTCACAAGATTTTATTTCTTCAGTTGCACAGCAACCCTGCTCGCATACTTTTCATTAGCGCCAAAACGCTGCGTAATATGAAAGGGTACACTTCTCACGCGGCAAACTGCCGCGAGTGGCGACGGCAAATCGCCGCTTCAATGTGAAAGAAGCGTTAATCTCTTGAACCGTCCTACCAATCTTGATCAAATTTTCAATGAAGATGAGGTTTGGAACTGGGATGATTTTTATCATTTCACTTTGACGGAGCATCGTAGGGGAGGGGGTGGAGGGGGAGATATACAAAAATCAATAAATATAAAAATAAAAGTGACTGTGTTCGTGAATTAATTACTTTTGAACCACCCGATCGATCTCAAACAAATTTTCAACATATATGAAGTTCAAACCTGGGAAGTTTTTTTATCATTTCATTTTGACAGTAGATCTTAGAGGAGGGGAAATATATGAAAATAAATAAACTTAACTCTTGAACCACCCGACCGATCTTGATCGAACTTTCAACATAGATAAGGTTCGGGCCAGGGATGTTTTCTTCATTTCACTTTTACAGTGCAACGAAGGGGTTAGGGGAGGGAAAGATACATGTAAAAAAAGTAAAAGTAAAAGTGACTGTCTTTGTGACTTCATCACGCTTAAAACACCCGACCAATATTAAAAAAAAAAAACCATAGATGTGGTTTGGACGTGAGGTGTTTTTTCTATCATATCACATTAACGGTAGAACTTAGAGGAGGGGAAGGGGAGGGGAGAAATTTATAAAAATAAATTAAACAAAAAATCTTGAGCCACCAGACCTATCTTGGTCAAACTTTCAACATAGATAAGGTTCGCGCCTGGGATTGTTTTCGTTATTTCACTTTTACGGTGGAACCTAGGGGAGGGGGAGGGGGAGATATATATGTAAAAAGGATAAAAATAAAAGACCGTCTTTGTGACTTCATCACGCTTTAATTTCACCCCAAATTTTCAGCCCCCTATTGAAAATTTCTGGATACCCACCTGTGTCCACTTATTGCTCGTAGGACAGCAACAATGCTGTTTGGTATGGAAACAATGAGATACGACAAACCTGCACACACAATTCACTTAGTTACTGTTTATTCTGTGGAAGGATTCGATGAATTTAAATCCAGGCCCGGACTGGCCCAGGTGGCTAGGCGGCGATTGCCGCCCAGATAGGGACCAAATCAAAAGTGGGCCAAATGAAAATTGTAATAAAGAGAGAAGGTCAGGAGGAAGAGAAAATTGTAGAAAACGCTTGCGACAATTAATATTCTTGTGAACAGTCACGGTGGTAATCTGCATACATCAAGCTCTTTGAGCGTTTCATTATTATTTTGTTGCAACTCACGTACCCTTACAGCAGCGTTTCCCAACCTTTTTCAACTTGTGGCACACTACAGGTGTAACTTAAATTCTTGCGGCACACACATATAGATATTATTATTATTATTATTAATATTATTATTATTATTATTATTATTATTATTATTATTATTATTATTATTATTATTATTATTATTATTATTATTATTATTATTATTATTATTAGTAAATATAAAATACAGTGGTATTTTTTTTTTCTCTGTGATTACTGATCTCCTCACAGAGAAGAAAGCTCGATAACTGGTTTTCCCCCGTGATAAATCTTATGCATATTTTCCATTCTAATTTAAAACTTGACAACAATTGCAATGAAATATAGGACTCAGGTTTCTAAAAATACAATTCCTTTTTCGAAGACTGTATCCAACCTTTCACAAAGAAGAAAGAACACTAAATAATGAACGAGCAAACAAATCTCTTACTTTTAAAACACAGATGTAGGTAATTTGCATGCACGTTTGCTTTGTCGAAAGGATTGAATGATATTTTAAAATTTCAAGTTACGAAATTGTCTGCAACAATAAAGAAGCAATAATGATCATAACAATGATAACAAATACTTTTTTCAACGTTAAAAATGTACAGGAAAGTAAGTCAAATATGAAACTTAAAATTGTAGATTCATAGTAGAGGTTCATAGTAATGTGAAATACAAATGTACATTTTTCCCTATGTCTTGCAATTTGATTGCTATATGATTAATAATTTTGTTTCAATTTCCTCGTGGCACACCAATGGCTCACTCGCGGCACACCGGTTGGGAAACGCTGCCTTAAAGTAAGAATGGGCTATACCAGCTTCAGAATCATGTCGGTGCAAACAAAAACAATAGTGAAATCCAGTAGGGGGTTCCTATCGCGCACTGTAAAATTTAAAACAGCATTTAAACACTTTTAGTCAGGTATTGAGGGGAAAATATATCGTGTGTGTTAATAAAGTGTGCTTTGCGTGTCCAGAAGCGTTCCTTCTCCGTCAACTGTATCTAGTATGGCATATTTAAAACACTTCTAGGCAAACAGTTCGAAAACAAAGTGATGACATACATTTTGCACATTTTGTACATACATCTGGGCAAGGGCGCCTATCAGGGGGGGCAAGGGGGGAGATTGCCCCCCGTAAGAGGAAATTGTACTTGGGAATATCGAAAACCCAATAGAATTTTTACATTAGTTACAGCAAAATTTGAAACTGTATTTGAAACGTCGCTTATACAACTTGCCCCCCCTTGGAAACCACAACATGGACGCCCTTGCATCTGAGACATACTTGGACAACACAGTATCTACAAGGGGTGAATACGTATGTGTCATCTAGAAGTGTTCAAAGAGTGTAGGTAAAGTGTACAGTGTCCTACTGTGTCTAAAATTAGTTTATGTATTTTTTGCAGTGCGGAATATAAAAGAAGAAGAAAGTATAGTGGCCTGACAATACAATTCTTGAAAGTTTAGTTTCTTGTCCTAGGAAAAATAACAATTTGAAACCCAACACAAAGAGATCTGAGATCACTTTCATGATTTATGATATCACGGTGTCGCCTCTGTAAGAAGATCCCCTGGTCTTGGCATTGTTGAATCACTCATGAGTGTTTGCTTTCATCTTTCAGTAGTTGTCAATTTTATCAGTCAAGAAGTCGTGCCGTGGTCAGTTATTCAAAGTCATACTCCGAGGTACTGTATGTCCTTATCGTGTCGTTTCGAAAATTAACATGGGAACGGAAGTTAGTGCTATTGTAACGAGTGAATTATAAATTCCGACTTCTTGAATCTACAGCATTGATAATTAAAAAATTTAGTAAATTCTTTGTACGTAAGTGTTTCTTTTAAATGAAACTGTGACCGCTGTTGAATCTGGCTTCACAGTTGTTGTATATTTGCCTACTACAATTGCTATTACAGTGAGAACTGGATATACACATAAATTTGGAATAAAATTACGTTAAGTCGAAATGAAAATTCAGTACACCACTTTCTGGTAGTAATATTAAGATTTACTATTGATAATTTCTTTCCTGATCTATTATCACGTCTCAACCATAGTAGATAATTCCATTAGGACCACCTTGTAGGCCTATATGTGTACGCGATTTGCATAAATACAAGGTTCACCCAATTTGAGTACTTGACATAGTTCGTGAGCCACAAGTGCTTACTGATATTCATGTCCTTACAAGAATATTTTGTTGTGCTTGTTCTCTCTCGAAAAATATTTCTAGCTAGCAGGGGGCGTTGTTTTGCAGCTTATCGTACTCCTTGTTTACGAATACTGAAACCGCTAATGCTGACTGTAAATTAATTTGTCCGTAGTTCTTTATAAACAAATTACAAATCTCAGTCATCCCAAGGCGAGATGGAAAGAAATATGCTAATGATTACTGTTTATGTTGTTCTCATAAATATTGTTACATAGCATATACCCTGATTCTACATTATGATCTTTATGGTGTAATGTACGGTTTGGCTACTAAAGAAATGTGTACTTTATCTAAGATAATATTGTGCTTTTATTGTGGGAAAATGGTGAGTAAATGGGGTAGTGGTAGTTGGGAGGGGGGTTGAGAATTCAGAACCAACTAGTTGCCAGTCCGGCCCTGTTTGGATCTGACGTCCAATGACACACCCCAAAGGTGTTCGATTGGGTTAAGATCGGATGATTTTCGGTGCCATTGCATCAATTGAAATTCACCACTGTGCTACTCGACCTACTGCACCGTAACGTCGATCTTGTGACATGGAGCGCTGTTCTGCTAAAAGATGTAATTCCCAGTGGGGGAATATGTCTAACATGAATGGGTGTAAGTGATCAGCAATGACCTGCCCATAGCTAAGAGCCGTCCTGAAGTCTCCCACACGCACTACTGGGCTCAAGGATGAAAATGTGAAAGTTTCCCAAATGGTAATGAAGCTATTACTGGCCAGACGTCATCCTACTCTACATGCCTCGAGCAGCTGTTACTTTGGAAGACGTCATGAAGGCAGTATCGTGATTAATCGAACTATGCAGTGTTGTGCCATTGCTCTGCGGTCCAATGACGATTGGGACGTGCTCATTCAAGTTGTTGAGGATTATGCTGTTGGTTAGCACTAGTACACGTGTGGGTCATCAGATGCGAAGGCCCATAATACAAGAATGTATGGTGAACTGTATGCTCAGACACACTCGTGCTTTGTCCACTGCTAAAGTCTGCTATTAATTGTGCCACAGTTTTCGTCCTATCCTGTTGCACCAACCTCGAGACTCTACGACGTCCGACATTTTTAATGAAATGTGGTCTTCTCAACTCTTGTAGTTTGATTTGATGCTGGTTTCACCGTTCTTTTCCCATCTTTGAAAGACATTGAACATGGGAGATTGCGAAAACCCAACAAATCGCACTGTTTCCGACACTGTTTCCCAGCTGTCTGGCCACCCTATTAAACTCTTAATCCTATCGCCGTCCTTCCCCATTCAACGCACAAACACAACTGACTAATCGAGTGAGATAACTTGTCACAGTCTGATGAGTGGCTGTTCTGTGCCTCCTGGCCCTTACGTCAGCTCAACCATTTCGTTCAAATGAGTAGCGAGTTGTTCACAGGCGGCTTGTAAGGGAACTTACGCTAGTAAAAATTAGTCTTATCTTTTTAAACTAAAGGAATAGAAGTTCTCTAATGTATTAATTGTTGTATACAACAATTAGTACATTAACAAAATTTTATTCTTTTAATTTCAAGCAATAAAACTTAAATTTTTACTCGAGTCACTTCCCTTACGAGCCGCCTCAGGAGTGGTCATAATGCTTTTATTGGCCAGTGTATGTTTCATTTGCTTTTAGTTTACTGAATAATCGGTCAGGTGTTGCAGTTTTCATAGGCAAAAGATGAGATACAATTAGAACATCACATATTTAGTAGGAATGGCCACAAATTTCCGGTTCCGGCGGAACCTGTTCCGCGAGGAACCGGTTCTCGGAGATCCGGTTTTCAGAACCCGGATCCAGAACCGGATCTTAGGAACCGGTTCCAGACCTGGACCCGAAAACCCGGTTCCAGAACCGGATCTTAGGAATCAGTTCCAGACCTGGATCCGAAAACCCGGTTCCAGAACCGGATCTTAGGAACTGATTCCAGATCTGGATCTGAAAACCCGGTTCCAGACCTGGATTCGAAAGCCCCTAAAGACCCGTAAAGGAAGAACAAAGTTCATCTTTAAAAAAAGTCAAAGAGGACCATCCGCTTGTGCCCCCAGAAAAAAATTTGGTCTACCAGTGGGTGTTTAGCCAAATGAGTTGGTCAGTTTGCCTGTTTAGCCAATGAGTTTGCCAGTTACCCAGTTTATTTAGCCAAATGAGACAAGCGGCCGAAGCCTGGGTGCCTGCCTGTCGCTTCCACCATTTCATCTAGCACACTGTTCACAGCCTGCCAGCAGTTCGGGTTTAATGTAGGGATGGTCACAAAGTTTCGGTTCCAGCGGAACCGGTTCTTGGAGATCCGGTTTTCAGAACCGGTTCCGGAACCGGTTCCAGACCTGGATCCGAAAAACCAGTTCCGGAAACGGATCTTCTAGAACCGGATCCGTTCAGACCCGAAAACCGGTTCCTGGTGGAACCGGTTCTGGGCATCCCTAATATTTAGCATTACATAATCTTAACATCAGAAAGTTATTTTTCGAAACTTAAATGGGGCTTTTTTTGCTCTGCCCCCTCCAGCATTGCTGTCCCGTTAGTTACACCACAGTTTTTCTGGATCAACTGGGTCTCGTTCTTGCTTCTGACCTGATGACCTGCAGTGACCTGGACAGACCGGTAACCCTAAAGTAACTGAAACACCAGCAGAATTCCATAGTGGATTAACGAATTCACCACTCGAGGTCGGATATTCATGTATTTGATTCGTGGTGTGATCTTTCTTAATTAAAATACCTTATCCTAATTACTTCAAATATAATTGTATGTTCATTCGTCTTCCAATGCTGAAAAGACTAATTTTGATATTTGAACATAGACTAAAAAAAAAATTTAAAAAGTTTTATCTCAGACACCTTTTATATTCTAAACAATAAGTTTACAGGCTTAGTCGATTAAACATTAACGATCCGTCATAAGAAAAAAACATGAAGCTTTTAATTTATGTTATTCCTGTGCGTTTATGCTAGAATACACCTTGTAGTTGTCTTTCAGTGCAATGTTTTGACAGGCAGACACACACACACACAGTCGCACACGAAAGATAAAGAAAATCCTAGATTTAGTGAGAAGAGAATCGTTGGTTGGTTAGGTTAAGATTTAGCTTCCCTTTCAGCAGCGAGACATAGGAGAGAATTGTGTTTGTTATAATTACATTAGCAACCCCATACACACTCACAACCTATATGACGCAATTTCTACGTCTCCGAGTCACAAAAGGTCTACCCATGCCACAGGGTCAAGTAGGTCACCGGTCACGAAGAGAGTAAGGTTGTTGTACAAACAGTTTTTGATTGTTTTTAAAAAATCCATTTTCCTTTATTTTCTTTGAAACTATGCATTAAAATTTCCGCGCACCCTTAGAGTATTTGCACACGTCCCCGGCAATGCCGGATCCGGCACCGACAATGCCGGAACCGGAACCGGGGCTGCTTTGCACACGCAGCCGGCAAAACCGGAGCCGGATCCGGCAATGTCGGTGCCGGCGCTGCTTTGCACACACATCCCGGTAATGCCGGTGCCGAAAGGTAGTTTGAGTTTGAACGTGAAGGAGAGAACATGAGTCCGTTTTATACATTATATGAAAAGCTGCGTACATATGATTCGAAATTTTTTTATTAATTACTTTCGCATGTCTAAACAAACGTTCGATTTCTTAATACAACGAATTAATAATCATATTCAGCGCTGTTCAGATTTTTTTTTTCTTTGCAAGAGACGTGTAATATTACAGACTGACTTGAATAAATGGAAGGGTCGTTCAATATCTGAGAAATAGCTCAATGCAAAGAACAAGGTTAATTGTATTACGTCAATCAAGTGACGTAGGAGCACTAACGTCTAAATCCCCAAATATCTTTTCTTTAGTACACAAAGGTATATTTGCTCTTTGTGTGTGTGGATGTGTGCGCACGAGGTATATGGCCTTCTTTTGGTTTCTTTCTCTTTTTTTCACTTTTGTTGCCATAATTTTAACATCTATTTAAATTTCTCAAAACTGAAACATGCTGAGATCAAGCTATTTAAAATAATAATAATAATAATAATAATAATAATAATAATAATAATAATAATAATAATAATAATAATAATAATAATAATAATAATAAGCTCTACAAAGGCAACATTGCGCTGCCTATTCACTCAGTATACAATCGTTCTATGGAACAAATACCAGACAAGACAGAGTACATATTTTTATTACGATCTATAAGGTAAAACAGTATGCAACCACAAGAATAGAAATTTTCTTGTTCTGTTTGTGCATTTTCAGTTCTTTCTGTTGCTGTGTTGTAGTTTTTATTTACTTTAATTTTATTTACAACCTTTGTTATGCTTGAAAATGCCTACTTCTACGATTATGATGGATATTTATACCGTATATACTGGGTTGCATAATTAACAGGATAAGCACTGGACAACTATCCTAGATTCATAATTTCTTCGTATCTCCATTTTGTTCATTTCCGCCAAGTTGATTTTTTAAAAATTATGACTTCATATATGCTAAGACATATTCTCTATCTAAACGAATCCAACGACCCCTTTGTTTAAATCGTTTAAGTAAGTTTCAGCTGTAGAAGATAACAAATTAATGTACATACATACATGTGTGAAACTCACTTTACGCGTTGCCGTAGTTGGATAATTCAAACAAGATCCGAATTTCCCTTGCTGAGAATTTATGTAAATAGCAAGCCACTATATTTGTGCTACCTCACAGCCATTTTGATTATTTCATTCTTCATTATATATTCATATGATGTGAAAAAAAGAAAATAATAATAAAAAACTGAAGTAAACAAAAAATCCAAATACAGGAAAAGAAACAAGAATACACAACGCCTTGCCACTCACTCACTGTAGCTAGATTGAAGAAACCTATCAACAAGCCGGCTCCGTCTTTGCCGGCTGCGTGTGCATCTACGCATAATAAAACATTGCCGCCGACAAAACCGGAGCCGGAGCCGGCACCGACATGTCGGCGGCTAGTCCGGCTGCATTTGCCGGAGCCGGGAGTTCCACCGGCTTTTTTGCCGGGTCGGAAAGCGTGTGCCAGCTACCATTTGATTACATTGCCGCCGACTCCATCGCCGGCATTGTCGGAACCGGATCCGGCATTGCCGGGGACGTGTGCAAATGCTCTTAGGGATGCGTACGAAACAAGATTTGTGGCAGTCTCGTCTCGAAAATGTGCTGTAAAAGTGATGTCTCGACTCGAAAAATGTATATTTTTCTATTGGAAGAGCCGTGTCTCGACACGAATTTTGTCAGGAAAATTCTGTCTCGACTCGTCTCGTACGCATCCTTACGCACCCTTATCATTTAGTTCAGTTCAATGAAGTGTACTGATTGGTGTCGGAAGTCAATGTGCTGATACCGGGTCAAACATTACACTCCGAATTAAGAATAGCAGACGCCAGTTCTGCAATCTAGTTCTTGTTATTAATTTATTGGCACGCTTCTCTTATGAAATTAGAGGAGGGCACGGTGCTTCAATGTTAGAGCGCTTATCTCTGGTGTATGGGCTTCCTGGTTCGATCCCCGACCAAGTAATTTTGTGGTGGACAATATCGTGTTCCAGGGTTTTCTCGGGGTACTCCCGTTTCCTCTGATATTCTCATTCCACCAATTCTTCTATCATCATTCACTTGCCTTAATCATCCGTCTACCTTAGCCTAAAGGGCATGATTGTGGGACGTTAAACTGAAAGATTTCATTTCATTTCAGTTTTTTTTTCTTATGAAATTAGTCATGTCGTCAATAGTATGAGGTTTCCTCGAAAATACTTTGTCTTTGACAACACTCGAAAAGAAAATCTCCGTTGGAATTAGGCCTGGTGATCATGGTGGCCATTCATCTGATCCTTTTCGACCTATCCAAAGATTGGGTAATTTGTTGTCAAGATTCTCGCACATTGTTACAGCATAGTGGGGAGGAATTCCATCTTGCTATAAATAGAAGTCGTCAGTATCTTATTGTCACCGTAATTGTGGAATACATAACAGTGCCCCGTAGTATGTTAAGATAGAGGTTGTGGGAAACAGTTGTATTTTCAAAGATAGGCTCAAGATCCCTTTACATGAAAGGCTTATCCAAAGTGTAACTGCGGTTAATTCAACTGTTGTTCAAGTGTTACATAGGGCTTTTCTATTGCGTAATAGACACACTTCTGTCTATTAATGGCGCCTGAAAATTTAAAATTCACTGTGTCTGACCAATAAGCTGGTCGAGTGATGACATAAAATAGTCTTTTCTGCATTCAATATTACCTCGCAGATATATAATCGAGGATCTGGATAATCTTTTAATAATCCATAAAGTTATCTTGGCCATTACATTTTCAAACCTAAACAAACATTGCATCAGATGTCTCAAAGATCTGAGGAAATGTCTAACCCTCGAGAAGCTTTCCTCTTTGACCTTTCTGGGCTTTGGATAGATCTCTACGCAACTAACATTTCGTTGTCCTGGGTAGTAATACTGACCGGTCGAGCACTCTATGGCTTGTTGTAGATCGAGCGAATTTTCATCAAATTTATTCAATTTCCAAGTAAATTGTTGGACTACTTGGAGGAGGTGTATTAAATTGTGTATCCTATTTTCATCGAACATCTTCTTCCAATAGTCTTTGATTATCCACTTCTGTTGGTCGATGGTTAAACCAGCCACGATTATCTAAAAACTAATAAATAATAAACTGTATACCGTATTTTACGGATTATAAGGCGCTAAGGACTATAAGATACACCTTAAGTTTTAAGCATTTTTTAAAAATAACATTTTACCATTTTTATTATTAGGTTGCAAAGCCAGACTAAAAAGAAATCTTAGTTTATAAAACCGAACTGACCACTAAAATCCCTGAAAATCGTCATCTGAACTTTCTTCTTCTTCTTCTTCTTCCTCGTCGTCATCTTGTCTTCTTCATATATAATATTATGGTCTGTCGACATATTATTTGATCAATTTTTACCCCTCCCTCCCTTTTGTCACACTTTGTAACGCAAGGCCGAACCCCTCCCCCTTTGTTACGTAACTTTTTTATTTTTTGTTTTTTCGCCAATTTTGCTTATTTTGGGAGTTATTTTTTATAGGTTTTATTACGTAATGCTTGTATTCTCAATATATATGTCTAGTGTTCTTTTCCTAACAAATCAAAGAATTAAAAAAAATGTAGTACCGTAATAATATTTTAATCGTATAAGGCTGTTTAATTAACCAGTTTTAATTCTTCGAAGTTGCATACTGTCGTTTTCCCAAGAAGATCGCATCCATTTTTTAGGTCACCGACGATTGGCAAGGTGGAAATCTTGTGGGAAGATGCAAGTGAAATAGAATCTAAAGAACTGACATCGACTTTCTTTCCCCGGGATCCAGAATGCTTCGTGTATTTGAAATTCGCCAGTGTCGACGTTGCAGTTCTCTTCCTCGCCGACCACAGATTCAAAGCCGCAGCACACGTGAAGAAGCAGGGACATCTCGTTTGTGAATAAGTTTTGGAGCATCTTCTTTGGACTTCAGTTTACCCTTTTACAAATACTTCTTGGTCTAAATCAGTCCCAGAATTCGAATAAACTCGATTTCTCCAGAAATATTCAAATCCTTAAATAAAAGAAAATTAGTACGGAGATGAATTAGGTTTTTAATATCTTATTTTACTTTGCAAATCGTGGATCGTTTCGTCGCGGGAAATATTACTTCACGAAAAAGAGTTTTTTTTCTGTTTCACATGCGAAACCCCTTAAAAGAATAGAGTGGGTAATGATTCAAATCAAATGTTTTAAATAATATTCTCAGAATTAGCGATACGAGTGAGAAGGCGAGGGCATTTTCGAGCGGTGGTTACGATCTCTAACAACTAACTCCAGAAAAGCGTGTGCCGTAATTGCAATAGTGCGATAGCCACAAAACGGGAGTTTCATTGTATTGTAATACACGCAGGGTTCGTCACCAGTCATGCTGGTGTCTAGTAGAGTCTTCGAATCCTTTCTGCATGATTCAATTTATATAGGTTATATGTTCATAGTTTCCCAAAACAATAGAAATATTTATTTATAAAAAAAGAAAATAACTGAATAAAATTATTTGTTTAAAAGATTGCATATAAACCTGAGAATAAAAATAAAAATTGTATCAAAAAGTACGTTACGTAACGAAGACGTAAACCCCCTTCTCCTCCTTGTCATTCTTCGTAAGGTAAGGCGAACCCCTTCCCCTTTGCTTCGTTACGTAATATGTGGACGGCCCCTAAGATGGTCTTCACTACCATCGAGAGCGTTACTTATGCCGCACTACTTGAAAGATTATTAATTTCGAGCATAAGACGCAGCCGAATTTTGGAGGCAATTTTTCGAAGAGAAAAAGTGCGTCTTGTAGTCTGTAAAATACGGTACCTACCTTTGCACCCCGTCTATATCAGTAGCGATAGAGTGCACTGTTGTCTGGTTAGTGTCGTAATGAAGAGCTTGATAAGGGCAAGGGTATGTTTTAATATCAATTTCATCCTAATAGATGGGGCCATTCTCATATATTATCAATTCTCATGTAAATGGATATAATATGTCCATTTTATCTAAAACTACGTATTCTTAAATATGGCATTTTGTTTAGGTCAGTAAGATAACTCAGATTAACTTCTCTCTCATCTCTGGAGATTTTTTTTTCAGTTAAACACTATCTTACCGTAGAATATTTATGGTACTCTATATTTATCTTACTGTTTGAGGAATCCTCCGTCAATTACGTACTGATTGGTCTGTACTGATTTTTGTATTTTAACGTCTGGCAAGATAGCCCTCCTACTTTAGAAAATTGAATCAATTACTAGGGAATTCGTTTGTACTATTTTCCTTATAGGGTTACTTGTAAGGTCAACTGGGGGGCTATCTTCGCGCCAAGATAGCCCCCCGTATCACAGCTCAAAAATTGAAATACACCATTCGAAAGCAAATCGTTTGTACCGAAAAAAGTTGTTTGTACCCTGATAGTTTTCGAGAAAGAGGGGATGACATTTGGGGGGGCTATCTTGGCGCCAAAATAGCCTCCCCCGTATCACAGCACAAAAATTTGTAAGCAAACCGTTTGTACCGTTCGTACCGAAAAAAAGTTTTGTTTGTACCCTGATAGTTTTCGAGAAAGAGGGTGTAACGTTATTTAAGATTCCTTTTTGTTACATATATTTGCCCACCATTCGAGTAAGTCAACACGATTCGGTACTTTAATTTATACACTTAATTGCAAAAATTAAAATTGCACATCTTGGAAATTAGGTTCGTCAAATATATAGAACAACTAACTTTTATTCTCAAAACTCCATGAATAATAATCTTTTTGTTGTCATAGCAACACGAAACAGCTCAACTATCTCTAGTTATAATAACTACCATTACATGAACAGCAATCTATCTCAACATATTTTCTACATTTTTTCTTCTTCTTCTTCATAACATATTGTGCAATTTTAAGCACCGTTGCCTAAAATAGCTACAATTAAAAATGGAAGTAATTTATAGATCAAATATGCAATATTCTTGTATATATGGCTCCCGACGAAGACTTCTTAAATTGATTACAATTGAAGAAAGAATCCTGGACCGTTACATATCTTACATACGTGGTTACCTTAGTTTCCGAATAGCCCTCATAAATATAAATTTTAATACATATATATATATTAATTTCATTTTGTTTTAACAATAATCTTACATTCATTTAATAATCAATTTCATTTTAATTTTATAATATTATCGACGAAGAGGACTTATTCAAAATACGATCCTTTTGCTGATTATTTAGGTCCTAAAATAGATTCTTTAATTCAATGCAGTGTGCTGATCAGTACGGTATCTACTTTTGGGCCACCCTGTATTTCGAAAAATCTACAAACGCGAATTTTAATAGTGCTAAAATATTTCGTTTGTGACCAACAATAACAGGCTCATTGGAACGCTATATATAAGGGTTGAAACTGGTACTAACACATACTTATCAAGCCTTTGATTATGTCACTAGCAAGACAAGTGTGTAAACTATGATTATTGAGATATAATAACAGAAAATTATCATTAACTCTTTTTTTAAAAGTATCATTCAATTGATATTTTTAGAGTTTTGTGCATTTCCAATAAACATTTTTTTCAGTTTTTTTCATTTTTTAACATATATTCAAGTTTCACCACGCAATATTAATTTTTACAGTTTTGCCATCTATCCGTGACACAGTGGTCTAAGATAGGCAACGCCTCAGGTCTCCTATTTGGAAACTCCAGAGCAATGTTAGATTTTTTTCTCATTCGTCTATTGTTATACCTAGTATATTACTTCCATTTCTGTTTACAATAATATCAAGGCCACATTAGAATTACACTGACCTTCTCAATTCGCTTGAAGCAATAAACAAATAATAGCTCTTACATTTTTTTCTTTTGCTTTCATCACTTCTCCTTATTATTCTGTTTCTCCATAAATACACATGCCTCTACGTACTTTCTTATTATTTTTTAAAAAAATAATTTAACAAATTATCTTCTGTGTTACTCAATATAAATGTATGACGTGTTAATCGACAGCGACTAAATATAACTTCAGGCACATTTTTCTCTCCGCGAGGAAGTTCTTATCTGATAAAAAATCATTTTATGGTATTTGTAGACACTTCTATTAAAAAGTGGATTAAATATTTTATATACATATATATTCATGTTTTAGGTAAAATTATGTCAGTCAGCTACCGCTAATACGTAAACTGTTGTACAAAATGCTGCAAGCTGTCGCGATACATATATTAGTAGAACATGTTACTTCTTATATTAAGGTTATGAGGGGGAAAAATAATAATAATAAATGAAAATTCCGGAAGTCAAATTTTATTATTTTTTTTTTATTATTCCAATCAACTGTTTAGCTCTCTCAATCTTCTGACTTGACAATTCATGCTCCTGGGTATAAAGGACGACAATAACGAATTTAAGGGAATGGGAAGAAAAGGGGAATAAGGATGCATCTACCTACCTACCTGTATAAAATGCCTCGAGGTGCATGCGGCATTTGTCCACCAAATAACAGATGAAGACGCATAATCCGCGCAACAAGAAGGTGCTTATGTTCATATATGCACGATGTGTGTGTGTGTGTGTGTGTGTGAAAGCCTGAATGATTACCCTGCAGCAAAATGATAGCAATATCAAAAAAACGAAACGTGGTAAGCATACATCCTTTCTTTCACTTCTCTCCCTTGCCCCTTCAACACACAAACATCTGCAACAGGACAGAAACACAGCGCCATTTTCAGCCCATTTTCTCTATAGTCTCCCCTTCTTCATCTTCTTTTAGGGTCCTCTGCTTGATTATACGCCCTGCAAAACAAGACAACATATATAACTTTTTTTAAATATATACAAAATAAGTCAGTAGAAAAAACTTATAACTTCAGGGAATAATTTTTTGGAGTCCCTTGAATTACCTAAAAAAATAATAATCCAACAACTTACATATAAAAAAAAACTTTTTCCGCGACGATGAAGTTCTTCTGCATAAACATATGCTTAGAAACACTTGTAGGCCAGACACATTACAGACGACTATGTTGGTAGATATGAATTATGCTATTACTATTATTTTAAGAAAGCTTACCGCGCGTATCTTCATCCCCAAACTGTTTTCTACTAAAACAAAACAAAAATCTACGATAATCACACGTGATTATAATAAAAAAGGAAAGAATAGGCGCCGTTTGAGACGATTTTTTCAGTTTTCTATGGAAAAACTTGGTGAAAATGTTTTAATGTGCCTACCCTACTTAAGTATATTTTTTTATTAAAATAATATACAAAGAATACCACTTTTTTCATAATTAAAGGGTAGACATTTTTGGGGAATATAATATTATATATACTTCTTTCTCCAAAAAAGATTAGATCCTGTTTGTAATTTTCTGAATTACATTTTCCCACTTTGTACCCAAAAATTTTGCTTTCTTCCTAACATTGGATGGATATTACAAAAAAGAAAACAATACATAGTTATGATTATCATTATTATTAAAATAAGATTCCCATAAACATCCTACAATTTTCTGTTGGGACAATTACGAGACAAACATTGAAAATGATTACAATGGACTATATTCCAAAAACTTTTCCCATGGTTTAGTAACTTATTTTAAAAAAATATTAGTAAATTGGTGCAAAATAATTTACGTACAGTACATTCACTGTCATTTATTTGTTCATTACAAAAATAATGTTTGTTATTATTTTTAACTAAGTTCTAGAATGAATTCCTTTTGTAATTGTAATGTTTTTACATTATTGTTTAAATTTTTACTCATTACAGTATTCATAAAACGGACTCAATCCCATATTGAAATATGAGAATAATATATTCTTTTATAATACTTTATTCAAATATTAGAATAAAATTGTTTTCCGAAAAATTCAACTTAACACATAAACAACTTTTCGAATCATATTTAATAAACGAATAATTATTTTAATTAGTTGTTCGAATCACGAATAAATATTCGAATCAGCATTTAAATAAACAATAATTATTAATTAAAAGCATGATCATTTAGACATTAATTGAATAATTAATAGAATTGATTGTTGAAATAAACGAAAAGATATTCGAATCATTAGTCAAACTACGCATATTCGTTATGATAAATAAATAACTACTCGAAAAATTATTTAAAATAACAAGTTATTTGAATTAAACTAATCTCAGTAAAACTATACTGACAAAACTAATCTGAAATTTGAATAAAACTCTTTCACTGATTAATATGTTAAATAAGTCACCAACATGCAGGATAAGTGCAACTTGCAACAGACTCAAAAAATGTCGACCAACCACTATTTATATCGACTGTACCGGTATTACACGCTGTAATTGGGTACATCACCTGTTGGGTTCTGTTTCTATTAATGAAAAATAAATAAGTAAATAGACAAGCTGGTGTTCAAAAATCATACTCGAATAACAAATAACTGATCCAATCATTATTAAAATAACGATTAAATGTCTGAGTAACTCGAAAAACCCAATAATTTTTCGAATCAATATTTGAATAACAAATTGGTAAAATATAATAATAATAATAATAATAATAATAATAATAATAATAATAATAATAATAATAATAATAATAATAATAATAATAATAATAATAATTGTTCATTTCATTACTCGAATAAAAATAAATATTTGAATAATTATAACAAATATTCATTTATATTACCTCAAGGTACTATTTAGATACATACATTATATTTTTATTTTGCACCAAGAATATTATTCTTGTATTAGTGCTCGCTGAAGATACGAAATACATAGTTGTATTAATTAAATTATGGTCTTGTGTGTACAACTAAATATTTTGATTTCTCGAATCAAAATTACATTGCTTTTTGTTATTATTCATTTAATAATGGCTATAGGTTTATATTTAGTTCATTCGACTATTTCATTTTATTTCACTATAGAAACGAGATAAAGTAAGTCTTGTTATTACTCTTTGCTAAGGTCAGCATTTTTTTTTTATTTCAGTATCAAAAATGTGAAAAGTAAGCCAGATAGTACGAGGAAGGATCAGAAACTGAAGTTACAAGCTCGACATATCTGGAGTTTCGTCTGTTATAGAGGGATTAGGAATGTGGCGGTAATTTTAAAACATGGAGTTAGCAACTGCGCAAAGTTTCAGCCACCCTCCAGGCTACGGCTCTAGTTATAGATAAACACAAATGGCGACTCGTTTGTAGAACTGTCTTGCGAAGAAGTCCACTCAGTTATTCGATTTCTGTGGGCGAAACATGTAGCCGCGACTGAAATTCACCAGCTGCGGGTAGAGGTTTACGGAGAAACTGTAATGTCTCGTCAGTATGTCCCATAATGATTTCGAAACTTTGCTGCTGGTAGAGAAAACAGCCCAGAAAACCACCACGCTGTTGAGGCAGTTTCCTGGGACATAATCGACCACACTCTCTACAACCCGGATCTCACTCCAAGCTACTTTCATCTTTTCCCATACACTTGAAGGAGCACCTAAAAGGCCATCGCTTCGCTCCAGACGAGGAGGTGAAATACTTCGTGACAACATGACTGAACATACAAGGACATGATTTTTAGCAGGAGGGAATCTTCAAACTGATCCCACGATGCGACAGGTGCCTCAACCGATACGAAGCCTATGTCGAAAACTAATGTAATGTATGTACTATCTGTTAGCTGTATTGATTGTGTGAAATAACGTTTAACTTCAGGTTTTGTAACCTTACTTTTTGATCACTCCTTGTATCTATAAAACGATATTAAATCAATGTAAAGAGTCTTCATATGAACAAAGTACAGCCCGCGGGCCAATGGATCCGCACTTCTATCAAAATCTAATATCTATCACATATCTCAACACCCGAAGAAATGGCATAACCATCTAGGTAGATTAAACAACTTAACTTTTAGAACAGTTTTCATTACAGATATGACAATTTAACCAGTGGCGGATCTAGCTCAAGGGAGCAGAAGCCCGCCGAGTTTTTTTTAGTGACAAAAATAATTGAAGTTATTTGTATATTTTTGAAAGTTTATATTAAACTGATGATATACACAGAGAAAAATCCGTTCTCCGGATAGCGGTATATTGTAAAAATATACAGTATCCTCTTGCTTACAATAGAAATCGGTACGGAGCATACGTTATCCGTATGCTACATAGGCACTGCCCTTAGGTGTTACATCATGCCGTTGCAGGATGTCTGACATCTAACAGTTTTCCGTGTATCACATGCATATACTTATGTTACCTTCGTCAGCTATATGTTATATACGTTCATTTGTATGTGAGATCCTGACCGCCTACATTGTTTCATACGGAAAGTACGTATAGATGGAACACATACAGAAAGTTTTATAAAACATGCGTTTTCAGTTATACGTCTGTTGTACGTTAAGTCCAAAAACCACAGGAATTACGCATGTAACCTATCTTTTTAAGTACGCTACCTACATTTTTTTTGTCACTGTATGTACTTATCATAGTCTGTGTTCTGGCTGGCCTCCTAGTTTTTATCTTCTTGATCCGCCACTGCAATTGATATAACTATTTGTTTCCTTCAAACTTTCGATTAGTCTGTAAAGGCGTGCAGGCGACATCTCTTGGCGTCAGCAGGTAGTTTGACTGAGAACTAACAGTCTGACTGTGAACTGTTGAGAATTAAGGTGACTAACAAAATGACGTGACTTTCGATCATAATAAGAATTAAGATTATCTAAATATTTTCTCCTAGATATTTATGCAACCTGTAACTCTTAAATGTTTTGAGGTTTGCATATTATCCTTATTGACAGACTGATATGGTATAAGACCATTATCTGTAGAATGATCTTTTTTCATTGTTGTAGCTTTTGTCTAATGATCTTTCATTAAAGTTTTTCCCATTCTTGTAAACATTAGATTGTTGTGGCAAAACCTAATTTCTATCTTTCCATCATAGTACTTAACAATATTCTTAGTTTGAGGAAATTTCCCTAATCTAGAGAAATTTCGTAGGTAAATTTAGCAAAAAGGGAAAAAGGAAATTTATCGATAAAACGTGAAAATGGAGGGGAATTCTCGGGCGGACTGACCAATATAAATGCATAAATCTTTCTTTTTCTTCAGAAATAAACCAATTTAGTAGCAATAGTTTGTCTATGTGCGTGTGTATCTGTTCAAAGTAGCATAATTTGCACCATTTTTGGCTGAATGTATTTGTGTATATTTTTTTTTTTTTTGTCAAAAAAGGGAAGGAAAAATTTAAAAAAAGAAACAAAAAAGCTAATGAATAAAATAAATAAGGTTGGCATTTCGTTTAATACAGCTAAATTATTAATCTTATCACATAATTTCTGTCATAGAAATTTGACACTCAATAAACTGGGGAAAATTTGATAAGAAAAGGGAAAATTTTATGCCAGTCGAGGGAAATTTTCAACGAACATTTAGTTATAGGGTATAAAATTGCAAATATTCCTACAGAAATCTTCTCGTAAAAAAAATGTATGTTAAGATTACGCTAATAATAACGGGATAAAAAGGTACCAATTTCAAAAATACCTATTATCTTTTGTATACAACATGTTGGATTTTTTAAAAGAAAAGTGTTAACAAACATATATTTTTGATAGTACACATACGTGTACTATATACTATGTATTTTATATTTGCTGTAGGTAGCTACTGGTATATACTGTATAAGTTAATATGTTATTTGTTTGTTACAAAACAAATTTAGTGAATATAGAAATGTCGCTATGTATGAATTTGAACGTAAAATTTAAGACATATAATATGCAGTAATACCAGAAAGGAAAAGAAGAAAAATAGTTTTAAAAAAGGAAGAAAATTAGAGCATTGTTAAATTTCTTTTTTACATTTTATTTGTAATATTTCTACCTTTTCTTTTTCCTTGAAGTGACATGAAAATTACAGGCAGAGAGCAATTTTAACTTTTCACTGTGTGACGAAGCAATGTCTCTACGAAGGCGATTTTTTTCTTTTATATATATGCAACATAAATGTATATGCAAAAAATATATATATATGTAGGAGACGTTATGTGTGTCACATTTATCATATGTCTTCTTCACGTACGAAAGCCTCTTCGTTCTTAACAACATGTCACTTCTGAAAATATGCCATCTGAAATATGCATTTGTGCCAATTTTCAGTTCTTTCGATTCACGGCAGATGTCACTTTTGTATAGAGTCCCACTCTCTTTCCACATACGTCTCACTTAGAAAAGTCTCATATTTTTAGTTTTAAATGACGTGCAATGTTGCAAACTCTTTTTATATTTATTTTTAAGTGTAACCGAAGTATTCACTTCTACGGAAGTTAAGTTCACATTTCTCTGCTAATGAACATTTCAGGTCTCAAGGTACTTCACCTCACAGTCTAACACATAGGGCGTAACCTTTTATAGCCCGCTTTTTCCCCTGGAAATCAGATCTTTTGATTGTCATTGTGATTACCTAGAACAAATTTAGCTACATGTTAAGGATACCTATCGAAGGACAGAGGTGCTAAGGGCACCCATTTAGACATTTTTAATATTTAACGATTGCATTAATAATATTGGAATAGGAGTTATTATTTGCTTTAGCTATTTGGCTAAAATTTGACATTTGATTTAGCTGTTTATCACATGCACAACAAAGTCAAGATTCCAATTTGACACTCTTTGCATCTGAAAATTGAATAGCTTTTTCCCTAATTTAGAGCTTCCTAATTTAGACCTTTGGCACAAACTATGTAAATTATAACTTCCCTGCCGGAGGCAATCGGATTACCATGTTTCCAAAGCAAAATATAGGCACATTTCATGCTGCAAATGCGAAGAGAAATTACCAGAGGTTCTTTTTACGCAATAACGTAAGTCTCTCTAATAAAAAAAGAACGAATCGTATTTGACTGATTATAAAATGGAAGTGAGACAACTTAACTCCTATATGTAGGTTTACTATACGTCAGGATCAAGCCTGTGTTCGGAAAATTGTCCGGAAGTAACTGATGTCCGGGATTTTCGGGTTAGTCAACGGAAGGCAGGGAAATTTTGATCTGTTTGGTCAAGCAATTGATTTGCAAAGTTGTCCTGCGTAGACTCTTAGTTTAAAAAAATCAAGAGTGATGGAGTGTTCAACGAAAAAAAAAAAACTTTCATCAGAAATTTTAAAGCAGAAAATAATTTAGAAAGCAAATAAGGCAATTGTAAAAAATGTATTTTAAGTAAAGAAAATGAGTAAAAACATTTTTTAAAAAATTTAAAGTTATCTTTTTTAACCTCTGAAATCCTCACCCCCACCTCACTCTAAAAAAATGTCCGGGATTGATGTTCAGAAGTTATGATAAGTCTACAAAATATGATCAATTTTTGAATGGTGTATGTAGTCTATGTATAGACCAAAATTTATGTTACGTGTCTAAGTGCCTGGCTGCCACTGTCATGAGGTTTCCTCTTGTTTTCAGAGCTTTGCATAATAATATGGAAGCTAATTCCATTAAAAATAATAATAGTTACCAAATTCATTCATAAACATGGAATTAAGGACATTTTAAAGTCCCGGCATAACCACGTCGGGATGCGGCGCATTGTCTCCAAAATCCGGATCAGGGAAGTCATTTGGTAGCAATTTCTCCCCGTTCGAGTTTGAGATAGATATTTTTTATATGTATATACTGAAGAGCATTAAACTGCACTTGTATCGGTGAAGAATTTTGATCCGAACAAGCCAAATCTGAAATGACGCTTCTTAATCCGATACTTTGAATTCAAGCAAAAATAGTTCTAACACAAGACACAATATCTATTTCATTCGTATTAAAAGTTACGCTATCATCTGTTCCGTCTTATCTCTAAACTGCGATAAACATAGCCACGTGTAGCTAAAGCACTCTGATTTGCTGTTGAGCCATCGTTGCTTGTATTCCTCCGCAAAATAGTCCACCGCTTTTAATTATTACTTTTACGAAACTATGACATTATTGTGAACGACACAAATATAATTCAAATAATATAATAACATTATAATCGAGTAAGCTTAATAAAATAATAAAATGTTATACTTACGCATACGCAGTAATTATGGGACCAATTCAATTGTGTGAAAGTTCTACTTTTTCTGCTGCAATTATTTCGCATGACAAGGATTTTTTAAATATCCATGTATATAATTTGCTTTACCTCATGCAAGAGTAAGATAAAACAATGAGCATAATTAGTTAAGTCAATCATATTTTTTGAACAGCGGAAGGATACGCACATCATTGTTTATCTCCATTTATAAAGGTAAGGCTGACTTGATAATAGTATCACTTTCAACTTTCAGAGAATATTGGCATACGACGAATCTCAGGTTTTCCATTGCTGACATTAGGAACATGATGAAAGGTAATCCACATAGTTATCGTTGCCAATCAAAATGTTACTATCAATGCAGATTTCTTTGCATTAATGAAAGTGCATAATTATTAATGTTGACCTAGATTCTAGAAGCAATCGTGGCCTGAAATATCTAATCTGTGTAAAAAAAAAAAAAAATGGTAAATAACAAAAATGGTAGGGTAATCGATATGATAGCCCTATGAGCTTACACACTATTACGGAGACGTTTGGCAGGCCAAAATACTTGGACGTAGCTACATACTGGAGAAAATATGTAGTTAGATATCCATGAATTACGTCGAGAATTTCCTGGTTTTATTGACAAACATGCTTGTATTGCCTCTATACTTCACCACTTTATCTCCGGGGTTAAATAACGTTCTTAAATTCGCTGCAGAAGATCTAGGTTTCCGTAACCCCGAATAGTTGCCGAAAGTCCAAAAATCTAGTTCCTAATTCTAATCTTACCCTAGATTCAAGTTGATGGTATATGTTAGTCGATCCTCTCGTTAAAATTTATATCCATGTCTTATATAATATTGGACTGAAAAGAGGCCTTATGTTCCAAATACGTCAACTAACTTACTGTTTTATACCGCGAAAAAAGAATAGGTAAAGAAGCGATTATTTAACTAACTCAAGGCAACATTACTCACCTCTGGTGCTTGGGGTCCCGGGTTCGATCCCAGCCCCCGCCAAGTGAACTTTGTGGTGGACAAACACCGTGCTCGTTGGTTTTCTCGGGGTTCTCCCGTTTCCTCCCACTTTCTTCATTCCACCATTTCATTCATTACTCATCATCACCGTCTCCTTTAGCCTAACCGGCATAACCGTGGGACGTAAAACTCAAAGATTTCATTTCATTTTTCAAGGCAACATTACATCCTTTACTTGATATAACTAATGGAACGGAAATGAATGAGGATGACAATAATTATAAAACTTTAAAAAAAAATATCTCAATCAAGTTTACAAACAACATACTTGTTAAAAATGTTACGAACAAAAGAGACAGTATAATGTATTATGAAAGTGTTATGAAACTTTGCAGTACAGCCCCTGTGCTGTTATGCAACCTTAGCCACGGTAAAGTATGTTTGGTTGCCTATAAGCATGTTACTTTGGCGTAATTAACTTAGCATCCATTGAGGTATTTCATAGTCTAGCTCCAAAGATTATCGTCTGATCCTAAAGAAATTCTATGGGAGCTCCAGAAAGAAATACTCTTTCAAACAAAGAGAAACCATCCAAATCGGTGCACATGTTTCAAAGTTATGCGTGAACAAATCCAAGACTTAAAATAACTTGAATTGAGAACCTTCCTCTTTTGAAGTTGGTTAGAAAATAGAAACTAAACTCTGTGGAAGAAACGGAGAATATTTTCTGAAAAGAACAAGAAAGGATATGGCGCATTACCGTGTACTGCAATCTATTATATTAGGAATTTGGCACGAGAAATGATTCTTAGGGTTACCCACTAGACGAGACGAGACGAGACAGAATTAACGAAACGAAATGGTACATGAATATTGTTCCCTGCTGTACTCTCAGCCATATCTATTTCCTTATATTTTTTCCAATCTTTCTATTTAGTTAATCATCATCATCATCATCATCATAGGTGTTATGCCATTATTAGCAGGCTACTTCCTGCAACTGAGAAGTTTCCATGCCCCATGATCTCCCGCTAACCTTTTCGTCTTCACGTTCGATTTTCTGTTTTGATATCTTCCATTTAGTTCAGTGCTCATCTATTAATCATAATATAGTTTGGAAGTCTACAAATGGTAGAGTATATATGATGTTTGTCAGTTTTGGACATCATTAATTAATTAGTTACTTGGAGGTTAACGCCTCTTTCAGCAACGAGGCTATAAAACGCGGACCTACAGCTAAAAGTAGAATACGAACCACTTGAACTTGTGCAAAAAGCCGCCGTGGCTCAGTGGTAGAGCGCTCATTTTTTGTATGTGGGGTTTCTGCTTCGATCCCGGGTCACTCTAAGTGGGCTTTATGGTGAACGAACACCATGTTCGTGATTCGACCCTGTTTCCTCCTACAGTCTCCATTTCACCATTTCATTTGTTGTCACCATCATTATCTCCCTTAGCCTCGGAGTGTAATCGTAGGACGTTAAATTAAAAAAATGAGATTCTACTGTAACTAAACTTGAGTATCTCATACAAAACGATTACCATTTAGCGAATTAGATAATATACTGTACTATTTATTCACAAACTGTATAGATTGAAACGAAATATTTTA
Source organism: Thermobia domestica (assembly GCF_964235325.1). Classification (NCBI taxonomy): domain Eukaryota; kingdom Metazoa; phylum Arthropoda; class Insecta; order Zygentoma; family Lepismatidae; genus Thermobia; species Thermobia domestica. Next base: position 66,907,331 of record NC_137466.1, read on the forward strand.
TTCATGAATTTGGTTCTATCGTTGAGTAAGTATAAAGGCTCCTAACCCTAGTCAGTAGAGGGTTACACCCACTCAATGGCTCAGGAGTTTCGACACTGAAGATTTAATCGAGTGTTTCACGGTCTAACCCGTAAGTACTGTAGATAAATAAATATAAATGAAGCCGTAATAAAGAGCCTATTAAGTTTAGTTATAAACGGTAGATACAGATAACTAAGAAGTTACTAAAAACAGACATTTTATCTGCAAGAACCAATTTTCGGACTTGTGCAGATGCAACATTTTCTAGATATAAACCTAAGCAAATAAATCACGCAAATTGACAAAATTATTTTGCAATTTATTTCAGTTCTACGTGGATAGTTTTAGTGCTAAAATGTGACTTTTTATACACAATTTAACAATGCAAATAACGTATTGAAATCGCTGTTAAGCGGCGAATGATTTTACTTGTTGTGTATCTACCCATAAGTGATTTCTTTTAAAAAATAAAACATTTCTCTACAATAATAGTCCCATATTCAGTAATTGTGAAGTAATTTCATGCCTCACTCATTATCTATTTCCGTTGTTATTTATTGAAACAAGGAAACTACAGTAGGATAAATATAATTTTGAAACATCATAAGTACGGAATTAAGAGACATATTTGTTTTAAAGTATCTAGAAATCATTTTGAAATACAAATTCAAGTGCTTCCTTTTTTTTTTTTTTTTTTTTTTAGTTAAGACCTTCTGCGTCCTTACTTGGTAAACAGAATGTGCAATATAATCAGTAACAAGGAATGAAAGTCATTACTTTTATGAACTGGCTATTCTCTGTGTCCCCCCCCCCTTAACAGACGCCATTGTGTCTTTTTTTTCTGTTCCCATCTCTGGATTTTTTCATATAAAGCTCAATTTAATAGATTTCCTCAGTTTTACGTTGTTCAAACTATATAAACGTGTGTAAATGACAGTAGACTTTCTTTCATGTCCTAATAAAAGTCATTTAAATGCCACATTTTGCAATTTATAAAAATAACAATGTGTTAAAAATAATGTTATCTGTTATAACGTCACGGTTGAAACGGTTGAACTTAGAATTTCGTTCGAGCTGGGTTTTCATCTCTTTTGACTAAACCGTACTAAGGAAGAAGAAACAATGGAGTTTATTTTTTTTTTAAATTAAAAATGGAATATATCATATGTCCCTGAAGTTTGAAAGGTAGAACTCATATGGTAATCCTGTTTATTTATCACAGTAATGTACATTTACAAAAATAAATGTATGCATTTTATGTTTTCAATATTATTATTATTAAAAATAATATCTATAAAAATTGATTTTTGAATTTAACGTCCCTTTCAGCAGCGAGGCTATATGAGACGTAGACCTACTGATTAATAAGGAATCCGAACCACATGAGCTCCCGCCGGGAATCGAATCCGGGTCTCCCACGCCAAAGGCGCGTACGCCAACCACCTAGCCACGAAGGACCTTAATCTCCTTAAAAAAAAAAGTCACTCCTGATAACTAAACTAAATATTTTAAACTTGTCAACAAGTAAGTGCAGTCAAACTCCTCATTCTGCACGTTTGGTGTTAAAAACTTAAAAAGACCTCCATAATTTTTGGAGGTGTAAAGAACATTGTAGGGCCAATTAAAATTCTTTTTCAGACCTCGAAGACATATTATAGCTAAGTTCTGTGATTACTTTAAAAAGCAATTAAATGTAAAAGTTATATTATTGTAAAAGCTATTAAAATATATTATTTTTTCTAGAGTTACTGAAAAACTGAAATACATTGCCATCTTTCTTCAATGAACTAATCGGAAATATTTAAGATGTCTCATCATTAGTTTTGGAAAATGCTGGAATGCAGTAAAATTTATACCCATTAATTGGAAATAATACTTGATTTTTGCTGGAAACTTAAATGGTAATACACAATCTATCTATTTCGTTCCTGTATTTCAGTACATTAACTTTGAAATGTCGTGTAGTTACGGTTTTAATGAAATGCAAATTACTTGCTTCCTGATTCGTTAAGGTCCTTGTGTCACAGAGTAGGTCGAAGATGTTAAAACTTTTAGGTTAGGTTAGGTTTCTTCGTCACTTAAAAATTCGTTATTTTTTGTGTATGGCTCCCCTGATCATATGAAGCTTCCAGGTGCTTAGTTTGCATTGCAATGTTATGATCATACGTTAATCGCCTTATGACCTAACCTTTGGTTTCACAACTCATATTTACAAATATGAACTATCGTTTACATTTCGTCTCTGAAGGGGCGAAGTGGCGTATGTTGATTTTTATAATTGAAGAATTGAATTGCAGCAGGCATGTAGCCAGGATTTCGTAATTGGGGGGGGGGGACTCTGTGACGAATACCGGTACTGTGTTTCTCACACCAGGTGTTCGATCATTCTAAAGTATTTTACTGGCAACCAGGATTTCGTAAAGTTAAAGTATTTTATTGGTTCGTTTAACCAGGATTTCGTAATGCGGGGGCGACATGAAATAGTGTGGTTACACACCAGGGTCTCGATCAATCTAAACTATTTAACTGGTAACATACCTATAATGCTTTGCTAGGAAATAAAATGAGGATGTGTTAGTATTTTAATAACAAATTGTAAAGAAATCTCCCGTAAAAGAATATTTTAAAATATCGAAAAAGATAGTCTTTCGAGGTCATTCGAACTCTGTTCGTCTTGTCTAGCAACGAGATCTCTTTTGACAGTAAAGATATCCTATAAAATTGATTAGTGTTGCCGCGAAATTGAAAATTTCTTTAACAAGTGTTACTGAAAACTATGTTGCCAGGCTTATACTATTGGTGATTGTGGGCATTTCTGAAGTTCTACATGAGAGTCTATCTGATCAAACCGGTTTATCGATCGTCATTTGTAGTCAATAGGATTAGCATGGAAGTAGATGGAATTCGGATTGCTCTGTTACAATAATATCAATTTTTAACTTGACCCCGCCTTCCCGTGTAGCTTTATGTTTTTAACACTGGTTCTTCTTTTTCTCGTTTTTTTTTTTTGTTTCATTCTTCCTTAATTTTTCCATTTCTGGTTTCGAATGGGAGGGGGTCCGGACCCCTGGACCCACCTCTTGGCTACATGCCCGATTGCAGAACATTCGAAGTCCACCGGAATACTTTTGTGATTTGAGAAGGAAGGCAAGAAGAATATTTCTATACTTGGCATGCTATTCTGTTTAGCTGATTTTTTTTGTATTTTTTTTAAAGGTTTTAATTTGGATTTACGTATTATGCATGTGAATAGCCTTTAAAACATAGATGCTAATATATATATATATAAAAAAACAAAAAAAAACGCAAAATACGAAAAAACAGAGTAGACTTGGGATGTTATGCAATTCAGGTCTTCAGTTTTATTGGAGAGCAATTTAAAATGTCTCTCTCAACGTTCTCCGTACTACATACTTCAAGATATGTCATTTTCAGAATGTATATACCTCCGTTAATATGAGAAATCCTGGTAGGAAATTATTTGTAGTTGAAATAGCAGATTAACCCTTGTCCGGGCAAGATATTTTTGAAACGTAGACGGGCAACTGGGCCTTACCAACTCTATTAGCCTTACCAACTCGATATGTCTATGACTTTAACTTCAACTAACGATAGAAGAATTCAGAACTTTATGTCAACGAAATATTTATGGTTATTGAGAAATTAGAAAAAAAAATGAAGTTACTGGGCCTGGGAGGCCCCGCTTGCCCGGATAAGAGTTAACTTAGGATGGATGATAGTCGTAACTCAAAATCACGTTTTCAAGTTTCGCCACTTCACCGACGATTTATGACGTTTTATTATGTTTGAAATTTGAACAAGATAAGCTAAACTAATTAAACAAAATGTTGCTCCGTGTCTTTTCTATTTAGTTTTCGTGTACTCTGCTATTTGTCCCAATCATTTGTAATTACTTCGTTACTTAGCCTGACCGAACGAATGTACACTCAGGGCCAAAATTATTGTCGCATATCTATAACTTTCTTCTAGTAAGAATATAATGTGCTAATGGTTTTGTAAGGTACGTTTAATACGGATACTATATGTATAATCTGGAAATGTATATTTGTGGCAAATTTCATAGGAAAAGAATTATAAATACGAAAATTAAAATGAGTAAAATAAAATGTTGCTAAATGGACGAGAAAGTTTTGTTTTCGTTTCATTGTTCTTATTTACTGCTCTTTTGACATTAAACTTGCCACATACATGCCTTTGCCGATTATACACATACTAACATTATAAGAAATACTGAGCAAATTCATTATCAAATTATATTCCTACAACAACATATTTATAGACATGCGACAATAATTTGGGACATGAGTGTACATCTTACAGTTTATTTTATTTTAATTCTCCTCAAGTTAGTTACCGTACATATTTATTTTACAACGTTTACAGTTTATTAACCAACAATCAAAAATGTACAAATACTGACATTATGAAATACTATATGAATGAGTGATTTGTTATATTTATTTAAATTTAGTGAATTTTCTGAGGGCTGAGTATGTAATATTGATGATCTTTTATCAATGACCGCGGATATGTTACGTGTTAAATATATGTAACTGAACTAACATGTTCATCAATGATTTTTGCTATGTCGTTGAATAGTGATTAATAATTAGATTGATATTTTACCTTGTATATGCCTTAAGAAGAGCCCAAAGTAATATTATGCATTGAAATGAATGTTGATCTATGTCTGTATGCAAGCTCGTACTTATATTTGCACAATTATCCGTTATCGATGCATACTTTTATATCTAAGAAACGTTTCTAGCTGTACGTGAAAATACTTAAAGAAGATATCAAAATGCATTTCGTGTCCGATATAGTTTGGAACATACAATGCAGTTGTGCTCTAAGAACAATTGTGACCAGGGTTGCCACATTCGACACTCGCGATGATGCCAAACACGGATCTGAATTATGCTAGATTTTTGTAAATTATGCCAGATTTTCAAATTATCTTTCCTAACTAATTTTAAAGACCCGCCTCTACTTTTCTTCATTATTTTAATAAAGTGTTTCAACTGTATTCATGTACAAAGCTAATATGACGCTGTCAGGAATGATGGTAAATGGCACGTTATAGGGAGGATGGTCGAATTTATATTTTATGAATGGATAACATTTTAAGAAACATATACACAACATGCCGCTTCCGACATAGCCCTGAAGCATTTCTTTTAGCAGTGTATTACTAGTTGTCCCCTGATGCTCATATCCCCTCCGCTCTCAAGTTGTAAATTGAAAAGGGACAGAAACATACCAGTTAACCACACACTCAGATTTCAGTTGACAGTAATAAAACTATGGGTAAGTAGTAAACAAGACTTTTGTAGAATCACGTTTTGCTTATTTTTGAACATTTCTGTGAATTCAACAGTACAACAGCGGAAATACTGACTGGTTTTATTACTTCTACTATCGTCCAACTAAAAGGGATAATTCCCGACGGTCGTTGAACTATCTAAATTTTCGTTTTTTTTTCCTGTTCTTCAGAGGGGAAAATGAAATTATGCTAGATTTGGTCAAGATGCTAAAGTCAAGATGCTAGATGCTAAATGCATGTGAATTATGCTAGATCTAGCACCAAGATGCTAGATATGGCTTCACTGATTGTGACAGTGTTTTCAGTGTCTTCGTTAGTCAAATATTATATAGCAAAATTGTTTGTTAAGTAAATTTATATAAATTCAAAAATTTTACGAGATTTAATTGGAACAACGAAATATACGTACAATTAAAAATTATGACATTTTTCTATATCAAGAAAATAAAATTTCTGCATTTCCACCTACCGTGACAAATAATAGAATTTATTGATTTGCTATCAGATTTATAACCTGTGTAAATTAAACCAGTTCCGTCATATTAATAAATAGAATCATATCGTAATTAATTTTGTTGACATTATTTTTATTAGTACATTGCAGTAAAATAGAACCATTGTCTGTTATGGTTTGAGTTTAATTTTATAAATGCTGATTTGATACTTCCATAAGTTGGTAATTATTTTCCATTTAATTGCAAAAAAGATCACCAAGGCATGTTTTAATAAGTTCCTAGAAATTGTTGTATTTATTTCTTTATTTCAATCATTTTATTAATTTTCTTTATTTTTTTATTTTATAATTTCAATAAATCAATCTCCGAAATCCGTTGCGTATAGAAAGAAAAACAGGAATATGGTAATCATCGTTTAGATGTTTTTTATATTCTTTCGTGAGTCGTAAATAAAGCATATTTTCCGTTTTCTTAAGTCTGGGTGATTCAAAAATTAAATATACGAGGAAGAACTCAAAAATAACCGGAATCATACTCCAGCGCATCGTGTAATTATAGTACGAGATTTTGGGGAGAACCTCTCGCTATGGGAGAACTTCTGAATCAGGATGCCAAGTAACATCGACCAACAACGCGTGTGGTTTCTCTGGCAGTTCTAAGTGCAGTCGTGACACGAAGAAATGGCAGATTCTTACGAACAACGTGCAACTGTGAAGTTTTTTTTTTTTTTTTTTTTGTCTCTCTCTCTCGGCAAGAACACAGCAGAACTGTCAGAGAAACAATACCCATCGCTGTCGGTTAAGAGGCCTCATGCATGCGAAAGTAAAATACCGCTAATGTTTTCAGTAATTATGTGATATCTTCAAATAGATAAAAGATAATCGAAACGTGGAACAAGAGCGCCCTAGACAATATCAATTTACATCACGACACACTTATCTTGCTTTCGATTTCGAGCCATTTTGAAAATCGGCATTTATTTTCGCGTTTCTAAAAGGCTAAAAACGGAAAGTCACTAGGTGCTTGTGATAACGGTACCTCACGCAAAATAATATTGTCTACGGGGCTCTTGTACCACATTTCAATTATCTTTCATCTATTTGAAGATTTCACATAATTACTGTAAAATTAACGGTATTTTAATTTCGCCGGGATGAGGCTTGTTAACGCCACTGACTCAGGAGAGTTCCTCCCATAGTACTTTAGTGGCACAACCTCGTACTACAAGTACACGATTTGCAGAAGTACATTCCGGTTTTTTCTGAGTTCTGGGTTTCCCCTCGTATTTAACTTCCAATCATATTTATTTATTTATTTATTTATTGCCTAACTGTATTACTTACTATGTTGTAAATAAACATTTCTTTTATATTTTTTCTATTGTCGGCATGTAAAATCTTTATTAAAAATAAGTAAACATGCGTCTCAGCGTTTTCGATAATTTCACTTCTGAAGGGACAACTGGCTATCTCTGTAAAATTTGAATTTCCGATTTTCTACATTACCGGTATGTCTCTTTGGTTAAAATGCGTATCCTGAAAAGAGGAAAGGGAGTTCAAACATACCTTTCCAATATTTTCCTTAAACTCCATTATTTAATACGAAGAATGGGCGTTGCAGCTATTATTTATTAAATGAGTTACAACATTAACAAACATTAACAAATATAAACATTAAAAAATCAATCTTATATATAAAAGAGAACGCACAAATCCTTTGTTCCCTCATCACGCTAATACGGCTGAACCAATTTCTTTCATTTTTGGGGGGTTATTAGGATTTGGACCCTAGATGGTTTTTATCATATCACTTTAATTTTTAATTACCAGTGTCTTGAGATAATTGACCATTCAAGTGTCCATAACGTACAAATCCTTTGTTAGTTCATCATAGGTAAAAATAAACGTATTTATATGCAACCCGCATGACCGTGTCACTCGGCGGGTTAACATAAATGACAGGCGATATAATGTTAACATTTACTGCAATCTACTATGGTTTTTATCATATCACTTGAAAGCGAAAAAGTAAAAATTATCTAAGTAACAAAGTTTATTGCGTTCCGGGGTGACCGCAGCGAAGCGGGGCGGGTTAACATAAATGACAGGCGATATAATGTTAACATTTACTGCAATCTTCTATGGTTTTTATCATATCACTTGAAAGCGAAAAAGTAAAAATTATCTAAGTAACAAAGTTTATTGCGTTCCGGGGTGACCGCAGCGAAGCGGGGTGAACGCTGCTAGTGGAAAATATATGAAATTATTTATTTAATCAAAGATCAAGTAAAAGTCTTCTTAATTTTTCTAAAGATAAAGTATTTATTTCAAAATCTGCCTGTACATAATATCACTACGTATGTAGTAGTAGTAGTAGTAGTAGTAGTAGTAGTAGTAGTAGTAGTAGTAGTAGTAATAGTAGTAGTAGTAGTAGTAATAGTAGTAGTAGTAGTAGTAGTATTTATGTTTAAATGAATGTTATTGAGTCCCTGGATTGTTTCCAGCTCTTGTTAATGGGATTTGTGGTAGACAAACACTATGCACATGAGCTCTATCGGGGTTCTCAAGTTTTCTACCACTTTCTTCATTTCATCATTCGTTCTCTATCATTATCACCGTCTTCCTTAGCCTCGAGATCGTAAAATGTTAAACTCTCAAGTTATTTGCCGCAAATGATAGGAACAATGGTTATGCAAATATTAAAAAATATATATATCATTTTGATTTATCACTTTTATTATGATCAAGCGAAATCAAGAATTGAGATGGTTCAAAATTAAAGCATTACTCTGCTGTAAATTAGTTGTCAACAATATACATTGTGTTAAATTCAAAATGTTCATTCTTTGAGTTTAATATATATACACAGGGTGAGCACAGAAACAGTCCCAGGTTTCAAATTAGTGTAAATTTAATATGCGAAGGAATATTTTGCTGAAATTTTGAACAGTGACACATAATCTCAAAAAGTTTTTGTAGCAATAATTGAAATCACAAACACTCGATGTGCGTGCCACCTGTAACGCGGGAAATATCGAGGCGGTAATCTAGCTCCAACCACACGTTGTGAAGCATATCTGGTGTGATGGAGTTGATAGCATCACTGATGCGTTCTTGGAGATCGTTCAGAGTTGTGGGTAGTGGAGGTGCATACACTTTGTCCTTCACAAATCCCCACAGAAAGAAGTCACAAACAGTGAGGTCAGGTGATCTTGGAGGCCACTTGCAAAGAACTTGATCATTGACTCCAGAGCGCCCTATCCATCGGTTTGGGAGGTTTTCGTTTAGAAACATGCGTACTGCACGATGCCAGTGTGGCGGCGCTCCATCTTGTTGTAGAACGAAGTCGTCTATCTCTGCATTACTAAGTTGCAGAATCAACCAGTTACGTAGCAACGCTAAGTAACTTTCACCTGTAATTGTTTGTTCCTGAAAGAAGAACAGACCGTGCACCCGACGCTCTGATACTGCACAAAAAACATTGATTTTCGGTGAGTCACGTTCCACATTTACATTTGCATGAGGATTCTGGGTTCCCCATATCCTTACATTGTGTCTATTCACCTTTCCACTTAAGTGAAATGTCGCCTCATCGCTGAAAATGATCTTCGTCAGAAAGTTTTCGTCGTCCTCCATGAAATTTTGCATAGTCTCACAGAACTCACGGCGCTTTACCTTGTCTTGTGGGTATAACTTCTGAACCAACTGCAGTCGGTACGGGTAACACCGCAAACGCTTGCGTAAGATCTTGCTTACTGTTGTTTGTGGCATCTGCAACTCTCTGCTAGCTTTACGTGTAGACTTCTGTGGGCTGTGTACGAAGGCTGCTCTTACATGCTCCACAGTTTCCTCGGAGACTGGACGTCGCCCTGAATGTCATTTTCTTTGATCACAAATGCACCCCGTCTCAATAAACGTTCTATGCCACTTCACAACGGATTTGTGTGTGGGTGGATCAGCATTAAATTGTCGTTTGAAATCACGCTGCACTCTCACAAAACTGCTTGTTTATGCAAATTGTAAACCGCGCCAGCTTCGTTGCTGTGGGGTGAACGTCATTTTCGATGTTACTGCCCTCTAGCTTCCCTGGTCAGAACTAGGATTCTGAAAAGATAGTTGGGGAAATACTTAAAATTAGTGAGCTCTGTACAAAATTTCATGTAAATATTCAATTAAATGTTAATTATATGGCACTTTAAAATCAGGTACTGTTTCTGTGCTCATGCTGTATATATATAATCTACTTAATTATGGAACTCTACTAAATTTCAGATACGGTATCGATCAGGAATGTCCCTTTCTCCTTAACAAATGACACTCCTCCCCTAAATTCACCTGACATGTTTACCTGAGATAGAATTCTTTGCCTTACTAGTGGTTTTGACATCCTATACCCCCTCCCCAACCTTGGATACAGTCGTTTCTTCTGTGTAAACCCAAGGTAAAAGTGCGGGGAAACGCGGATGGATGCCATCCCCTCACTTCTCGAAAATATCTGTGGCGTCGCCCCACTTTCTAAAATAATTTCAATGGGCAAAAATAGGCACGGGGTAGTGCCTATCCACTTTTACCCCTGGTGTAAACTATATACAGAACAACTCAAAATAATGGACCTGCCTTCAGAAATTTATTCTGTGAAATCAAATAAACATTTATGTTATTATGAGACATGTTTTAAGAAAGGTAAACTGTTAGTGAAAGTTTTCTTCAAACACATCAAACGCTCCTCGCGTAATACGGCACACAAGCCGATAGTCTGCCAAATCTTTGATGTTACGGACAATATCAGCAATGGTTACTGTGATGCGGGCACGTCTGTTGTTAGAAGTGGTGGTACGAAGGCCTTCTCTGTAGGTGAGTTCCTTCGATGTGTGGTACGGAAATATCATTCCAAACTAATGACAGACTTGTTTACATGATAATCAATCACAGAGAAAGATCTCTGTTCTCCACTCAACACCATTTTCCTTAACTGCTCGCTGCTGACTCTTAGCGGTAGAAAGAGAAAACACAGCATGAAAACTAAATTCTAAAAATGTTAGCTTTTGGAAACGCATGTCTCACAATAACAATTTCACAGAATTAATTTCTGAAATTGGAACCATCATTTTGACTTGCCCTGTACTTCTAATGCAATCTTTTTAAATTTCTCATTAAATTCACAACTTTTTTTTACCCGATTTCTTTTTAAAAGTTCCAATGGCGCGCTTCTTGTCATTATCACCTTTTTGTGGATGCACCCTTATATTTCATTTATTATCCACTATACTAAAACAAACGAATACTTTTATGAATAACCTATTAATATAATCAATACTGCAAGTTAGGGAAAGAAGGGGTAAGAAAATATAAGAAGCTTGATATTTCTTGTTATGTTTAAGAAACTATTGAAATCACTTCTACTGTATTATCTCTGTATAAGTCGCACTTTTATGTTTTACCTCCAGTTTAGGAGTAGCTGCAATAGAGTTCGTTATAATCAACATAGAACCTGAAATGTGTTTCATTGCTCTGAATATAGTATTTTAATTGTACATATCATTGAGAATTCTGTCATCAATCTGAGGCATCACTGAGTAACTTTTTATTTATTTATTTATTTATTTATAGTTTTTTACTAGACAAGAAACATGTATAAAATATGTTTTCAGTGTAAAAACCATTATTTGGAAACTTTAATTCCATTTGTGTTCTATTCTCGTAAAAGTAAATATATACCGGTATCAAACTTTTAATTCCTTACTTTTATAGAAGAAATGTGACTAATTTTGTTTTGTTTACTAATACAACTATATTATTTGAAGAGTGATATTCTAGTCTTTTTTTGATGAGCTTCCGAACCAACCATCCTTGAGGCATCATGACACAACTGGCAACGAAGTACAAGACATAGGAGATGAAAAAAATGAATCCTCAGTATATGAAAATTCTCTCTCTCTTGGATTCAGTAGATGCTTTTGTACATTCTCTTTTAAAAAAAAGTATAGTTACCTAACATTTATTCAAGGAACGTTCAGTACCTCATGTAAACAAATACACGTGGTGATTGTTTGATTTTATTGGTTAGAGAGCCTTAGAACACTCATGCGGCAGAAGAAAATAGTCCTTGCTTATAAGGCTCATTACTAGAATTCCTTAGAATGAGACAACAAAAACAACACTTTATCTAAGAACTAAATTGAATTAATGCAATAAAAGAGAATACACATGCATTGAAAATGGTTTTGACCCAACTTTAGCGCGAATCACAGTTAACAATATGGCCACATGCGAGGAATAAGTAAAACATCGACAGGGTACAAGCACGTGCTTCTCGAAACAAGCTTGACCGATAGCCAATCAACCGATGACTGGCGGAGTAATACAATTCTGCAATGTTTACATCAGGATCAGAAGGTTCGTTGAATGAACCTTAGTAACTTTACTTCGTAGATTTTTTAAAAAAGTTGAACGAAACATCACAAGAAATGTGCTTTTTTTTTTTTTTTTTTTTTGCTTTTAGCATTATTAAAGATAAAAATAAATTTTTCTGACCATCTGTTCGTTGACTGACTTAAGGGGCTTATTTTTTTCTCTCTCTCTCTCTTTCTTTCTTTCTTCCTTTCTTTCTTTTTTTAAATCTTAACATGTCTATTCTTACAAATTATGCGTAAGGTATGAAAAACTGATTCTTCCAGAAAGAGAAGATATTCAATTCGGTGGATTTTAAATTATCATTTAGATACCATGGCTCAGTGGTAGAGCGCTAACCTCTGGTGCGTTGAGTCCCTGCGTTGATCACCGGCCAAGTAAGCTTGTGGTGGAGAACATCGTGTCCGTAGATTTTCTCGAGGGTACTCCCATTTCCTTCCACATTTTCATTCCACCGACTCTTCCACCATCATTCGCTTGCCTTCATCATTCGTCTCACTTGGCCTAAAGAGCATAATCGTAGGATATCAAACTTTTTTTTTTAATCCTTTTTGTTTCTAAGAATACTGGTAAATGAGATATTTTACTTCTTAAGCCGCCTGTTAAATTGATTTAAAATAGATTATAGACTTCTGTTCATTTTTATTTATTTATTTATTTATTTTTTTAAACAAGAGTATTGGATCACAGACAGAGAGTTGAATAGCCGTGATTTTTCGAACTTGACTGAGCTGATAGATTTGTACTGAGGTATCAAGGTTAGACATTTTGCGCTTGCGTGTATTTTTTTTTTTTAATTGTAAAGCCTTTTCCAAAAATCTTGCCCATCGACTACCTTTTAAAGCATCTCCAACTCGTATCATTACAGGAAGAAAATAAATAATTTATTCAAAGCAATTATTTTTCATTGTTTATCAGCAATATTTCAAGCCAAAACATTAAATTGACTTCACATTCTCTTGTGACAATGTGACTAGTAAAAGATTTTTTTTTTTAACGCTACACTGCCCTACTATAGATATACCACATTCACTTGACACAGTCTTCCGTTCCAAACTCTGCTATCGGCTGAAGTAATTCCTATCCGTTTTGCTAAGGCTCTCTCACTTAAAAACAGCTAAATCCTTATTGGCTCAACGCTTGGGTGTGTCGAAAGTATGAGCTTTACTTTGGGGTGAGGGGCGTGAGCATTTTTGCCGCGGCTCAAGACATTTCGGCAGCACTATAATAACGGGGGCTCCGAACTATAAGAAGACTTGAATTCGGTGTAGTTCGTGGTTCACAAACTGTCATGCAAGAGAAACAGACCATTCCCCACCACAATATCTCGTCTTCAAGAGAGTTTGATTATAGGAGTACGGACACCACCGATTCTAGCTTTCTGTACAAGATTCTTCAACACAAATCGTTATCGAACACTATTTTATATTTGCACTGCAACTTTGTATTTAATGCATGCATCTAATACTATATACCAGGGTTTCTCAGCCTGGTGGTTGCGACTCCTAGGGAAAGTCGCGAAAGTGTTTCATGGAAGTCGCGAAGATAAGAGGAAGAGATAAAATATAATTAGAATCTAATATCGGAAAATATTTTTGAATATTATTTTGAATTTTGTTCTGATGGGTATATTTTTATTTTTATTCATACAGTTAAGAACAACAAAAAATTAATCTACTAAATATTTTCAACAGGTGCAGAGTTGTTTAAAAATCAATTTAAATGAAAGAGGTACGATATGAAACTAATGAAAATTTCATATTGAAATACGAGAAAAATACAAATACAACAAAATCTGCATGTTGAAATACAATTAACTAAAATTGACACCTAATGAAACACCTGATCATGGAGTAATTTCACTAGTACGGGAATATGCGGTTCACTCTTCGTGACGCACATTAACAAGTCATTTAAAATACTAAGTAATACTCAGTAACTTTTTTAACAACTGTCGAAGTTAAAAAAAAAAATAGAAATAATTTTAATTGTTTATCATATGACCCAAAATTAAGGGAGTTATGAAGTTTTAAAATTTTCAAATGGCTTCCGTTTTGAAACAGTATGATGGATCGGATTCGTTATTTGTAATATGAATGAACTGACCAAATTTGGTTTTAATCCATTCGCTTTTAGGGAAGGTACTGTATCTACTATATACAAGAAATAGATTCTACTATTATAGAAATAGATTGATATCGTGAGATCTCCGCAAATATGTACGAAAATCCCACACAAGTTTACTACACACCAGAGATTATAAAGTGGTCGCTGACAAGAGGATGTGATAAAATGGGGGTCGTGATACGAATTAGGTTGATAAGCATTGCTGTATACAATATAATGGTCCAAAGCATAAAAGCGCTCTCCTTTTACTACTGCAAATAATCAAGGAATAAACTAATTATTTGAATATGAGTTTCAGTAGCTTACAGATAAATTTATTTAAAAAAAAAACTGTTTACATTGATCGATTAATTCCGAACTTATTTGTAAACTAAGATGCGATGAGAAATCATCTTAACTTTCGGTTTAACAATATTATATACAGTATATTAGAGACCTGCACGGGCCGAATTTTTCGGTCCCAGCCCAATCCAGTAAGATGTACCTAGGCCCGGCCCGGCCCGATAAGTTTTTTAAAATTCTTGGCCCAAGCCCGGCTCGGGCCCGAAAATTTTAAAGTTTCATTTTGTAACATTTTGCACGGGCACACTTCTTTAACGTTTGCCTTCATTCTCATTATTGTTTAACGAAAGTCAATAATTATTAAAGAATTGCAATTAATCAGCCCTAGCCTGGCCCGACTTGAAGAGAAATCAGTGTCGGCCCGCGGGCCGGGCCGGGCTCCGGGCCTCGGGCTAAGCCCAGCCCGCGCAGGTCTCTACAGTATATATAGTTAATTATTGACAATTACAGTTCTGTAATGTCGTTGAGTCAAACCAAAGTCTCGCACCAAAGGCACACATGAATGTATAGCCATGAGCAAGATATGTGTTTGTATTTGTGCAAGTCTTAGTAGACTTGTATATGCTTTGTTTTATTCTTTTAAGCAGTTCTCTTTTTGTTGAGTACGTTTTTCAAAAAAGAAAATATATTCTTTTTTGTGTAAGTTTTTATGTCTTCCTTTGTTCAGCGCGTGTATTTTTTTTGTCCTTGTCTGTTCCAATAATAGTAACAATTTTTGTGTTACATTGGTACCCTACTTTGTCCATTTTTATTTCCCTATATGAAAAACAGTCAAATAGTCTACAAGAAATTATCTGTAAAAGAAAAAGAGGGGGTTAACTTGTACTGTTCTTCAATCTGTCATTTACTTCTATTAAAAGAAAAAAAGAGAACTTTTGTAGAGAAGGGGTAATTTGTGTCTCCTATTTTAACCCCACCACTACAATTACCCCACTTTCCCCTACAAAGTCACATCTGCTGTTGAAGTTTTTCCGTACCTCTCTTTCTTTCTTTCACTCTCTCTTTTTTTAATATCGAGGGAAAAATCTTGCAAATTTAAGAACTAATGATAGCAATCAAGTCTAATTACATATGGCGCCCGTGACGGTAATGGTCAAGCTACCTCCCTGATGACGACTGCACCACAGAGACGCGACAGGAAAAAGAAAAAAATAACTATTCGTTTTCTCTATGTCTCGGGCAAAAGTTTTCTGTAGCACTGCATTGTCTTTCCCTCTTTCACACTGGTTGACAGTATGTATATAGTGTGTCGGTTTTGTCGCCATGCTATCTGCTTCTTGAAATAGGTTAAAAACAACAAGTGTATAACGTCATTGTGCAAGTATTCTGTTCGAAATGTACTATACAGTGATTTTGAAAATATTTGTTTTCTGTATAACGGTGCTAACATTCCATTCATAAATAGTGCACTTTGCTTAGCTATGGGTAATTTTACATATAAACAAGTTACAGTTCAAGTTATATTCGGAAAATATTTGTTATTTATTAAACAATGTTATTATGTTTATTTAAATATTTAGTGAACTCACAGTGCGAATAAGTAGTGTAACGTTACATAACTGGGTTAAATCCATAAAATGAAAAAGAAGTATTTCTTTTGTGGCAGTGCATATCTTTAAATATTTCTATTATAATAGATACTGAGTTTGAATGGAAGATGGTTCCTTCAATTCTTTATACTTTTGGCTCCAAGTTCGAACCCTGTTGGTCAAGGAGACTTGTGCATATCCTTTTATCAGGTGAGTTGATTCTTTATAGTTTCAGTATGACAAAGTTCCTAGGTTGAATACTTTTTTTTTATTTTTTTTAAATGATAAAGCTATTACGTATTTTGTCTCAGATACAAGAAGAGTTATAGAGGGCTTTAGCTCTTCTTGAGCTGAAAATTTAATTGGGTAAAATGACACCTAAACGTACTTTACAACGGAAAGCATAATATGGACTTGTATAGCCTAAATTTAAGTAAATCCTGTATCTTTATAACTTACAGCCGTCACGAAGCTATAAGAGTATATATATATATATATATATAGCTACTACTACTACTACTACTACTACATTAATAATAATAATAATAATAATAATAGAAGTACTAATGGTACAGGTTATAATATTACTGAAAGTATTATATAATTTATTTAAAATTCCCAAGTAAATAATGAAAGCAGTGAAAGCTACACAAATTCTATTAAATTTTAGACAAAAAATAAAGATATTTGATTATGACTAGTTATCTGTATTTAAAAATATTCTTGAGACCTCCAAGAAGTGCATAAAGAGACATAAAATTATTTTGAACTCACATTTTCTCTAATTCTCTCGTTATATTGCAAAGTTTGATACGATATTTTACTTATTATTACTTAGAGAACATGCCAACTCGAGTTAAATAAAATGTATGAGTATTTTTCTTATTCATTAAGATTTTAATTTTAATATCAATACATCACAATAGCAAATATTTTCCAAGCGGTCTGGGTTAGTAGTAAGTATGCTTATTTCTCAAGAAGGAGGTCCTAGGTTCGAATCCGGTAGCTATTTCCCCTGTCTGAGAATCTTCCACAGTTTCACCAGCTGAAAACTGGGATGATGCCTTGAAATATAGTCTCTCTGCCCAACTTTCTTCCACTTTTAAGTGTAAATTGACCTTGCTGAGTCTACCAAGAAGTTTGATAAATAATTAATACACATTGCTTTATCAGCAATTATTGTGTCCCGAAAAATGATAGTAAATACAACTTTAAAAGTAGCCTAAACTTAACTAAATTAATTTACAATCAGATCTTTTTAAAAGCAAATTGATTCTGGTATATTAAATTATTTTCTGCGTAACTTACATTATATCATCTACAGGGGTGGCCATTCCTCAGAAATCCATTACACATCTCCAGAAATTCTCGTATTGATATCTCATACTCCCCAAAATCAAAATACCACATTTAAACGTAATGGTTCTGACATCTAGTTTTCTTCTTGGTTACGACCTTGACCTTAAACGTATTTTCCTTGTATAAGTTACCTAATTTTTACATAATGTTTAAAGTTGCTAAGTAATGTAAAGGTTTTAATTTTCTTCCACTACTTCGTCAGTGAGTCAATTTGGGTCATGACTCCACCAGCCTTTTAAGCATGCCTGATATCTGTTATGACACTAAATTTAAAATTTACTTACCACGCAAACTATTTCCTGCCTGAAATGTTAGCAACCCACAAGCCTTATTGTGTGTTTGGTTGCATAAGTATCAGGATAACTACTATGGTTTATGCAATAAAATATGACAAAAAATCTTTTTTTGCTCAAATATATATCTAGTAAAACACTAAATATTAAGTTCTTCAACGTGTCACGTTGATATCTTAAAGAATAAAGGAGATAGGTCAATAGAAGTAAGAGAATTATGATTTTTAAAACAAATTTCATTTCTTTCAATCATTTATTGACTTTTCCATTACATATAGAGAACGACTAAACACGACTGGAAGGCTTGAAATGTGGGTTTGGAGAAGACTGGAGAAATGTAGCCAAATGACAAAAAATCTAATAACTAAGTGTTAGCGAAGGAATAGCAATACTTGCCATAGTTACAAAGAGGAAAAGAAACTGGCTAAGGTATTCTTCAAGGACAAATTATCTTATTAGGAGTATGATAGAAGGTATACTAGAAGATGAAACAGGGTGGAAAAGAAGAAGACCACAATTCATGGATGATAATAAACAAAAAAAAAAAAAAAGAACATGGAGGGACCACAGTGAATAGAATATGCTAATTTGCACTGAGTGACCTTTTACTGATAACAGAATACTTAAAATGATAATAATAGTTTCAACTTTAGTCCTTGTTTCTTTTTATCCAAGTCCGGCTGTCCAGCAAATAACCCAATCTTACATCTACTAACGTAAGAAGGCAGACAGAATCGCTTCAGTTTAATCTTGATTCAAAATCATTCCAGAGAAGCCAAAGTAAACGAACGAATGACATGTTCGTTACCTCTTAAGTGAAATACATTCCCCATATACCCTCATGGCTTCGCTAGCATAGATTATTTTGGAAGGCTTCCTGAACTCGTGATTAAAAGCACCAAAAGCATCACTTCCCTAAACTAATATCATTTAGAGTTCGTTTATGATATACAGGGTTACCGACGAAAAGAAACTAAACAGTATTTTTGTAACAATATGTGAGATGATATAGACCGGGGTTTCTAATAGAAACAGATACATTTTCCGGGATGAGACATTACTTTTACGAGACGAGACGGTCTCAATTCTTGGACAACTCTAATGATATAAATGTCTGTTGTTCTTACCTCGTAAGTAGAAGGACTCAGGTTCAAATTGTGCAGCGGATCATTCTCATTTAAGGTTTTTCATGATTTTCCTAATACCATCCAGACCAATATTTGGATTCTTCTGTGAATGTACAGACTTTAGCCGAGTTTCTTGGGAAAATTCTTTCTGCTCCTCCATTATTAAGAATTTCCAATGCTTCTGAGAGACCTGCAACAAAGAAAGATGAATATGTAGTGTGGAGAGAATTTTTTTTACTAATTGCACTAAAACAAAAAATAATTTATCTTAAATATTGCATTAGAGACATGCATATTCAACATTACTTGCAGAGGTGGTATAATTAATCCATCAGCTTACAGTGTTTTCTTCTAATTTTGAAATAAATTTTGTTAAAATCTCTATAAAATTTATGGAAACTATTTACAACTTTTTTTAAAAAAATATGTGTGTTTCTCGAGTAATTATGTCATCGTCTGATAGGTATATCGAATATGTATGTTCTTATCATAGATGCCTAAATTCATGTAGTCGATGCTCATGACTAGCACGGAAATTAACATTCACACAACCTTAACTTCAAGAAGTGATTGTGATCTTAAATGAGTGTGAGTTCCATATTATATTGTGAGCATGAGTCAAGTGAGCGTGATGTCGAAAGATGAACTTAATGTGAGGCTGAGTGTGTCTAATTAAGAAATGATGCTGTGAGTACAATGGTGAGTGAGCGTGATATTGAAATGATGATGTGAGTGAAAAGTTATTGTCGAGTGATGTCGAGTGTGATGTCGAGTTTGATGGCGTAAGCATGAGCTGCAATATTCTCTACCAAAGTCCACTGCATGTTTAAAATATCCTGGTTCTAGTTGCAGTATTTTCTACAAAAGTTCACTGCATGTTAAAAAAAAATCACTTTTCAACTGCAGTATTCTCTACCAAAGTTCACTCCATATTAAAAAAAAAAAAATTCACTTTTCATCTACAGTATCTATTAACAAAGTTCACTGCATGTTACAAAATTCTCTTTTCAGCTGCATTTTCAGGTGCAGTATCCGTTACCAAAATCCACTTCATGTTAAAAAAAAAAATCTTTTTTCATCTGCAGTATTCACTACCAAGGTTTGCTACATGTTAAAAAATAGTTCTTCTTCAGCTGCAATAGTATTCTCTACCAAGATGCACTGCATGTTGAAACATACTTTCAGCTGCTGTATTTTTTACTAAAATATTTCGAGTTAAGGGGCCCACTTTGACCTAACCCCACTTAACCTTACGATCACTTTATCAATCATGCACGCTAGAATACATACTCATATCATTTTAACCTCACATTCATTCAACCTCAAACTCACATAATCATTTCGACATCACCCTCACTTGGTACAGCCTCACAGCAGCTCAAACTCTCACTTATGCACTCAACCCACTTACGTTGTGAGGTTGAGGTCTAATAAGTGAGTCCTGTGCTCATGAACATCCACCTTATAAGTTTAGGCATCTATATTCCTGGCACTTCCAAGTGTTTATAACGCAGTCCTTCATTTACATCTCAAACACTAAATAAATATGTATATAAGTGTTGATTCGTAATTTAACAGCAGGAAAACACTGCTTTCTACGTTTCTTTTTCTTCCTTCAGGTATATTGAATATGCAAAATAATACCAATGAAAAAAAAAATATGCCGACTATGTTTAACCGATAAAATAATTTCCTCGGCGTGAATATTGCAATCGCTTTTACATACGATACTTTAAAAAAAAAAAGGAATGCCGTCACCAAGATATAGACAGATACTAAAATAGGTATTTTATATTCAGTACATACTATCGCTTAAGGAAATTCTCTTTTTTAAAAAAAGCACGATATAGTATGATGAGAAATAACAAAAAGAAAAAAAGGAAATCTTTTTTTTTAATATTTAGTCAAGAAAGCCAGCGTGCTATTTTCTTTAAGCTTTTTGGATACCGATCAAAACTGTCGATTAGTATACAAAAATGCTCTCTTATCCACAATCGACCCAAATATATTGTAAGTTGTTGGTCTTTTCAATGTTGCTATTATTGTTATTGTTGTAATTATTATTATTGTATATCTGCTTTTTTTTTAGTAGTAGTATTATTTTCATTTCACTTAACCGTGAAGATCAGCAACTCTGATTGAAAGAGTGAGACAGGGCTGTTTTCAGGTGAATGACATTTGGAAGGTGTTGGTTGCTCTGGCAAGAAAGAGGTCGGTACACTCCCATCAGTAATACAAACGAGAACACAAAAGGAATAGAAGAATTGAAAAAAAAACTATACTGAGTAACTGCAAATTCTTTTTTGTGACCACACCCAATCAAAAACCTACATGTTTCTATATAATCTACCTTTCCTTTTTTTTCAATAAGCATTTGCATTTTTTTTTATTATTTCACCAGTACATTATATACTTGTTAGCGCTGATAGATGATAACAAGACAACTGAAAATTTAATTCTTTTTTTTTAGTTGCATTTACTCATAAATTTTAACTGGAAATTTATTTTTTTTGTTAAACTTTTCACATATTTCTTTCATTTGGTTAAACTTCAATTAATTTACATTTTTCTGTGTTTGAGAATTTTGTGAATTGTCTTCATATTGCGAAAAGGACACATGTATTGCAAAACCTAGTTTTATACTTACAGAACTGTGGATCAAGAAAACGAGCAGCCCTGTTATTTAGATAAATAATTGACAAGCATTTGCAGTACTTAAAAATTTGCTTCATAAAATTTGCTTGCAGTACTTCATAAACTTCATAAAAAATAATGTATATCAATACACGTAACATGAGTCCAAAATATTAATTTGAGAAATTACTAACTATTTTTAAGTTTAAAACCATTGGTAAAAATCGTTTAGCAATATCAATTAACGCTAACAGACGTCTTATGTTCTTATGTACTAGTATTAAGTAATGTTCTTACGCCTACATATAATTTCACTGTTTTCGTGCAGTTCAATTTGCTGTAGTAACTTGAAAAACATAAAATCCAGGTAGTTAGTGAGTTCTATCAGAACGACAACGTTCGTACAAGTATAAGGTACGCTGTAACGCTTAGTGATAAAAATACCGCCAAAAGTGTTGTTATGATATTGTTTCAAAATTGTATTACTATCTAGCATTTCACAAGAAATTAGTATTAAATCACAATTAATGAATTCGTTAGTATTGGTCGTAATTATAACATGAATCTTTATTATTTTCTTTGACTACAATGAATTCAGAGTTCAGTACGATGTTATAAAGCATTTTCGCTAGTAATTCGTAGAGATTGTATGCATAAGCGATGACTATATGAATGCTCTAGGGCTCTAGCACATATATCAGATTTTTAACGGGTGTTCAGCACCTATTGATTTTAGCAAAGGAATTCATTTTGAAATTACACTCACATCCTTTTTTTTTTTAAAAAAAATAGTGCGTGTAGCCGCAGGTTCAATTTCAGACAGGCATGCGCAGTGTATATGTA
Source organism: Thermobia domestica (assembly GCF_964235325.1). Taxonomy (NCBI): domain Eukaryota; kingdom Metazoa; phylum Arthropoda; class Insecta; order Zygentoma; family Lepismatidae; genus Thermobia; species Thermobia domestica. The sequence continues at coordinate 66,929,815 of NC_137466.1, forward strand.
TTCATTTAATTATTTATCAGTATCTATCGTCGTCTTTTAAGGCATGTGATACATTGAGGATCGGATGATATTACATTATATAAGAACAATAATAATGCATATTAAGAGGCGAATGTAATTATGTAGAATATCTTCTTTAAATTCTTGGAAGGTTGATGCTATTTCGGTGTGTTTTAATGTAAAAAGTTGATATATATAGGTTTTGTACAAAGTACGAGACAGTTGAGGTATTTTCTGACTTGACTCAAATTATTCTGTTTCAGAAAATTGATTGTAATCATTATTTATTTATTTATTTATTATTTGCTTCTCTCTTTGGGCCAATATTTCTAAACACAGTTGAAACGGAAAAACAAGATCACAATATCTACTTTGAATTCTATTCAATACAAAATTTAGGTAATAATAATAATAATAATAATAATAATAATAATAATAATAATAATAATAAATGTTGGTGCCTATGGTAATACAATCGGATCTTGAAACTAAATTTAGTTAAAATAATAATAAATTATTGTGACACTTTTTAACATTATTTTTAAATGATGCAAAAATTCTGCTTAGGAAATTATTCAACAACACTAGAAAAATCTTTATTATTCTTATTCTTATTGTAAGAACATAGGCTATTAATCCTACATATACTGGTAATTTACAACTGAAATGCACGGTTCTTCAATCATTGTTAATCAAATATATTCCATAAACAAAATTCGGAATAGGGTCCTTTAAGGTCATTTTAAGTAGAAATAGCTATTGAGTGGCTTAATGGAGGGAGATAGCAAGTAATAATAACCTTTTTCATATCATATTCTTGAGTATTGTTCATTTGCAACGGTTGTGGCTAACCAAATTTTGAATTTACTCATCACAATATTTTTTTTTCGTTTATTTGTGGTTTATTTCTTGTTTTGTTGTATGTTGTTATTTTAAAATGTTTCGCAATGGTGCTATATGACTAGTTTACGTCATCAAGTAGTGTATGTCTGAGCATATAAATATAAAGAGGCAGAGTTAGTTATCTATGTTAGTCCTTATGTTCAGAAATATTTCTAAAGTCAGATAATTCATTCTATTTCTCATATAAATATAAAGAGGCAGAGTTTAATTGCCTATGTTAATCCTTATGTTCAGAAATATTTCTAAAGTCGGATAATTCATTCTATTTCTAACATATTTCAATCAATGGAAGCTGACAGTTATATTAATAATTTAAACAAGTTACCTAGACTCGACTGTGATTACAAACTCTTATGTTTAATATACACGTTTCCATGCTTACTGCTGTGTAAACCCCAAACCCTGATATATAGGAAAAAGCAATAGTGAGGTTAGTTGGGTTCGAGAGTTTTCTACAAAAGGGAAGTTTTATAAAGATCGGACCTATACGATTTAGCTCGCACCAAATTTACCTAATTTTCTAGTTTTAGGATGACTTCGGAATCAATAATTGCTTAAAAGAATAAAGAAAGTGATTTAAGTTTGAACTGGATTGTATTTAAGTGAAAATTTGTCTGGAAATAGTAAGTTACACACATATACATTTGCTGCGGACTGATCAAAGGAATATTGGATCATGATTTAAGCTGACTTATGTTTTTCTCAGTGATTGCCGCGAATAAGGTAAACTAGAAACAGCCATATAGTTAGTTTTTAATTCGTCTGCAGTGGAATAACATATCTTACAAGTGACATGGCCCTTCAAGTGACATGCCAAATTAGGGTCACAGTTGATGAACATTCCATATTCGCCTGATTTGACTTCGAGAAGAGTTCATTTTCTTCCAACAAAGCCAAAATTTGCCCTGAAAGGAAAGCGTTTTGAGCATGTTGCATCGGTTCAATCAAATGTAATGTTTGTTCAAACCGCTTTTTCAGTGGACGACATTTCTAGGGCGTTCTAGACCCTTTACAGACCGGACTTTCCTAAGGCGTTCTAGACCATCTACGGTCCGGACTTTCTAAGAGTGTTCTAGACCCTCTATAGGCTGAATTTTCATAGGGCATACTAAACCCTCTACGTACCGGACTTTCGTAGAGCGTTCTAGGCCCTCTACGGACAGGACTTTCCAAGAATGTTCTAGACCTTCTACGGTCCGGACTTTCTTAAAGCGTTCTAGACCATCTACGGTCCGGACTTTCTAAGAGTGTTCTAGATCCTTTACGGAGCGGACTTTCCTTGGATGTTCTAGACCCTCTACGGACCGGTCCCGCGAGTATATGGCCTGAAAAAGGATGTATGTATATATAAAAAAAAGCGTGGTGAGAATTTTTTCTGGCATTGTTAAATATTTTATTTCAAGACAGTCTTGAAACTTATTAAACGCACTGTGCATGGAAGTTTATTAAATGAATCGATAAGTTGAGTGAGTGTGAAAAATCCTCGAGCGAAGTTTTTGAGAAACTCGATTTTTTTTCTGTAAACCTAATAATTGATTCTGTGCAATTACCACACCACCATTAAGATGAAGCTCTGATATTAAAGTATTAACTGATCAAGCTTTTCATTATAACACTAACTAGACAGTATACCGTACAACAAGGCTAAAGCAATAACCATGGCATTATCAATTCTTAAACTTTTAATATTTTCAAAGAATGAACATATATTAATCGATGGACTATGTCGTGCTTGCTGAAAAAAAAAAAAAAAAATAGATACTTGGGCGTAAATTTTCATGATGCGTAGTTTTCGACAAAACCAAGAAAAATTAATTATTATGGCCCCCAAAAAAATCCGCATGTGATTCGTTGCCAAATTTGATTCAGCTAAAACCGGAAGTTTGTCTTGAATTTCTATTGTTTTCGGTTTTAATAGAGAGTTAAGGATAGAAAATGAAATAGATATTTCATTTTAACTTCCCACGATTATGTTCTTAAGGCTAAGACAGACGAATGGTTAATTTGGCAAGTGAATGATAACCTAAGAATTGGTGGAATGAGTGTGTTGGAGGAAACGGGAGTACACCGAGAAAACCCACGAACATGATATTGTCCATCACAAACTTGCTTGACTGGGGATCGAACCAGAGACCCTACAAAATAGAGATAAGCACTCTACCACTGAGTCATCATGTCCTCCTAGATAATAATAGAGATGAAACGTATTTTTTGGACGCGTAATCGATTGCAGGAAACTGCTTTACCATTACCATCTATTACCTATCTATTACCATTTTTTTATTCTATAGTAATCAAAGTTAAAATCGGAAATGGTTGATTCCTACTACTTCCGGTTTTAATATAACCTCTCTATCTACGATTTCTTGTCCTAACTTTTGACCTTTAACATCCTGGCTAAAAGTGATTGTGATCCATCGAACGAACACACACGAAATGGCAGACAAGGTAAATAAATATGCAAAAGAAATACACTAGGTATAAACCAAATTCCTTAAAGGGATCCATGTGTTTGAATTAATAATGAAATCACTTCCTCCCGAACCAGCAATAACAAAATATATTCGTTGAAGACAAAGAAATAAAGAAAGACAGCGAGGGAGAAGTTGCATTTAAAACATTTAAACCATACGGAACATAAGTTGTTTCATTAATATTTCTCTATTTACATAATTACCATCTCTCCGTAATTAGTTTCACAATTCATTTTGATTAGTTCGTTAGAAACAGAGCAACGTATAAGGTGTGATTATATCGTCTCTCCTTAACATAATGATAGAGAGGTCATGGCTGTTATTATTATATATTATGTGCATTATAACAGTAACGGGGTTAATCATCAGCTTCACAACATGTATTGTAGTGTGTGTTCTTATTGTGTATTGAGCGTACCTACGTAAGCGTATTTGAAGAAATAGTATCAACAATATTGTACTATATTCTGTAAAATTTTGTGCAGTCGTCAAAATTTTCTAGTGTTTCAACTGCTATACAACCTTAATTAATACTTGTTGTATTATAAAAATCTACTTTTAAGTTATACACTAAGTAGAAAAATTCTTATTAGTGGATGAAAATTGTACTTACGGTGCTGCAGCAGGTGAGTAATATTATTACTTACTAATAAGTGTTTATTACCTTTTGTTTTAAATAGCAAACAAATAAATCCTATTTCTAAAAGGAAAACATCTGAGTACGTAACGCTAATTCCTAATAATGAAGATTTATATTAATAATGTCGCATCCTGCTCTATCGCTGGCTTCCCTCATGCTAATAGATGTCGCATCCTGCTAATAGATTGTCAGGCAATTTTGCCAATTTAAACTATTGTGAGGACTTAATTGTAACTTTAAAAAATAACTGTAGTGTTTCAATTTTATTATTTCAATATAAGACAAGAAGAGTAACCATATTTAAACTTGAGCAATAATATTGTAAACCTGATGTTGGTTGGTAGGCAAGCTGAATAAACGAATAAATAAATACATAAATATATTTGTTACATAAAAAGAATTAGAAATTTTTGTTAAGCTCGATTTTAACCTATATTTTATAGCAGGATGAAGGTTTGGCAAGGTAACATAATAAAGCAGTGTTACATAAGTTACATATAAAATCTTATTAAAATCTATTGTAGTGGCAGAAATCAGTGCCAAGACAAAATGTGTTATTCAAAGAAAAAAATCGAGAACAATATTTTGTATTCTCATAATGGGATATGCCCGATTACTCGGGACATATTGTCACTCTGCACTTTCTTTATATAACTAGTGGGGATAGCATGGTGGCTCAGTGGAAGGGAGTTTATCTTTAGTATGTAGGGTTCCTGGTTCGATTCCTTGTCAAATAAGTTTGTGGTGGACAACATCGTGTGTGAGAATTTTCTCGGGGTACTTCCGTTTCCTCCCACATTTTCATCACACCAATTTTCCCATCATCATTCACTTAATTTAATCATCGTCTCCATTGGCCTAAAGGGAATAAATGTTGGACGTTAAATTTAATGATTTCATTTCTATATAACTAGTGATGTATAGAAACCAGAAGTTTTTTTTTTTTTTTTTTTTTTGGTAGAATCATTAGGAGCATTAGAGAAGACACAAGTAGAATATTGAGATAAGTCATTATTGTCGTATTCAAATTATCGTTATGTGGGCTTTGCCCGTCGTGGAGCTTCCAACCCAATGGCTTTCTCTCCTGAACATTTTCTTCTCCTGGTTATTCCTTTACTAACTCGTGAGCCAAAAGTCTAAACGTAAAACACTTCTTGGGTTTATCTGAGTAGAGAATGAACAAACTCGTGAATGTTTTGGAAATTGTATTTTTCTTAATCTTCAACTGAAACAAACCGAAACTTCATAATCATTATTACTTGTCAGTGGCGTATTTACGAATTTGTTTTGGGAGGGGAGCTTTGCCTGGAAATGTGAAAATTCTGCAAGATATTTCATTTACTTTACTGTAGTAAGTAAGATTTTTGGAGGGCTTAAGCCCGGAAGCACCCCCTTAAAAACGCCACTGATTACTGTTGTTAGTTGTAATTAGCTGGGAGAGATAAAAATAATAATCCTCATTACTGTTGTTGGTTGTACCGGTATTGTTAATTCCTTTTAAGTACTTTTTTTAAAAAAATAATTTTAATTTGTAAATTGTATCCAGGTAGCTGAAATTTGCCCACTAATACCCGTGGTCGGTATTTTAAACTTATCTATAGTTTGTTTCAGGGGTAAAAGTCCGGGGTAACGCGGGGGAATGCCGTCCCACTACGTCCAAAAAATATGTACGGCTTTCCCTCAGTTCCTAAAAAATGTAATGGGCAAAGATAGCAGGGGGACGGCGGGACGTCGTGTCGCTACCTACTGTCCCCCTACTTTTTCAGATCCATTGTTACCCCTGGTTTGTGTGGAATATGAAAGGAAATTTCATTTTATTTTTAAATCTTTCGTTCGTGTTTCGTTAGTCCGTCGACTTATAATCTCTAAGAGTGTTTATGTATAGTCAGTACTTCAACTGGTATTTTATATAGTATAGTATTTTATATATATATATATAATTTTAACTCATGTGAAATTTGTGCACATTCCGAACCAGGCCGAACTCATAACCGTATACAACTGTGACCGAGAAGAATTATTTTGTGTCAAATCGTCACATTGGCCAGTTACTCGAATTTTTCTAATTCCATAATCCTTAATTACAAGAATTTTAATACGTCATTAGTAAAGAAAGAAGAATGTTATATTCCAACTTTGAGTAACCACTGGCGATTAGTTATTGGAAGAAAAACAAGTTTTTTTTAAAAAAAAAATAATAAATAATAAAATAAAAGTACTAAGTATGAGCTAACTCCTATAGCAACAAGCTTTATTTTTAGCTTTCTAAAATTGTTTGTTTATAAATACACAAACACACACACTACCAATTCCAAACCTGGTAAAGTGTCAGAGTGAAAATTGAGTTTAATATAAATTTTTTAAATTACATTGTATACCATTATTGAATACGATCGTGCAATATCTTAGTAGTAATTCTATATTTTCATAATTGTGGGATAATGGTTTAAATTTATAATTTACTTATTTATTATGTGTATAATTTACTTATTTATTATGATATTTTAACTTGAAACAGTAATTCTGGATCATTATTAATAGTACAATACTAAAATGCCAGTAATGATTAATAGGCCTACTGTGTAGTAGGAAAAGAATCTTTTTTCATTCAGACAGTAATTGATTTGGTGCATTTGAGTAAGATTAGTTCCTTTTCTTGGGGGAAAGCCACAACACTCTTTTTGAGGAGGAAAAGTACGAAATTCACGAAAGGGGAATCACCACGGAGCCAATTGCATAACAAATGTGAGATGTTTTTTTGACTAGCAAAGTTGAAAAATGAATTAGTCACCTTCCGATGAACAAAGTGAAAATTAAATAAAATAATTCATAACATTTCAACCACATAGATGATAGATAAAATGTGAACGACATAAATCAATTAACTAATTTAGTTTTTATTATTACTTGATTGTTTTCTGTATTCTGTTAACATTATTCAAAGTACGGAACTGTAAATATTTGTTTAGGAACATAAAACATTTTACACTTCATTCAAATAATGTGATTGACTCTTAATGTTAACTAATAAAATAATACTATTGTCAATAAATTCAGTATTTCTAAGTTGATTTAGCTCTTCAATGGACACAAAATTATACAACTGTTTCAGAGGCATCTAACAAGTGTAATTATCAACTCTCACATAGATGAATTTTAGGTATAATAGCCGCACACATATTGCCACTTGATCTTTGATAGTGATGAGGACTATAGATAGTACTGAGCTCGATGCTGATAACCAAGGTTCAATTTAGTTATTGCCCGTTAAATGTCAACAGAAAATAGGCCAAATTTAGGAATGAGAATTACGAGTCTCAGGGAACCCTCTGAATAAACCGGGTTTCACTTTGAAAGAAAGTAGATAAGTTTCCCAGTGAGACATTTATAATTACTTGTACTTAATGTTTTTTACTTAAACATTCATTTGCTACATTAGTTAATAGAGAAACCAATGTCTTAGCCTTATGTTTCTATAATGTAAAAAAAAATACATTTAGGTTTTTCAAAGTACCTACACATAAGTTTCTAAGTGGTTAATGATAATTATAAAATAGAGAAAAAAGACTTTTATGAGGATCATAGATTTTATTTCAAAGTAAATATAAAATATAAAATATTTTCATAGTATTCAATTACTAACAATCAAATTGATGAAAGTATAGTTTGTATGTCCATTAAATCCAAGAATATAATAAGACTAATTAAGATTTGGTTTACGCATATTTAGGTAATTTTAAAAGTTATATTTTGTTAAACTAAATTATGTCTACAGGATATACAACTCTCTTGAAAGAATATATTTTTATTACAATCCTACAGGAGAGAGAGAGAGACGAGAACTGCGAAGAATAAAATTGTCCTTTCAGCAAAGGCGCCGATCCTGGGGGATCGGGACCCCCAAAGCTCATATGGGCCCTCTATTTTATTTATGAATATACAATATTTGGCATAATTTGAATGCAATTTGTCTTAAAATCCTCATATATATACCTTCTCCATGTGAATGGGTTCCCCAAATTTACAGAGAAATCGGCGCCCTTGCCTTTCAGGTCCTTTTCTTGAGTTTTCTTGGTAATACAAAATCAACTTAAGTTGTTGTTTATCGTTATAATTATTTTATGTAACAAAGTTGTATTATTGAGCACTATTACAATAATGTAAGAAATAAATATCATAAAAGATTTCGCGACATCTAATCTCTTTACTTAAAAAAAAAACAAAAAAAAAAAACTACAGTTCTTCAATAAAAGTGTAAGGTGCAATAATAAATGTCCGACAATCATACTTGTAGTTTATTACAAACGGTTGTAGTAAATGCAAGCAATTTCTTCAGAATCCACTGTAATCAACATATAAGTCTGTGTTTTTCGCATTTGGATTTAAGGAAGTCTTGTCACACTGTTGATCTTAGAACATAATTTTAGATGCTCCTTTCATTACATAGAGAAAAATAAATATTTTTTTTTTTTTTTTTTTGAATGCAGAAACTGACACAGAGGAAATGCATATTAAATAATTTACCTGAAATTCACTGCTTTAAAAGTAGAGGAAACAAAACTTGGAATGTAACGTTCTTCCCCTGGGATCATTTAAATTATAATTCTGTTTAATTTAAAGAATCGAGGGGAAGAACGTTACGTTACAAGTTAGTAAACGTTTTCCTACTTTTACAGAAGAAAATTTCAAATAATTGATTAACATTTATTATCTTTGTATCAGTTTATTATTATTTCAAGTAAATATTTCTTTAAATTTCCATTTTTCTTACAAGATACCATATTTTAAGCATTTCCTCTTGAAGTACTCTGTTTTCAGTTTCTGCCAAAAAAGAAAAAAAAAATAAGTGAAAACTTACTACTTTAACTTACCATGAATACATGTAATAAGTCAAAGGAAACGAATAGATCTAGCAAGCGAGTGAATTAGAAGAAAGGTTTAGTGGAATGAAGACAGAGGGCAGCCTCAATTTTATTCACCACAAACTAGCATGGTCCAGAATCGAACCAAAGCCTTTCGCGTCAAAGACCAACTATCGCGTTTGGTAGCAAATATTTGTTTGGTTTTTGTTCATTATTATTATTATTATTATTATTATTATTATTATTATTATTATTATTATTATTATTATTATTATTATTATTATTATTATTATTATTATTATTATTTTACGATGGATTTCACTATTTAAAAAGAGCCTTAAATGGACAGTATGCCATGCGTACTGTATCCATTTATTGTTGTCACTCACATTATCATGTACCCAATAGAAATCTAAAGTTTACACCCAATGAGAATAATACTAAAGAATTACCAGTATATAAGGGTTAAAACGTAGGCCTAAATTCTAAAATGTAAACTTAAGTATTGTTACCATTCAACAGGGGCAGAAACATCCCAATGATGAGACGTATACCAATCGACAGAGCTCATTCAGCTCAACAAAATGAATGAATTTAAATTGTCGTGCGTGGTTTCTCAGAAAATGGAGAGGAAAACTGTTTTTCTTTTGTAAACCTAAAAAAATGATGCTGAACGATAATCAGGCCATTTATGAAGGCGAAACTCATTCTAAAAAATGAAAATGAAATGTCTCAGTTTAACGTTCCGCCTGTTAGCCCAAGACAGAATGGTAATTGAAGCAAGTGAATGGTTATGGAAGAATTGATGGAATGAAAATGTGGAAGGAAACGGGATCACCCCGAGAAGACACGCGGACACAACGTTGTCCATCACAAACTTACTTGGTCGGGAATCGAACCAGGGACTCGAACACCCGAGATAAGCACTGTACCGCTGGGTCACCGTGCCCCACAGAACTGATTCTGAAGTAGAAACTAATGAAGCTTTTCCATATGTTATTAACAAGAAAACCGTACACAATATGCTTAATGATATACCTATGCATGGAAAAATTACGCTTAACTCTTACTAAACTTAAATTTTTGTATAACTATAATATTGGCCAAAAGAAAAGAGAAGACAAATATCAATTGATAGATCAGATCGACTGAACAAAATAAGATATTTCAGGGTAAATTTTCATGCTTGGATTTAGAGAAAATCAAGAGAGAGAATTTTTGTTGCTCAAAAAAGAAGAAGGTATGACTGTCGTTGCCAATTCCATGTAGTTGAAACTTTTAATTCTACTTGAATAGAATATTTACTTAGGCCTACTTATGTAGCTATTGCATATGAAAAATATTCACAGTTAAGTAGTGCATTTGCGTCTCCTGTTGTTTGATTTCTCCTTAAAATGTTACACATATTCCAAGCAGTGTCACAAACATTTAGATCTAACAATGATGCCTAACTGTAATCCTCGAATTTTTTATAATTACCAAGGGCGCACACACACGGGATAGGCTGACCACCGGGTCCGGACTTCTTTCCGACCAAAACTTCGTAAGTCGACATGCATTTGTTCACTTCCATAATAAAACTAAACTTCTTTAGCAGAAAAAAAAAATGATTGGTGTAGCCTCAATATTTGATCTTACACTTCATCTGCACTCTTTCTTTTGTTTAAGAACAATGAAATTCTATGCTTTTTTCTGAGAATATAGGTTATCATATTTTCAAGTGTAGAATGACACCGATTTAATACTACATAAACGGCACTGTCTTTCAGTATTGCCCCCTTAACCTTGGACACCCCCCCCCCCAACAAAAAATTTTGGGTACTCGTCTGATAGTAACGTCAATACTACTTGTAAGAAATTAATCAAGAGCAGTATCTTATCTATAAGTTAGTGATATCCTTTAGTTTTTAATTAAAAGATTCTATATCAATCATTTATTATTTTTTAAAAAAAACACACTCAATAGTGTCCCTTCGTGACTAATGCACATAAATATTGTGCACGTAGTTCCAGGTACTATCTGTAGTTAATGTAGATGGTAGAAACGGGGGCACTGGCATCCAGAACCCAGACTATGATAGGTATAGAATATCATGAGTTTACAATTTTTCATGGGTATTTGCAGAAATTCCCAACTTAACTCTCTCCCGTTGGATATAATTGCTAGATTGGACTTTGACAGAATGGACCTCAAGTATCGTTTTACACATTGCATAACAGAGAAACCCCAACTAAAACTATGGGTAATGTTTCAAAAATTTTTCCAATAAAGAATAAAAGGCAACGCTTACTATCAGTGGCGTATTTACGATTTTGTTTCGGGAGGAGCTTTGCTAACTTTCGGGGGGGCTTTGCCTGGAAATGTGAAAATTCTGCAAGATATTTCATTTACTTTACTATACTAAGTAAAATTTCGGGGGGGGGCTTAAGCCCGGAAGCCACCCCCCTAAATACGCCACTGCTTACTATAAACTTTCAAAAATATATAAATAATACTTTCAGTTATTTTTGTTGCTGAAAAAACTGAATGGCCTAGGCTCCCCCGACCCTAGGCTAGAGCCGCCACTGGATACGATCTATAACGAAATACTTTAGTTTGTATAATATTTACCTGTACCGTGGGCAAAAAGTGCTCATAAATATGTAATATACTTAGTAGAATGTTCATTTTAAATTAACAGAAAAGAAGAATGTTTTTAATATATGTAAGAGATTATTATGGGATAGTTGTGGCTATGTACATGTTATGTGTTGACCTAGTCAAGTGAATTTATGTATTTCACGGTTTTAAAAAGGAATATTTAAGACATATCAAGCAATAAAGGTGAGGCTAATGATCTTTGAATATCTGAGTTGATTCTTGCATAAAGAAAAGTTATTATCGCTTCGTAACTTATATTTTACCAGACGGACCAGGTTGACGACGCTTTTCTATAGAGTCGTTATAAAAATTTGGTTTACCAAACCCGGGATCTTTTGAAAATTCAGTTCCCGAAGAAGGAAAGTAGGGCTGAATTTACTTGGATATTACCATTTATGAATACGAACTTAACCGTATTACGAAGCGGTAAGGTCATCAAAAGAAAAATGGATAGTGAAATAGTGCAACAGGAATCTAATACCAGTAATCCAGGTGAAATTAGTGCAACACCAAGTTTGTCATCTGAGGATCGACTTTTGTTAGCTGTGCAGCGACAAATTATGCAAATGACGACTGAGATAAAACAAACCATGGAACAGAAGCTCAATGAATCTAACACAAACATGGAACAGAAGTTCTATGAAGCTAACCAGACCATGGAACAGAAGATAGAATTGAAATTCAACGAAGCTAACAAGACCATGGAACAGAAGTTCTATGAAGCTAACCAGACCATGGAAAAGAAGATAGAACTGAAATTTAATGAAGCTAGCAAGCAGTATGAAGAATTAAGTAAACGAATAGAACGGATAGAACTGAAATCAGACGATACGAAACAAACAATCGTCCAGGTGATGAACGACATATCCTCGCAGTTTGAAGAGAAGTTAAAAAGGTTAGCCGATGAGTGTCAAGAAAAGCACGATCATCAAAATCATGAAATCTGTGCTGTAAAAAAGGATTTAACGTTAATAGAATCTTCCGTTAAACATCAAAAGATCCAGTTGGCTACTATGCAGGAAGAAATTAAAACGTTACAGGCTAGAGACGCCATTTATCGCAATAATCTGGGCAGTGATCGCTTCGAGTTTCCCCAATCACCGGATATAAATACGCCTTCGCCGGAATCTGAGGAGGATATTATATTAGAGGAAAATTGTCCGAAGATCACTGATGAACGAAATATAAATGGTATCATGACACAGCACGCTACGGACCGGAACAATCACACCACAAGAACAAGGAGTGAGAAAAGAAAGGTAAAGCTAAGTGTCAAGATGAGCGAAATCAAAGCCATGAGTAAATTTAGTGGTAAGTGCAATGAAAATGCTAGTTCTTTCTTAGAGAAATTCCAAGACGAATGTAATATAATGTCTATCGACCGATCACAATACATGAAATTAATACCCCATGTATTACTCCCACCTTGTTCCTTATGGTTTAAGGCAATACGTGATCACATTAGTACATATGAGGAATTTAAAGCGGCATTGATCGCGAATTACGAAAATGACTTTTTGCTGGCAAACAGAGATGCCACTCTTAGAAATCAACATTTCAATCCTCGATTGCACAAATCTATTGTAGAGTTTGTTATAAATGTCTATAATGAATTAAAGGTTGTTAATCCCTTGCAATCGGAATCAAGAATAATTGCATCAATTCGCAATTTGCTTCCATTTAAATTACAGCAGATCTTATTTTCCACACAGTGTATGAGTTTCAGTCATTTATTAATGCTTGTACAATGCTACGAAACTCAATACCATGCTATGAATCTAACACAATCAGGAATGGGTAAAAATAAGAATAATTCTGATCATTTGGTCCCTGTTCGGAATTTGAATATCCGAAGTTTGAATAATAATGAACCGAACCTAAGACGAGTATACTCTAGCAATCAAAATGAACAAAATAGACAAGGCTATGTAAGGAATCCGCCTAACCTAATCAACCGAAGTAGACACAAAAATAATAGAAATACATGTCGAAATCCTAGAGATGCTATCAATCCTATGTATAGACATAATCATTGTTCACGAGATGGTACTTCGTATCCAAATTCAAATCACGATGAAAGACATGTACAACCTAATGTAGAACCTAACCACGATTGTGCGGTACAATGCACTTTATTAGATTCATATGCCAGTGCGAATGTAACATGATTACCGTTAACGAAATTAGGTTAAATTCATGTTAGTTGTAGATTCTTGTAAATTTTCATTTTTAAGTTTGTGTGTTAATACCAATAATGAAAACGATTCTTATAAATACTTGAAATGCTTAAATAGAGTTTTAAGTAAACTGGAAAATTGATTTTCAAATGATTTTTATTCTTTCTTGTTAATGTGAAGAATCATAATTCGATTTATAATTAATTAAAAGCAAAGATTATTTATATTAGATTGATTTGTGTTGAAAATTTAATTGTCAAAGATTATGTTAAAAGGAAGATCTATTCTATAAAATCAATTATTCAATAACTACCTTGAATGAAATTCTTCTTTATTTATGACATCTTAGTGCTACTATGTATACATTACAATTGCAACATCTAACTTATTTGTTATACAATGCGCCCGAAAAGAATAAATATTATTTGTCACATCATCGTTTGTAATAATGATCGAAACTAGTAATCTTGATAATTTGTGTTTCACCCTCGTTAATTATATTTCTAAGCGACGATGTTTTTAATGATAAAGAATAAATAATAATGTAATAAAAGAGAAATATTAATGAAATCAAAGATTTATTGTAAATGTATTTATGTGAATGATAATAACTAATATTTTATATATATATGAGGGTTAACCAAAAAATAATGAAGATATATACGAGGTGTGATCAAAATATAAAGAACATATGTAATGTACGAACATTAATCTAATCAGACCAGTGGTTCTTGAATATAAAAGCCAAGCCTACTCATGACTTTTATATTCAGTCCCTTTGGCGGGCGACATTTTCTATAACGAAATACTTTAGTTTGTATAATATTTACCTGTACCGTGGGCAAAAAGTGCTCATAAATATGTAATATACTTAGTAGAATGTTCATTTTAAATTAACAGAAAAGAAGAATGTTTTTAATATATGTAAGAGATTATTATGGGATAGTTGTGGCTATGTACATGTTATGTGTTGACCTAGTCAAGTGAATTTATGTATTTCACGGTTTTAAAAAGGAATATTTAAGACATATCAAGCAATAAAGGTGAGGCTAATGATCTTTGAATATCTGAGTTGATTCTTGCATAAAGAAAAGTTATTATCGCTTCGTAACTTATATTTTACCAGACGGACCAGGTTGACGACGCTTTTCTATAGAGTCGTTATAGATCTCTGCCAGAAATAACAAATCACGTACGAAGCCCGTATTGTGGTTTTGATTTCCACTATCAGCAAATAGACTTTGGTGTTCAAAAGAGAGCGTTAAACTTCGCTTACACCTAATTAGGGATGCGCACGAGACGAGTCGAGACAGGATTTTCCTGACAAAATTTGAGTCGAGACACGGCTCTTCCAATAGAAAAATATATATTTTTCGAATCGAGATATCACTTTTACAGCACATCTTCGAGTCGAGACAGCCATAAATCTTGTCTCGTGCGCATCCCTAGACCTAAATAGTCAATATTTTTTTCTGTTTACTGAAAAACCGTTATAACTTACAATTAAGTAATAACGACTTCAATACCTAGAATTTTTACCAAACCTTGGTTATATTTGAAGTTACTCTCCTTACATGTATTTGGTGTGAACAGTCCTGTGTTCCATTAACAATGGGCATACGCATCGGCTCAAATCTGTCTTCAACATTGGAGAGGACGGGGGAACGGACAGTTGGATAAAAATCATCACAATTATTCCCAAAAAGCACTTTCCAAATCGGATTATTGGGGAAAATCCTCCCAGTTCTAATATTGGAGGGACTGTCCTGCCTATTTACCCGGGATTTGTGCCCTATCTAAAGGCAAGGTCGCCGATTTACCTGCAACTTTGGGGGGGGGGGTTATTCATAAAAATACATATAACAATAAAAAATACATAAAAATATATATTCATAAAAATACATTTGGGCCCACATGAGCTTTGGGGGTCCGGGCTCCCCACGATCGGCGCCCTTGTCTAAAGCTGAGACAGATGAGGAGGACATAACCTCCTCTGCCACTTATGGCAATTTGTGCCCAGGTGGAATTAATACAGATTAATGCGGCTACTAAACGCGTCACAGCACGAAGAAATCCTACAGAATACGATTTTTTTTCAAAATGGAAAAGCCAAGAGAAATCAATTCCATCTTACTTTCTTTTGTGGCAGTCGGACACAAATCATAACCCTTATCCCCTAAAATCACATTTGAAATCGGATTATGGGGGGGACATATCTCCTTATCCCCCCGGGATATGAACCAGTGGGTACACGATTTTCGGAGTTGGTCTAGCATTTGAAGCAATTAGAAAACTCTGTTATAGAAGGGAGATAGTGAAAGAGAAAACAAAATCCTACTTTTAAAAATTCACGTCCTCTACTAGTAGATACCGGTAATACTTTATAAATTATCGTCTTGGAATAATGATTGCAAATAATGTACGATTTAACGTTGTCTCTTCGTTAAGTTCCCTGTGCACGAACATAAGGCACTGTTTGTAATTGTGATAATTCATAGTAAGGAAGTTAACATATTGCGTTCCCTTATAATAATATACGTATAACAATATTATGAAAAATATGCGACATCTAATTTTCATTTTAAAAAACTTACACCAATGATCTTTAATAAAGTAAAAGTGAAATTGAATAACTAAAAGATGTTTCTCAGTGCAATTACATCTGTAATTTTTAAAGCATTAGTACTTACATGCAACTAAATTCTAAGAAAAACGTTTACTTTTGCAATCAACAGATGTCTGTGCTTTTATTTTAAAATATTGAATCACAACTGTACAAAAATGGTTATAAATGTTGTGGCAGTAATACATCTTTAAGAATAGGGCCTAATAAGGTGCTTTTAAACTTTTCCACTGGCGTTGCGGGATCTTTACAGTTGAAAATAGTGAATAAAAAAAAAATAAAAGTAAATACTAACTTGTGTATTTGTAATTTGCAATGTTTTATATCTTATAAAAGAGGCAGAAGAACTGCTTTGCTTCTCGGAAAACTATGATCTCAAACGTAAAATAATGATGATTCTGTTTCTGCTTCTTTGTAATGGCCATATGGTTAACATTACACATAGGTTTCCTGACTTCTTTCTGAGAATTGACTTAACAATAAAAGTAATGCAATGCCCACTTTAAGTTTACAATATTTTGCGTCAGTGGCGTCAATTAGGCCTTCAAGGGGAGTAGTTACCTCTCCCCCTTCCCATGACTTTGAGATATATATACATTTCAATTAAAATATAATAATACATTAATGAAAAAAACGTGAAAATGTACTTATTTCGGAGAATCTTGCCCTCCCTCCCCTCCTCCAGCCTAGCAAAACCTTAAATGTTACTGTTTCTTAACAGATTTTAAATTCAGATGCAAAACTCCTGACTATTTAAAAATTCTGTAAAGTTGTAAGTAGAACCCTGCGATATTTTGATATATCAAAAGATTGATCGATATTTTCAAAGATCGAAAAATTGATATTAAAATATATTGCTGATCAATATATCGATAATTTCGATATATCGAAAGATTGATCAATAGTTTCAAGTCTTGAAATATCGATATTGAAAATTATTACTAATTAATATAACGATATTTCGATACATCAAAAGATTGATCGGGATTTTCAAATATCGAAATATCGATATTGAAAAATATTACTGATGGATATATCGATATTTTTTATATATCCATCAAGATTCGATAATTTATCGATTTCTATTTTCAATATTCAAATCAGAATATCACACAGTTCTAACTGTAAGCAATCAAATAAATCGTTACAACTGTTAACAACTAAGAATATTTTTACTAGAATACAACTTATCTCTTGTCGGTAGAAATTAGTATTTAATGCAGTGGTTCCCAACCTTTTTTGACTGACGACACACTTAGCTGAATGCCTACGACACACTTGTTCGACATTTCATTAATAATTATATAAATTAATAGTATTAAACTGTGTGCTGCTATACAGTATAACTATGCAGTACTGAACAATGTTGGAGTTGCTTGAGACGTTGTCTAGTACAGTCTATCTCAAAATTGATTTAAACTATATTACTAAATACTTCATGATCTTTAATTAGTAAAATTTTGAGACACTCTATGACAATGCACGACACACCAGTGTGTCACGTCTTATCGTTAAAGAACCACTGATTTAATGGAACAACTTTATGAATCCTTCAATGAAGTTTACTTATTCTACCGCAGTCTAAAAGATGCATAATTAAATTTTTGCTTAGTGCCTCTATGTGAATGAGTATTTTCTCTGTGTGTGTGTGTGTGTGTGGTTCTGGGTTCGGTTCCCGCAGGAAATGCTTGTCTCAGATATAAACCTAAGTATTAGTTTAGATCGCACTTTAAACAGAGGATTCTGTATCGCATAACCTCGGTGCTGTTGATACAGTCCATTTCAAATATTGTTGACATGTTCAAACAAAATACATGCTTTCAAACTGAACCATGGTTCTGCCCTAAAGCTCCCCTTTTGTTGGATACAATTTTCATTCCAACTTGATGGTCTTCTCGAAATTACACACTTGTATCATATACACAGCTTTAGTTGTAACTAGCTTAAATGTTCGAAATTGTTTTCCCTCGAGCCTCTCTAAAATCTCAATAGTATTTGTCGAATCATGACTCCGTACCCTCAGTGGACATTCCTGTCTTGGGTGATATACAGGGTGAACCTTAAAAATGTGCACAAGCTCCTTGGAGGTGATTCGTAACCTTAAAAGAAGACAAAAAGTCCTCTTGCATATTGTCGAATTCCGCATCGTTTACCAGTGACAAGGGTACCAACTTGGAATCGAAACTCGAATAATGGCAGTTGAAACGGAATAGAAAGATGTGCACATACTTCGGGAGGTGATTCGTAACATCAAAAGAAGACAAATAGTCCTCTTGCATTTTGTTGAATTCCGTGTTGTTTACGAGTGACAAAGGTGCCAACTTGGAATCGAAATTTCAATCATGACAATTGGAACGAAACAGAAAGTTGTACACATACTTCAGAAGATGATTCGTAACATCAAAAGAAGACAAATAGTATTCTTGCATTATACATTGATGTGCACATCTTTCAATTCCATTCCAATTGCTAGGATTCGAGTTTCGATTCCAAGTTGGCACCCCTGTCACTCGTACAGGACCCGGAATTCGACAAGATGCAAGAGGGTTTTTAGTCTTCTTTCGATATTACGAATCACTTCCTGAAGTATGTGCACATCTTTCTGTTCCGTTCCAATTGTCATGATTCGATTTTAGATTCCAAGTTGGTAACCCTGTCACTCTGACACGACGCGAAATTCGACAATATGCAATATTACTTTTTAATCTTCTTGTGATGTCACGAATGTCCTCCCGGAGTTTGTGCACATCTTTTAGGTTCACCCTGTATATGATTGAAGTTGCATTAATCAGAGAGAGATGAAATGAAAAGCCTTTCTTTTTATAAATATAAGAAAATATGTAGAGTACATTGTACTCGCTTGCATAGGTATGCACTGTGACTGTTTTATCTCCTGTTTATTTGAGGTGGAAAAGGGAAGATTAAGACCATTTCAGACTTAACTTTATCCTAAAATATACCCAAGTGCGTAGATCAGGTCTAATATTTTGAAAATTTAGCTTAATGGCATTGTTACTTTATTATGTATTCGCAGAGAACTTAGTATTCTAGTATTCTTTATTTGGTCTTTATCAAAAATAATTAGAAATGTCAAAAGTTTATTCATGGCAATAACTTAATTTTTATTCTGTGAAATTTGGAACATAACGATTTTTTTCTTCCCTTTTCAATACTATATCTTGCTACCTTGTACCAACTACACGGAAGAAACTTAATTGCTATATTCATGCCTCTAAATATTTAAAGAAAAAGTCTCCAAAATTTGAAGAAATCATATTGTTGAATAAGTTAATTATATTGCCATCTAAAAGCCATATTTAATATATAATGTTCAAAAAATTAATAATACTCTTTATTTTAACCTTTAGAGAACAGCTGTCCTGTCTCTAATACAGAGACAGCAGTTTAAACCTCTGTAGCTCAGCTCCTAACTAATCTAGAGAGATGATTTATGTGTCAATCTCTTCAGGATGGACGAAATTTTCCAACTGTGTGCATTTAATCCACATCGGAGGTCCTGCAGTGGATGGATAGGGGTGAAAATTTGGATGTCTTTAGTACCCGTTAGCAATTAAGGGGGGTGTTCCTAATTATCACAGAGATATAAGCCATACCTCGTTGGAAAGCTTACGGGACATAGATTCCAACGAGATAACGTTTGTGCCACCAGTACCCAACCCCTAAAAGAAGAAGAGGAAGAAATTCAGAAAGTCCGGAAAAATATTCTTTTTCCAAGTTTATGGGATATGGCAACACTGTTATTTGTTGTACGTAAGGGGGGGGGGCACAAAGGTTACCTTGTTGGAATATATGTCCCTTGAATTTTTCAATGAGGTATGTCTCATATCTCTGTGACAATTAGGGGCGTCGCAAGGGCTGTCAACGTCAGGGTAGACTACAGTCCATAAAAAAATATATAGAATGTTTCGAATTTTTTTGCTCCGTCGTTATACGTCCTTCATTCTTTTGTACAATGGCCACAAATGTCTGGCGTATATGTGAGAACTTTTCTTCTTGCCTGCAACAAATAACAGTGTTGCCGTAGTCCTTTAAACTTCGAAAAAAATGTATTTTTTAATTTTTTTGATATTCTTCTTCTTCTTCTTTTACGGGTTGGGCACGACATGGATACACGGGGGCACAAAAGTCACCTTGTTGAAATTTGAGTTCAATAAGATTTCTAACGAGATATGGCTTATACCTCTATGACAATTAGGGGCGTCACTAGGGTTCCCAACATGAGGCTAGAAGACAGTCCAATAGCAAAAAATATACAGGGTGACTATCGGAGGTAAAAAGTTCCGAATTTTTATCTCCCTTTCTATTGGACATACTCCATTTCTTTTTTATATGATTGCACCCAATATTTGGTCCACATGTCAGATTTTTTTTACGGTGTACGACGGTGAACAGGGTTGCTAGAGTCCCAAAAAAGCAATTTAAAAAAATCTTCTTCTTCTTCTTCTTCTTGGGGTTTGAAACGCTGGGACACAAAAGTTATCTCGTTGGAATCTGTGTTTCATATGGTTTCGAACAAGGAATAGTTCATGCCCCTGTGACAATTAGCAGAGCTAATAAGACCGCCAACGTGAAGGTCTACAATTTTTTGATATCCCTTGCCGCTTTCTAAAGGTTAATCCTAGTAATATATATATATATATATATATATATATATATATATATATATATATATATATATATATATATATATATATATATAACTGAGATTTTTGTTATCTCTTTTAAAATAAACTTTTAACTATGCTTTGCATAAGTGTTGAAAGTCTTGTGGAACAGTACAATGATACGTGTATTTTTACTTGTATTTTATACTTGTATTTCAACATCTTGGGGCAGAATGTACTTTCAACTGATACACAAGCTATTTAAGAAAAGGAAGAAGAAATATATAAAAACGATATCTCGTATAAAAATTGTAATTACAATGCTGTTGATATACGTTGCTGTTTTTGTGTTAAAATAGAGATTCCTTGTCATAGCAACAAAGTAGCAATATATATAATTCCGGAACCATCGTATAAAAAGCTGCAAGCATAATCATTGAGGTATGTATTTATTTTAGTAATTATGCGCCATAATAAAAAGGAAAATATTAAATGTAATATAAAATCTGTTACGGTGGTTTTAGTAGCCTAGTTTAGATATAAATATAACTGAGGACCTTTATATAAGTGTCGTCTTATAAAATTTTGGTGGTCCTCGCCGCAGGACTATCGTTATAACGGCTATGACCATCTGTCTATCTATTGACTGATATAAGAGCAAAAAGGTCAAGAAGCGTTTCTAAGCAATCGATTCAGTGTCCCCCAAAAATAGATTCCCATTTTCTCCGTTAACACTCAATTGAAACCGAAAGTGGTATATAAACCAACCTTTCCAGTTTCCAACATGGATCACCATAGAACAAAAACGGAAGCGACAACCATTTTATTAAAGCGATTCATCGTCTCCAGGAATCATACTAAAACCATCCTTACCAAAACCAAATCATTTAGCGTAACATCCCTTTTAGGCTCGGTACACATTTGCGATTTTTCGACGTGGCGATATCGCGCGATTTCGTCGCGTTGAGTTTCATTCCAATACACACTTGGCGGAAACATGACGCGCAATCGGTGCTGAGCTTCTGAAGACAATGGAAGGGTATCAGACTGTGGAACGATATCGCAGCGAGTGGGCAGAAATCGCCGTTTACTTTCTTGTCGTCGCGGGCTCGCTGCGAGTTCGGGACGATTTCCGACGAGTGTGTATTGCTCCGTATAAAGTAATGCTTTGCCTACTCGTACGATAAAATATCGTTTACGACCTCAACGACTTTTATCGCAAATGTGTAACGAGTCTTAGTTTGTCTGAACTGCTCTAACGCCACCTGTTAGTGGCCTGTTGTACTACTTCTAACTTAGCGACGAACACGCGGTCAGTGCGCGGCGTCGTCCTCCCTATAACAGGCGTATCAGGGGCTTTCTAGACCTATGGCCGTCACGTCTTTTTTAATTGACGTGACTCCTCAGTTTGCCTCACGACCAGTGCCGGATTTATGTATAAGCTAAACAAGCTATAGCTTAGGGTCCCACTCTCTTGCGGGTCCCCCAAAAATAAAGAAAAAACTGGATTTACATTTCTAAAATATAAGAGAAACAGTAAATCAGATAAAATCTACATATAGCAACAATGCTTTGTGTTGTGTAAGTCCTATGATTTAAGTAATAGGCCCCCTTCTCCTAGCCTAATTTTATAAATATCATTAGTTTCTTCATTTCTGTATATAGGACGTCTACGCTCGTCAGGACACATAAAGGGCCCCATCACTCTCAATAGCTTAGGGTCCCACCAAACTTAAATCCAGCTCTGCTCACGACGCTGGGTGGACGCCGAAAATTATGAAACACCGGACTGGAATCAAACCCAGGACGCTCTATGCACTATACTACGTGTAGCGAACTACCCGTACCACGTTGCCAAAACAAGAAATGATTTAAATTTACCAGTACTTCCGATTTCAAGCAAAAACGGTAAGATATACTCTATTGAAATTGGCTTTTTTTTTTTTTTGCAATTGATTCAGCATCCCGAGAATAGATTCTATCTCCGTTAATCCTCTATTCAAACCGGAAGTGCTATAAATCAACCCTTTTCGGTTTTAACATTGATCGCATAGAACAAAATCAGTAATAGATGCAGACAAGTATAGTTTTTGGATTAATTCATTGTCTTAAGAAAAAGATTCAATTTTTTCCTATATCCTTCCACTTAGACCGGAAATGGCAGACATTTACTACTTAAGAGCTCTTATCTCACACTATCCTTCTACTGGAGCCGGAAGTTATAGATGTTTTAATATTGAATTCGTGTAGTTTCGAACTCTACTGTAGTTTCACAACTGTGAAATGAAACTCACTTGTCTTGTAAATCTGTTCAAAATACACTATAATAAGTTTTATATTATCAAAAGAAATATATGAAAGTTGTTCCATTATTTCATTTTTCTTGTAGCTTGTGCAAGTATGTGAATAAGTGATGGTATATTTACTGGAGAGAATGAAGTCCTGTAGAGCAATTAAAAAGATAGATATGCCAAATACCATACTTCTTCCTTAAAAGCGAAAAATTTACTTTTCGTAATGATGTAAAAAATTACCATTTTGTAAAATATGCGAAATACTCTTAATATACAGTATGAAACCTATTGCTCTTAATGGAACATCCTTTATACCAGCACTATGGGGCTCGGCGTTTTTGGGAGTTTAAGGAGCGAACAAGTGGTGCAAGCTACGATATTGGGCCGCGGTAGCTCAGTGATAGAGCGTTCAACTCTCGTGGGTGGGGTCCCTGGTTCGATCCTAGCTCGCACTATGTGGTGAACAAACACCGTGTATGTAGGGTTCTCTCCTTTCCTTCTACTTTATTCATTCTACCATTCCATTCACTTCTCATTACAACCGTCTTCTTTAGCCTAGCCGGCATAATCATGCGACGTAAAACTTAAACATTTCATTTCATTTTTTAATAACAAATATGATGAATGTTATAATAAATTAAATCAAATGCGTACAAACGTAAAATAACTATTGAGTAAGAACTGTGCTTCTATTAAGAATAAAACTGATAAATAATAATAATAATAATAATAATAATAATAATAATAATAATAATAATAATAATAATAATAATAATAATGTACTACAATATTATGTAGAAATTTCCCTAGAAATAAATGTAAATCGGTGAAAACATTATTATTATTATTATTATTATTATTATTATTATTATTATTATTATTATTATTATTATTATTATTATTATTACTATTATTATTATTATTATTATTATTATTATTATTCAGATTTGAGAATTCAATACTGCATCTGAAATCTAGAACGGTTCGTATAACCAATAAGCAGGAAGGAGGGGGCGTGAAATATGCAGATTTTACGAAGGGGAGCGCCAGGTAAACAAGTTTGGGTACCATTACTTTACACCACATAATCTGTCATTTTTTTTTTCCATTACCGGAAAGATAGATGTATGATTTGGACACGTAATTTGGTATCCTCCGCGTATTAAATTCAAATAATGCAAAAGGTACGTCTATTTAGCTTTACTACACTGAAAATTAATCATATAGATTCCGAATTAAAAGTCAAGTTCATACGTCGTTGTTTGTGTATGAAATGCTTTAATTTTTCGGATTCCTTTGAAATTATTGTTATTTATGTAATTCAAAATGACACCCAAATTTCTTCGTATCAGCAAATCATGAAAGGATTTTTTTTAAAATTAGAAAATATTTAACTTTTCTATATTCTTTTTCTTTTTGTACTACTTTTGAAATTAAGAAAAGGATCAAAGTATGAAACTGGCCCCTTTATTTGAAAGTAAATCGCCAACTTTATACAAGTGGTCGGTTAGCTTTACTGAGCAATGATATTCTACAGCATAACTACTGGATGTATAAATGCGTATAGTTTAGGAGACATATGTTAAAATTAACGGCGTTGTGTCCTACGCCATTTTTTATTTTCAGCTCATTGTATGGAGATTTATTTTCTGCTCATTGGATTGAATGGAGATTTATTTTCAGCCTATTGGATTGTATGGGGGATTTATTTTCAGCCTATTTAATTGTATGAGGATTTATCTTCAGCCCATTGAATTGTATGAGGATTTATTTTTAGACCATTGGATTGTATAGGGATTAATTTTTCAGGTTTGTTTGAAATAAACTGGAACTTTAGTGATTCATACTTTACTTTTTTTTTTACTGATTTTACTTCAATTTTTTAAAAATACCCTTTGTTTACTTACAACGAATTTACATTAGTGTAAACATAGGCCCTATATAAATTTAACGTTAGATTACTTAAATTAAAACTATTAGATATGAAAATAATTCGTAGCAAAATTTAAATTTTTTACTGACAAGTGAGTAAAAGGGACAGTTAAAAAGATTTGAAGAATGATTCAGTAAAATTAAAAGCAATAAAATTATAGTTCACTTTCAAAGCAAACTGAAAAATTAATGCCCATATATAAATCAATTGGCTCAAATAAAAGATGGCACGAGTACCCAACACAATTTACCAAAGACCAGGCTATAGAAAAATTGAGTAACTTTAGAGGGTTTTACTATATATCAGGGCCGCACTCATGGGGGGCCATCAGATCCAGATCGTCCTCCACTCCTAAAAAAAAAAAAAAAAAAAAAAAATCTCGTACTTCTACATACATTTCTACATTTTCTCAATAAAAATATACTTATTTAGTAATAAACAATGGTTAAGGAAAAAAAAAACTTGACTAAAGATTTGATCTTATACATCAACTGTACTATTTCTTTTCTGATAAAAATATAATTTTATCATTTTTCGTGAGAATATAGGTGTCAGTACTTAAAAATCACTTATCTTTTTCTTTTTGGCTGTAGAACAGCATCCGTTCGATACTGCATAAACATGTGATTGAACCTCTCAAAAAAGAAAAAAAAAATCTGGATGAGTGCATACTATATAACAATTATATTTTAACACTCATAACACACAAAACAAGCTTAAAGTTTAATTAGAACTAATCTTTTTTAAAAAATATTTTCTTAATGAGTATTCTGCCACACCTATACTTTTATACAGTGGCGTATCTAAGATTTAGTTTCTTGGGGACTATGCACAATACGGAGTAGCAGGGGGGCAATTGCCCACCTGAGTTTGAGAATTAAATATATTTTAATCGATTGTCTACTAATGTACTAGGAAAAAACGTGAAACTCGTATGTTGGTGGAGGAACTTAGCCCCCTCTCCCCAGGCAAATCTAAAATGACGCTTCATGAAAACACACCTTGAATATTTGCTATCTCATTTCAACTTAATTGATTTCATTTAAAAAAAAAATGGAAATATTCACTTTTATCTGTGTACGTTTTTACCTGAAAGAAAATGTTCAAACAAGTTGAAGCTGAAATATACTGATTGCAGTTTTAATGGCAACAATTGCAGACTGATAAATCTTATGTGATATGATACACACAAAAATTTAGCACTGAATCTAACCTTTCTAATATTTTATTCTATTTATAGATGAAAAAGGAAGCAATCCATTGGCCTACCTAATTTCCCGGGCTACTTATTTTCCCGCTCTTGATTTTCTTTAACCCAAACATTTTCCAACTAATCGATGTAAATATTCCTTTGCTATAATAACTGAAGTTCCGTTATGTTGATACTCGTGCAAGTTGGTGTGGAACACCAGTTTCACTTAGCTCCTCTTAGTTCTGGTGTTGCTGACGACGGCCGACATGAATCACAACTAACAACAATCGAAAATATGATAGAAGAAACGAAAGAAAGTAACAACTAAGAAAAAGGAACAGCAGAGTAGAATTTACGAAAGAAAGAAAAAAAGGAACGCAGTTCTTACATGCAATGAAATTTGATAAATACAGTATTATTTCTGAGCAAAGAGCATAAGAAAATGCAAAGTTAATGAAATTTTTAGAAATGGTAAAAAGGATTATTGTTGTACGTGGAATGCGAAAAACAAACAAATTTATTTCGTTGTTGGACTTGAGCTCGGTAGCTCCACCCCTAAATACTCGTACGCCACTGCTTTTACGTCTTGTCAGAAGCTTGTTTTACTCTCAAACATAGGATAAGCATACAAAGGGCTATGATATGTTTCTGATTTTCTGTAGCAGAGACGTTGGCTTGAGTAAATCGAAGAGGTGTATCTATGCTCTGAGATTTCAGGGTAAGAGTAAAGGCAATTATGGATTCAAATTTCAAGACTACCCTCATTTAAAGAGAGATAGCTGATGAAAGATGATCGCAAACAATGTAGTTGGGGCTGAAATGTTTTACTCACATTTTCTGCAATCTTGGGAGAAGCGACTCGGCTCATATTCCGCAAGTAACAGTACTCTTTCTTGTATGTACTTTTTTCTACTTTCTTTTTTAAAAAATTCAAAATTCTCTTTTTTTTTCATACAAATAAACCTTATATGTACTTAGCTACGTTTACTTGTACACGCAGAGTCTTCTCATATTACGAATTCGCAATATGATGCCCTAAACTATATTCGTAAAAAGATCTTAGTGTTCATGATAAAATATTTAAAAGAAAAAGAAACTAATATTTCATAACTAAACTATTTAATACTTAAATCATACAAGATATACAATTATTAAGTTGGAGCTACTTTATAGAAAAGGGAACAATATTTTATTCTCACAGGTAAGGGCGGCGATTATGTGGGCAAGAGCGGGCAGTTGCCCTCTTACTTTTTTGAAGTAACCCCTTATAATGTATATAGTTTCATTTGGAAATGCAAAGTTTTTGTATGTGTTACTGATTCATAGGAAAAATGGCGCCAAATAATATTTGCCTTTATGTTAGTACGTATTGATTATTTGTCTTGCTGTGGAGTTAAGAAAGCTACAAAAATTGCGTTTTAATTGCAATTCAAAGCAATTAATATTGCAATTGTGTACTTCTTTAAGTGTCGTAGCGTATGCTTGTAGTATTTACTGTCTTTCATTTTCTAAAAGTAATAACATACATTTAATGGTATGTGTGGAATTAAAAATATAAGTCATTTCTTAATCCTCAGTTTCAATATAATTTCTACAAAACAAACGTCATTATTCATTACTATGATTAATATTAGCCTTTCTATTTATTTATTTATTTTTTGCAAATTTATTAAATACTCTGATCATATAATTCTCCAGACAATTTGAAAATATTCATGAGCAAGGAATCAAATTTCTTCTTACACTTTCGTTGTTTAAGAAAGTACCTATTTGTGTTGCTCTTGTCAATTTATTGCTCTTGTCAATTTATTTAATAAAATATGAAATACGATACACTGAAAAAGATAGTATCTTATTAGTTATACAACCTTTCGTCAAACAAAGTGTTGCATTTTACTAACATTGATGTACAAATATTTAGATCATGTCTTGCCCCTCACTTTAACGTCTAATCGCCGCCACTGCTTACAGGTATTGACACAAGAATGAAAATATGGATAATTTCTCTCCCACCAATGTTTGAATATGGTTGACTTTTTCAAACCAACAATGGCAAAGCACTAATTCTATTAGGCCTATTTGTTTTTTACGAGATATTCCTCTAAATCTTTAGTTCTTTTTAAACTTTTATTTTTTAAATCAAGTTATTTAAATTATATTATTTGACTCTCTTAGTTTTTCTACGATTGATAGCACCTTCTAAGTTGTATTTTAATTCTAGAAATCTTATTAAATTACAGTTTTATACATACTTTTTGAATTTAATCTTACTTCTAAATCTTAGACGGTTAGGCTTCTGTTTCGCCTTCAGATCATAACCACATGTATATACGTATTCAATAATAATAATAACAACAATAGTAATAATAATAATAATAATAATAATAATAATAATAATAATAATAATAATAATAATAATAATATCATTGGAATCAGGAAATTACAGGCTCAGAGTCCAATTACAATTTTCAAAAGGTAATAATATATAAGTTACCAATTTAAAAAAAGGTCGTAAAGTAAAAATATGATGATGCAAAAATACATTTAGTAAAACATACAGAATAGAGGTATTTAGAATAAAGAAAATGAATTCAACGAAGAAATGTATCAGCTATCTTGGGAACTTTGCCAACGGAAAAGAATTAGAAGAAATCTTCCTTTTGTAGGCAATTTATGAACTATTCGGGATAAAATTTTTAATTAACATTAATAATAATAATAATACAAAGATGATAATGAAGAAGATTTTTTAAATCAAGTTATTTAAATTATATTATTTGACTCTCTTAGTTTTTCTACGATTGATAGCACCTTCTAAGTTGTATTTTAATTCTAGAAATCTTATTAAATTACAGTTTTATACATACTTTTTGAATTTAATCTTACTTCTAAATCTTAGACGGTTAGGCTTCTGTTTCGCCTTCAGATCATAACCACATGTATATACGTATTCAATAATAATAATAACAACAACAACAACAATAATAATAATAATAATAATAATAATAATAATATAATTGGAATCAGGAAATTACAGGCTCAGAGTCCAATTACAATTTTCAAAAGGTAATAATATATAAGTTACCAATTTAAAAAAAGGTCGTAAAGTAAAAATATGATGATGCAAAAATACATTTAGTAAAACATACAGAATAGAGGTATTTAGAATAAAGAAAATGAATTCAACGAAGAAATGTATCAGCTATCTTGGGAACTTTGCCAACGGAAAAGAATTAGAAGAAATCTTCCTCTTGTAGGCAATTTATGAACTATTCGGGATAAAATTTTTAATTAACATTAATAATAATAATAATAATACAAAGATGATAATGAAGAAGATTGTTAATAAATGTAAATTTGAATGTTATAAATTCTAATGAGGCTGTGGGTTATAACAATATTTCATTGTTAAATTTTAAGTGTAAAATAAATTTTATTTGTTGATAAAAAAATAGAATAAAAATACAGCCATAATAATAAAAAATCATACACAGAAGACAATAAAAAAAATAAAAATGAAAATGAACCAATACGAAACAATACATGCAAAAGGGAATAAAATTATAACAAGTGATAAGTAATGAATTGCCTCTGAATAGAAAGAAAATCAGCAGTAATAATATCAATAATATGTGAGTAATTGTTAGCACTTGTCAAACATTTATATACTGGGACATATATAAGAACAGGATTACATTTAAAAATTTTGTAATTATTATTGACATGTTAGGAACATAAAAATGTACAGCCTATGTTATGGTATGTTGCCCATCCAAACATTACGAAGAATTTTCATATCAAATCAAGTTCTTCGTTCCGATAATTTGAGTAAGCCATGTAAGTGTCTAATTTCGTAATAATAATAATAATAATAATAATAATAATAATAATAATAATAATAATAATAATGTTGGTTGCTAGTAAATACTAGTTCATCCACTATAGAAATGTTTTATTTGGTTATCTAATGCAGCTGTGTATTTAACGATGTTGATTAAGTAGGCAACCTTTATTTCTTACCACATTGATTTACATGCGGAATTGTATTTCTATTATCTTTAAAACGAACTGTAATTTTGATTATGTGACTTTACTAATATTTGTTGTTTAAAAATCTATTTGTGCCTCTTGCTTCTTTCAAGAATGAATTTACAATAAATATAAATTCAATTACTCAAATTAAATGTGATTATTAAATTTTAAAGTTTTATATATATTAATAACATAATTTAAATTTTATGAAGTAGAGTACACTTAAACAAAATTGACGAAAAACCTAAAAGAAAATTCAATATATTAGAAAAAAGTATTGAATTTTACGAATTTATATCAAACGATAATCATGCCTGTTTTACTTGTATATTTGCGAAACATTGTCGCTCATCTGAGGGAAGAACGCAAATTGAAACTATTTGAGAATGAAATCGAACTGTTTGAGAATGAAGACAAATATTGAGACCCAAGAGGAATGGGAATGGGAAATGGCGGAAACTTCATGACGAGAAACTGCATAACTTACACCGTTTACTAAACATAGTTAAGGTCATCAAATATAGGAGGCTCAAGTGGGCAGATCACGTAGTCAGAATTGAAGAAAGTATTACATTTTCAAAGTTCTAACTGCAAAATGGCCATAGAGTTAATTAGTTAATATTTATTTCTCATAAAAACTTGTACAAAGGGGAGAAAGGGTACATTCCCGGACCCCTGCCCCCTTTTCATTACGCCATTGGTTGTAGTATTTTATTATTTTTTACTTTATTTTATTTTATTAATAATAATATTAATCATCACAAATGTGTAATAGGATTCATATCATTCTTTGAAATCTTGGTTTGACATACACTATTTTGAGTTGAGTAGATAGCGCATGAAACAAATTCTTTCCTTTCTTGAATAGCAAAAACGAAATGAAAATGAAATATTTCAGTTTAACGTCCTGCCCTTTAGAATAAGGGAGACTGATGATTAAGAGTCTTCATCCCGGCGAAATTAAAATACCGTTAATTTTACGGTAATTATGTGATACCTTCAAATAGATAAAAGATAATCGAAATGTGGAACAAGAGCGCCCTAGACAATAGTATTTTACATGAGATACCGTTATCACGACTCACTTATCTGCTTTCGATTTCGAGACATTTTGAAAATCGGCATTTATTTTCGCGTTTCTAAACAGCTGAAAACGGAAAGCTACTAGGTGACTTGTGATAACGGCACCTCACGCAAAATAATATTGTCTAGGGCGCTCTTGTTCCATATTTCAATTATCTTTTATCTATTTGAAGATATCACATAATTACTGTAAAATTAGCGGTATTTTAATTTCGCCGGGATGAAGACTCTTAAGGCAAGTAAATGATGAAATGAGAACGTTGGAGGTATAGTGAGTATTCTGAGAAAATCCACGGACACGATGTTGTTCACCAAAAACTTAGTAGACGGGGAATCAGGCCAGGGACTTCACGTACTAGAAGTTAGCACTCTACCATTGAGTTACCATGTCCCCACTCTCTTGAATAGCACTTATATTCTATTGTTCATTGGCAATGTAAAATTATAGACACCTATTGTAGTATATATTCAATGTTAGTTCTCTTTAGACGATCAAATTCTATCGAACAATCTCGAATTATGGTACTTTTCTGTTCATAGCTTCTATTCTCTCTTTCAGTGAAATTTTTAGTATCATTATGCTGCTCAGAGGTTTTTGCGAAAATTCTTATAATTTGCATACAATTTTCCCCAACATATATCGTGTGAACACCGAAATGTCTTTGCGATATAATGCCCTTCTCGGTTTGACAAACAGACAATAAAACAGTATTTGAAACTTCTCCGCTCTCTTATTCACAAATTACACATACACTTTTATATTTATAGTATTTTCACGGATAATTAATGTTCTCCTCGTAACGTTCAACACTCTGGTGTTTTGTGTGAGTAATTTTGTTCCATTTTGTGTTTAAAATATTATAAACTCAGTTCAAGCAACAAATTGTGTATCATTTCCCTACAATATAGACAAGGTATAATCAATGTTTGCTTTATTAAAGTGGGCTAAAAGGACTAAATGGTAGAACGCTCTCCTCTGGTGTGAGGAATCTCTAATTCTATTCCAAGACATTTGTTTTTGTTGTGATCAACATTGTGCCAATGGGTTTTCTCCAGATTCTCCCGTTTCCTCTCACAATATCATGCAACCAGTTTTTTTACAATTAGACCCTATACACTTTTCCTAATCACCCTACTCCTTTAACCTACAGGGCATACCGGTACCTGTCGAATGTAAAACTGAAAAACTTATTTATTTTCTTTATTAAACAACCTGAGGATATTTCTTTAATTTTACAGCGCATTTTTACATACACTAGAGATTTGTTTAACTGAATTTGGTGGGACCGATTGAACGAAAATTCAGTTAAATCATAATAAAGTTTTCTTTCTAATATAGAGAACTGTATCTTCGATATAATATCTGCATAGACGTGGAGGAAAGAATAGGCAAGTGCAGCCAACACATCGTAACAACGGACTTACTCTTTGATTTTTTTAAAAAAGATACACAAAACAAATATTTTACTCATTGCTCGTGTTCCAATCAAAACAAAAGTTGCGCACCAGGTAAAGATTTTTTCTTCTTAGAGAGACACAGTTAACCCAGAAATTCGGTTAATCGGGATTCGATTGAAAGGAACTTATTTTCTTAGTGTATTTTGCTAAATACGGCGAAAACAAAATATTAATTTTTTTTATAATGTAACATTTTTATGCTTATAAAATGTCGTATGCAAAAATTACCTTAAAATATTTCATTTAAAAATCCCTCGTTAGTAACTAGCAAATCACCGAATAGATGCCACCACAGTCTAACTTTCAGCTATATTTCTCATCAATAAAAAAACTAGTGGAAACGTGCTATGTTAGTTTATAAAATTTACTGTAGGTTTTTAGAAGTTACGTTGCAATATAGTCTAACACGTGTAAGTTCCCAAAATTTACGATTTGAAATTATTCATATATACGTAGTTAAAAGCCACGTTGTAAAAATGTATAAAACGTAGTACGTAGTACGTAGTTACGTTGTAAAATAATTTTACCAGGTATATCATTTGTTCATAAGTGAAAGGACGTTTCTTTGTAAAATATAATTTAAATATTAAAATGTTACACTGTAAAACTTTATAAATACTAAAAAGTTACGTTGTAAAACTATACAAATACTTAAAAGTTACGTTGTGAAATTGTATTATTATTTATTTTTATTTATGAATGCTTGAAATCTTTCAAATAAAAGTTCTGTAAGTACTAAAATATTACTTTGTAAAATTTTACAACTAGTAAAATTTTGTAGATACTAGAAAGTCACGTTGTAAAATTGTATTTTTCTATCTCTATTTAAGTATGAGTGCTAGATAGGACCTTGTAAAATGTTATAGTATCAATATGTTTTATTGTGAAATTTTATAAATACTAAAAAGCTACGTTGTAATTTTTTATTATCTTTATTTTGAAATACTTTGAAGATCTTAAGAGAACATAACAAACATTATTAAACATTTTAAGATACTTAACAGTTATATTCTTATTTTTGAATTTCTTAGTGGAGTGAGGAAGTTTGTCTTTAAGGTTACCTTTATGCACAAGTAGAACATGTATTTTCATTTATATTTTAAGTATTATACATATTAGTAAATATTAATGCTTCCTTACTTACACAATATTTCCGGAATGGATATTTTCGAAACTAAACAAACAATAGTGTGTAACTGAAAGGGTTTTAAATACATTTTTGCTGAGAAACAGTAACATTGTTCTGGAATCAAGTTGTTTTTCCTTTTTGCCATAATTTATATGTACTATAAACTTAACTACTACAGTACTATGATATATGTTATTAAAGACGAATTATTATGTTGTTAAGTGAGCTTCGAAATCCATATTAAATTATATATAAATTATTTTATGTTTGCATTAACCATATGGTTAGTGCACATGTCTTGTGTATACTTTCCTGGGTTCGATTCTCATTATTAACATATAGAGTTTTCGGTTATGATTCAACGTAGAGTTATTGCAATTAAGAGGCAATGAAGTTCCCGTCTAGAAAACCAGAAAGAACCGTGATAGATGTTCTGAATACAAACATAGTATAACTAAACTCTGTTGCCTATAGCCATAGCTCATTGGGTACTTACAACGGACATACTACCTTTGAAAAATTTTAAATTGGGTAAGTTTATATTAAAGTAATAATCAATGGTAAAAAGGGTCAATCACTTAAAAAAAAAAACACACAACTAATTCCTTGTGTTATACATCTTTACAATTTAACAGCAATGGAATTGCAGCAGTAATTTGTTGCAGTTTTACCGAAAGATGTTTATAGTTTAAATGAAACAAATAACGAATAACGGGAAAAAATTCTACAATATTATTTACATTTGATAAAATAAAAAAAAGTGTCCAAATTTGAGACATTTACCACCAATCGATAAAATTTATTGAACGAAACGATAGGTGAGTGTAGAAGTTCATGCTTAATTTTCGAGAAACTTAAGGAAAACTAATTAATTTATAATCCTTTAAAAAAAAAGTGATGCTGACCAAGAACCATATCGCTCATCGAAGTAAAACATATATTGAAATATGCTTTCATTAAGTTTTTCTTTATGATGCTAGCACGAAGAATATATAAATAAATAAATATAATATAGTATTGTTAATGAGATATGCCCTAAATTTATCATTCATTTATGAAATTTTAATTATTGTTTAACTAAAATATAGTCCGAATATCACACATGTATCAATTGATAGCTCACATTGAGATAAAGAAAGTGACATTTTTAGGAGTAAGTTCACATGCGTAGTTTTCGAAAAAAAATTGACAAGAACAAGTTTTTGTGGCATGTTTTACAGGAAGAAATTATTATTTTTTAAAAAAGTAAAATTTTTAAGTTCCATGGTTATGCTATGCCGGTTAGACTAAAGGAGACTGTGATAATGAGAAATGAATGAAATGATAGAATGGAAAAATGTGGGAGGAAACTGTGAGGTGAGGTGATTTTGAGTTTAACGTCCTTTTCAGCAGCGAGGCTATATGAGACGGGACATACTGATTAATCTGAACCACATGAGCTCTTGCCGGGAATCGAACCCGGGTTTTCCACGCCAAAGGCGCGTACGCTAACCGCTTAGCCACGAAGGAGCTCATGGGAAGAAACGGAAGAACCACGCATACGGTGTTTGTCCACCACAAAATTAACTTGACGCGAGCTGAGATCGAACCAAGGATCCCATGCACCGGGGTGAACGCTCTATCACTGACCCACCGCAGCCCTGAAATAATTATTTATGCACTGTATATGAAGGAAATTACACTGTTAAGTAATGAATATACTATTTATTCTTGTTTTTTTAACGGTCATACTTATACTCCTTTACGTCCATATTGCTTGTAATATTTCCTTTATGAAATTACTTTGAGATTTCTTAATGTTTAATATTCTTTTTTTTTAAGTAGTTAATTTAAGGCAATGTACAGCAGGGGCAAAATTTCAAAATCACACGCACTCATAAATCCAAAAATGATGGTTGCCAGTATCTCTCGTGTGCAAATTATGAGAGGCCTCCCTTACATGAGGCAGTACTCAGGTAAAACTGCACAAAATGTGACAGTTGGAAGCTAATTTGGCAATCTCGTAATGAAGTTTTCATTGTAAATCTTTCTGAGTGTCTGATTCAACGTCAATTACGAAAACAAACGTTTATATTCTGTCCACTCTGCTAAAACAAGATCCACTTTCTCATTGCATAAATCTGGTTGCAAGTACTTAAAAATCAGTTTTATTTCTTGCACACCAAATTGAAGGATTATTTTTGTGCAAAACAGAAACTGTGTAGCCCTGTGAATTTAGACAGAAACTATTCCTATTGAAGACTCGTCACCAGCTCTAAATTTCTAGTCGCCAATGGCGACCGGAAATTTTGCCTCCTGATGTACAGGATCTGAAACTTCATACTTTTTTTCATAACATCAATGGAGTTAATTTTTAAAAAAAAAAAATCTACAGGTTTAGTGCAATCTCTGTAAAGTAATGAATCATAGAAACGATAACCCAATCCTACAAACAATGTAATATACACATATATTTAATATCTGATTCAATATTTCAATATTTTCGTCTTATTGAAATCGGACAAATTCACATGATCGGTGACATATTTATATTGAACATATTCGACAGAAAAACAGCTGATCTATAACTATTGAAAATATCAATTAAGTATTTGATTTTAAGTCTCACATTTATGACCTTTAAACTAAAGACGGATGATTAATGAAAGTGAATGATTCCTTTTTAAAATTGGTAGAATGAGAATATAAAAGGAAACGGCATATGCCCGAGAAAATTCTCAGATACGATGTTATCCACCACAAATTCGCATGACCTGGGATCGAATCAGAGAGGGACCTCTCGGACCAAAGATAAGCGCTGAGTCCCCTATCTACAATATAAATGCATAGTGTATAATCATTCACAATAGTCAACGACTATTATAAATAACTGTACACTGTCCATCTATTTTGTAATGAAGAGCATGTTAGCTCAGTGATATATGACTCAACTCTGAAGTAAAATATCTCTGATTTGGTTCTAGCCTTATGAATATATAGTAGACAATACTAGGTCCGCGGACCTTTATAGAACTCCCATGTATTTCCACGACCCCTATTTCATGAATTCTTCATTCATCATACCATTAATGTAAAGTCTAAAAACCAAACTGTTTTTTCACCTTTTCATTTATTACATAATATGGTGTAACGATTTTTTGAACAAGACTCGTAAATGAATATTGATTTCATTTTATTAACAATTTATTGAA
Source organism: Thermobia domestica (assembly GCF_964235325.1). Classification (NCBI taxonomy): domain Eukaryota; kingdom Metazoa; phylum Arthropoda; class Insecta; order Zygentoma; family Lepismatidae; genus Thermobia; species Thermobia domestica. Next base: position 66,967,072 of record NC_137466.1, read on the forward strand.
CAAAAATTATAACTGAATATTGATTTTATTTTTATTTTATTTGTGTTTTATATTGTGATGTAACGACTACTGAACAAGAGGCATAGTTGAATGTTGATTTCATTTCATTAAAGATTTATTGAACAAAAATTATAACTGAATATTGATTTCATTTCATTTCATTTGTTTTGTATATTGTGATATAACGACTACTGAACAAGAGGCATAGTTGAATGTTGATTTCATTTCATTAAAGATTTATTGAACAAGAATTATAACTGAATATTGATTTCATTTCATTTCATTTGTTTTGTATATTGTGATATAACGACTACTGAACAAGAGGCATAGTTGAATGTTGATTTCATTTCATTAAAGATTTATTGAACAAGAATTATAACTTAATATTTATTTTATTTTATTTTATTTGTGTTTTATATTATGATGTAACGATTTATTGAAGAAGACTCGTAAATGAATGTTGATTTCACTTCATTAACGATTTACTGAACAAGAATTATAACTGAAAATTGATTTCATTTCATTTCATTTGTTTTGTATATTGTAACAATTTTCAATTTTTTAAACAAGAATTATTACTGAATATTGATTTCATTTCATTTCATTTGTTTTATGTACTGTGACGTAACGATTTGTTGAAAAGAATTATAACTGAATGCAGATATGCTAACTAACTTAAAACAATAGTTTTAATGTTCCATAACAAAAGCAAAACCTCATCGTAAATGCATAACAAAAAAAAAGTTTATTGTAAATTTCGAAAAAAGACAGATGATTCACATGTACAATCATGTTTCATGAGAGAATAAAACTAAAAGAAGAAAGTAAAGACAAAACAATGGCCTACCTGCCTTTTCCTTCATTCTGGTTGGTCGAAAAATCGCAGACGTAATAAAAAAAACATAACTTGACTTGTCCTTGACAAAACTTTTGTATTTAGTAAAAAAAAAAAAATATTCTTGCCACGTCAACAAAACACACGCACGAAGAATCATGTTTATATAAACATATAACACAAGAGAAGTGGGGGAGGAAATGATCGTTTGAGTTAGGTTGTACAATTTCTCCATACCATGAAATAAAAAAAAATGGACACTAATATTCAGGATTGTGGATTTTGCTGTTGTAAGTAACCATATAAAACTTGCATCAGTAAAGTAACTAAAGAAAAAGATTGGAGGTTATGAACAAAATTAACAACACTAAATTCAGATTTTGGCGTAATTCGACGGGATCACTTTTGCACTAGCACCAAAACACATACACAGACATATACATAGATGTTGTTGAAATTGAAGTGACAATGGCTTGTATCCCATATATAACTGTTACGTTCATACTTAGAAGTGTAGCAGGTAGATTATGTTTCATTTAAGTTAGAAATATTCTTAACACTGTCACAAGCAATCCATGTTTATGAGAAAATACTTTTGTCTTCTCCATTGTTCATATGGCACAAACATTCCATATATGTTTATTAATTCACTATTTACATCTATTATAGAATAAAACGATCATAGTGTATTCTTGTCTTCCTATAAGGCATATGTAATTCATATATTCGATAGTGCTGTTGACTTGAGCATATCAATGTTCTAATATGCTTTCATGTATTGATAAAGCCTTCAGTAAATTTTCTTTTCTTTAAGAGTAATGATTTTTTTAAAAGCAAGAACAGTCAACAAGTAAAGTATGAGTTATACCTGTATGATTTTTCTTTTTTCTTTTCGTTCTTTTCTTTATCTTTTCTTTTTTCTTTCTTTCTTTTTTTTTTTTTTGTAGCCAACCAATGATGATATTCACAAGGAATTGTTGATCCATGATGAATTACTAACAAAAATCTGATTTTCTTTTTCGCTGATTTCCATCAACAAACAAAATGTTAATTGGTTCTTTTTTTTTTTTCAAACAGTCAATATATACAATATATGATTTCTATAAAGACTGGATTTGTTAATTGTCATAAGTCGAACAAAATCAATGGTGTACTTTTCTTTTCTTTTCTTTCTTTTCTTTTCATCTTTCTTTCTCCCACAAGAACACTAATTATTAATAGTTTACATTTACTCACAATCGTTCACAGTCTGTGTTTCCAGTAAATATATATATAAAGACAACAACACCACGAACAGAGAGAACTTGTGTGTTTACGCGTGAAACTTGAAATTGACAAAAGAAACGAAAACGAAAAAAAGAAAATAGATCACTCAGTAACAAATGTCACCACACCAGAAAAATCTGTCGTCAAAAAGATACCTCGACATGCAGACACGGACACAGTTAGTGACTGAATGAACAAGTTTCGATGTGAGTATAAAGAAGATATTTTTTTTCCTTTAAAAGAAAAAAAAAGGAAATCGCATCTCTTTTCTCATGATCATCACCACGATCATAGTAATAATGATAATGATGATTATGGTAGTGGCATTGCTACAATTTACCAACCAACGACGGAATAAGAAAGAAAACAAAAAAAAAACAAAAAACAAAGACAGTCTGCTGTTCTGTGATGATGAGAGATAATCACAATGAGTGGGAAAAACTCTAAAAGTATGTTATCTTCCGTTATTTTTCCTTGCACCTAGGCATTTTTACTCGGCCAACATATTGTAACTAACATCCTCTTTTCTCTCAGCCCAGTTGTTGTTTTCTTTTGCAAACCTGGTGATTTGTACATGACCAATTTTCAAAGACTGTTGTGTCTAGTTGTAATTACACACAATTGCGCGCACTCTGTGTTCTCTCCCTGTCTCTTTTAATCCCCCTCTTTTCCCTTCTTCCCGCACTTCTGCATAACTATGATATTTTCTCCCTTAAATTTCGCCTCCCAGCGGTGTGGTCTCATAATCTTTCCTTGCTTGAAAAAAAAAAGTCCCCTCCTTTCCTCTTAATTCCGGAATACCATGATGCATTTTACATATTCTACTCAAGAACGACACAAACCGCTCATTTAAACCCTCTGATTTTTCCCTTTCTCTGTTGAATATGAAGTCTCTCTCTCTCTCTCTCTCTCTCTCTCTCTCTCTCGCTCTGTCTTTGATTAATAATAATAAGGCCACAGACAAAGAAAATGGTCCCTACTAAACACAAGCATCAACATTGAAGAAAGCATAAAAAGAGGGGAGACAATTTTTCTTCACGTTAAATATAGACATTTTGGAAAAGCCTTCAACCATTTTGTGTTCAAAGAACGAAGGAAACAGTGAGTTTCTTTAGGATTAAGCCTCATGGCATTGTTTTCGGAGTAGTACTAGTAGTAGTAATAGAAAAAAATATATCAAAAGAGCTACCCGTGTTCATGATTATGAGAATAATGACGGTAGTTCTTGTAATGACATCGTAAGTTATCAAACTCCTTCTTTTTTAAACAAAAATTGATGCTTCATCGTCCTTTACGCAAAACTTTGCCCCACTTTACCCTTATAATGATTAACAAGTTACCGACATAAATATACATAAAGTCTAATGACACATTTCTTTATATATATATGATAGCTAGAAGCCCTCTCTTGTTAATGTGTACAAGATTAGCACCTCTTAACATACAACAGATGCCTTTAAGACTTTGGAATAATTACACTTAGCATGTCTTTTATCTGCAAATAGATCTTTAAAAGCCTGTAGTAGTAACTTGTATATGCTTACTATAGTATATTAATAGAAGACCAAATAAAAAGAAAAGAACTCTTCATGATATAAAAACAATTTTGATATATCGTCCCTTTCCGGCATTAATGCAGTAAGCGACATTTTGAAAATTTTACAGCAGAGCCGAAAAACTGAAATTTTGATAGTTTTTCTTGAATAACTTTTTTGTTTTCTGGACTATTTTCGTAAGAAAAATGCAGGTAATATAATTAAACAAGCTCCGTCAAATAGGACAGTGACGTATATAATAGCTTAAAAATATTGACTTATTTTGGCGCTTAATTCATTTTTGCTTACAAAATTTTTAACAAATCAATGCTTCAAACGACATTCATTCAAATGTACTAATGCATTAAGACACACGGTGTCATAGTGAGATTGAGTTAAGCGACATTTAGAGGGAACAATAAATGGTAATAAATTGCTGATTCGTTTATTGAAGAATGTTAGTTGTATACTGATCGGTAAAATACTGAGCGCTTCTTGAAATAATGCTGCTTAAAATAAATTTGGCAAGAAATATGCTTTGGCTTACCTCTCCTTTATATGTAAAAATTAATCTAATCTTCTGAATAGTTAAGTTAATAATAACTGACACCATTATTTAGTTTTTCATTTATTTTTAGTTTTTTTTTTTTTTTTTTTTTTTTTTGAAAATTATTAAAGCTTAGAATCTTGAAAACTATTACTGATTTGTTAAGCTTACTGATACAATGGAAATTTTCATCATTCATTTACTAAATAAATGCAAATTGTCGAAACTTCACAAAACTATAATTTTATCAATTTTTAACTATTGTAAGAAAAAATAAAAAATGATGACAACGTGTTTCAATCTTGAATTGCTTCTTCATCTTCATCTGTCTCAGGGAGGGTATCTTGTGCTTCTCCCGTGTGTGGCAACTGCTGGTAGAACCCGTGTAGATGCATTGGTAGAATATTCTGATTACGCAATTTGACAAGATCCTGGTACTTGGCCTTACTGATAGTGATGGCTGCTGCATAAAGTCTGCTTGGCTGCTTTTGTCCTTGTGGGCGAAGTTTCAGTGTAAGATACACTGCGTCCTTAGTAATTGAATACTTACTTTGGCAAATTCACTATTTTTTGAAAAAATGACAACTCTCATTTTTGACAGCAAGAAAGGTTCCCCTGACTCATGTTTCTTAGCACTGAAGATTTGGGCTGCCAAAGTTGACCAATTTCTAAAACAGCCATGCTTCCATAATTCATGGATGTTGCTTTGTTCTTGGCATTCTCATGACGGTAATCCACTCGGATGGACTTTCAATTTTTTGATGATGAGATGCTTTCTGAATTTGACTATGCACACTGTCCACAGGCATATATGTGTGACCTGGTACCAACTAATTGATATGGATTCGTTTTGGATTTTTCAAGATCACATATTTCAAAATGGCCAAAATATTTATATTTTTGTTTTGACCGGCACAGTTATCGCAATACAGGATTACAGTTGAAACATTACCTCGTTCGTCCACTACATCTATAAATCTCGAAAGGATAGATGCTATTTCATCCTAACCTCGTTTACCTTCGCTCTCACCCCATACATAATTGTTCTGCTTTTTGATTCATATATCGAGAGATTGTATACGGAATACTTTCGTGTGTAGTACAAAAGCATGGAATCGCCCTGAGGTACGCTCAAAACTTTCTGCAAATCGAAACTCGCGACAAGTGTTCCTTCCTGACTACCACTCACTCTGCTGTTTTTTGAAACGAGCCTTAGTTGCTTCTTCATCTTCATCCTTCTCTTCTGTAATCAGCCTTCTCTTCTTGGGTTACGTCTGTCTTGTTGGTAAAGGCGATACATTTCTGGCACTTGTCCTTTTTGTGTCTATGAAACCCAAGGTTGAATTTTGAGTTAAATATATAACGAGAAACTCTTTCACTCACAGGAATATTTCCTTCTTCGTTCATTCCACGTGAGTAAATCGTATAGAGATAAGTGACGTTTTTGAGATCCTCGGGAAGATATAGTCGTGTTGTTTTATTTCTACAGTAGTGGGAAGGCACTGCAGGAAATCTTTGAATGAATTCAACAACGAGCTTCACATCTCGCTCGGATGCCGCATTGGGGCAAACTGAGTGGCGTCCTCGACCATCAGGTTTTGCTGAGCCTTCAGTGGATTGTGTAACAGTGTAATTCACAAACCTTTGTGAGGTATCTAATGTTGAGAGCAAGAACTGAAGACAAACTCTTCTATAGCCTTCACCTTCGTTAATAAAATACTGAAAAGATGATGTCCGTGGGCTCTCACCATGAATCCTCCTTCTTTTCACTGGAACTTGCTTGGTTGCTCTTAAGATCCAATTCCTTTGATCATTTGGTTTTAAAGACCAAAAGTGTCTAAATAAGGATTGGCGCCTCTCTTCCGTAATTTCAGAACATTTATTTGGGCAAGACTTGCATTTGTTTGGTTTACAGTTTTTTTCCTTTCCATTCTTTCTTGCCTGTTTCTTTTGTAACCTTGGCCACTTTGCTTTAATCTTTTTGCTCTCTTTTTGAATAATTGTCTTTTTAATTCTCAATCCCTTTTCCCCTACGATGTTCCTTTCTGGTGTAAAAGTAATCTTTCTACTTACAATCTTCCTCCGTTTCCTAGCACCGCTTTCCTCATTGCAACCATCACCTGAATTCGACTATACAGCTGAATTTCCTGAAACCCTTTTTCTCTTAACATATAATATACCTAGGTATATTTATTGATGAGGTTGGTGTTTTGCCCAACCAATCTATTGAGTTTTCGGAAGGATAAGCTTGGTTAAATATGATATCATCGTCAGATAAATAGTCTAAATAGCTCAGTCCCAAATTTGTTCTTTTTCTCAAGTTCCGTTTCTCAGCGAAATAATGTTCATCTCTTTCTCGATTCTTTCCTAAAGTTCCCTCTTCATTCGGGTTTAGGGTCTCTTCCTCTACTGCTGTCTCCTGACGTTTGTTTGGGTTTTTCTTCCCTTCTTCAGTCTTCTCCTCATCCTGGTTTAGTGTCTCTTCCACTGCTACTGTCTCCTGAAGCTTGTTTGGGTTTTTCTTCCCTTCTTCATTCTTTTCTTCATTGTGGTTTATAGTCTTCTCCACTGCTACTGTCTCCTGATACTTGTTTGGGTTTTTCTTCCCTTCTTCAGCCTTGTTAACATCCGGTTTCTAGGGTATCTTCTACAGCTACTTTCTTCTTATGCTTGTTTGGGTTTTCCTTCCGTTCTTCAGCCTTCTTCTCATCCGGGTTTAGAGTATCTTCCACTGCTGCTCTCTTCTGATACTTGTTTGGGTTTTCCTTCTTTTCTTCAGCCCCAATTTTCATGATCTCACTCTTCAAACAGTTAACTATATTGGAATATGTCCCGTTTGGTACCCTCGGCTTCATGACTTGTTTTTCAACTTGCTGTTTGGTTAGATTTAAAATCTTCCTCCCACGGGAAAACTAAGAGCAGAAAATAGCAAAAAAATGAACCGACCTAAAATGTGATAAAAGTAATATTTTTTGTAAGTGGGGTGCAAAGTAATAGTTTTAAAAGCTTTGACTAATAGTACCTCCTGTCTACTAAATAAATCTGACTTTTGAAGTTGGCAGAAATCTTACAGCCATTAAATAAATTAGGTAGCTTTGATTTCCATTGACCTAAAAGGTCAGCTATAAGTATTAGCACGTGATAGTGTAAGTCGAAGCTTTAGGAAAATATTACTCTGCTATTTTTATCACGCTCTTTGAAATCGGTTTATTTTTTATATAACTAACATTGGCAATTTGTTACCTGGCCGGACAGGTAAGGGCAACTTGCCTGCCTGCCAAACAGCATTGGATAGGTTGAACGTGAGCACGAACCTTGTTCTAGCCAGTCATCCAAACTGAAGATCTCCTTGGTATTTTTCAGTCTTAACAGGCGAATGCCGGGACGGCACTTCTGTAAGGCCAGAGCCGCTGGCTTTCCACATCCTTGCCCTCTATTCTTCTCCGGCCTGACCCTTAGTTTTCTAAAGGCCACAACTAATTGACATTGCTAATTAGTTACTAAAAGCAACCTTTCTTAACAGCTAGATTTTATATGCACAGAACGATCATTACAATAGGAATAACCGCCATCAAATATCGATAACACGTAACATCCACGTCATGAGCAGGTAACATAGAACACGCGCACGGCTACCGAACATAATGGAATGCAGCTAATGCCCGTTATGGGCAAACAAAATTATGTGAGTAAATTTTGACTAGTGCAAACGGTTGGAGCATAAATGACTGCTGCCAGTACACCTGAGACAGTCGTACTTGTGAGATGTGCAAGCGCTACAGTGTCAAGATTTTTCTAACAGTGCTCATGACCGTCAGTCATCCGCCAAGCGATCACACTTGGATCAGGTACGTGCGGTGGGCAGAAAATAAACAACGAATAGCACAATGGTATCTCACCACAGGCGTATGTCAATGGAGGAATTGACGCACCAGTACAATGTGGGCCAATAAATCCTACAACAAATTTCAACCATGACCATGTGACGTACCTTACATCGGTTAGGGTAACATAGCCGTAGACCAACACTATTACAATAACACAGAAATAACATACGTCTGACATGAACAAAAGCAAAGGGATCATTGGACTATGGATCAATGAAAGAAGGTTATCTGCAGTGGTAAGTCCCGCTTCTCACTGAACCATGTCGATGATATTGTTCGAAACAGCATGAGTATACGTCTCCGGGTTGCAGCATGGTAATTCAATAGGACGGTGGCGGTGCTGTTTATTGTCTGGGTCTGGGAAGTGACGCACAAGTATTTCTTACTCGATTAAACTTTTCATGGCCCATACCTCCAAGTCCAAGAGAACAGCGCCATATTCTAGCAGAAGAACGGAAGATGTCATCGGGCTGCGGTTTTTACATAATGGTTGGAGGAACATGAAAATGAGTTTTCAATACTACCCTGGTATCCAAAATTGCCAGACTTAACCCTATTAAGCATGTATGGAACATGCTGTGATGTTCTGTGCAATGTGCTGCACATCGTCCAAATGTGCACCACTTGCAGGAACTGCTACTGCATAGATGGCTTGGACTGAACCTGCAGAATATAAGGAGTATACCATGAGGAATCTATTCATTAGCGTTTGAATGCTTTGATTACCCAGAATGAACACGCTATTAGATAAGTGTCCCTAATGTAGTGATCGTTTAGTCTTAGTGTATAAAATAATCATCCCTAATAACTTGTCAACAACAGGAATATTTTATATAACATGCAGTGCCGGATCCAAGGGGAGGGCTATCGGGGCTATAGCCCCCCCTTGACGCTCAGGTATACACTGGATAAAATGAGCTTCAATCCTGCTTTACACTAGATAAAACGGTAAAATATGGTTTAGCCCCTCCCTTGACCATATCCTGGATCCGCCCCTGATAACATGTTTACTGAATTTTAACGACTCTTTCACCATTCCGTAAGCTGAACAGTGTTACCTAATGCAAAAGCTGCGCTGAAATAACAATTTTCGAAGATATTAGTGGACAAAAATAAAATACATGCACACATAGCGGCATCCTAAAAAAAATGAATTATTGAAGTCCTACGTTATTTTCATTGTGTGAAACCGGGATATTGTTCTGCACATTCCCATTTAAGTGATAGGATGTTTAGAACACACGTTTTGTGATTGTTCATATTTTACCTTGACTTTTATCCAGTTGTACACAGGAAGTTTATTAAACACTGAAAAACATGTTCACGAAACTTTAATGATCGTTCATTAAGCAGAAAAATATCCGTCTTTTCAATGATATTTTAAACGTTTTAAAGGCAAAGTTTAAAGTTCTAAGACCCATTGATATTCTTTAAAAAATCTTCAGTCCATTACGGTGAATATCAACCCATGTATGTTGATAGTAGTTCCCCGAAATCATAGGCGTATCGATCCTAGCAGGAAAATTTAGGATGAATACAGTCATATGGGGTTATGGAATGCTCCATCAAAGGGGTCCTTGTATAATTGACATACTAAAGTTAACTGTAAAGCAATGAATAAATAATTTCTAATAGTTCTTAATATAAACTTACTCAATAGGAAAAACAAAATCTCAGTTTAAATGTACTGACTGCAATGAAAATATTTGTGGAAGTGGATGCGGTCATGCGGGGTTATGAAATGCTCCATCAAAGGAGTCCTTGTATAATTGACATACTAAAGTTAACTGTAAAACAAAGAATAATTTCTAATAGTTCTTAATATAAACTTACTCAATAGGAAAAACAAAATCTCAGTTTAAATGTACTGACTGCAATGAAAATATTTGTGGAAGTGGATGCGGTCATGCGGGGTTATGGAATGCTCCATCAAAGGAGTCCTTGTATAATTGACATACTAAAGTTAACTGTAAAACAAAGAATAATTTCTAATAGTTCTTAATATAAACTTACTCAATAGGAAAAACAAAATCTCAGTTTAAATGTATATTTCTGACTTCAATGAAAATATTTGTGGAAGTGGATGCAACTGGTAGAAATTAATGTCAAAAAATCATAATTACTTTCATGAATTTTGAATTTTCTAGGAATTTTCTAGACTTTGGTTTAGGTAAGGATTATGCCCCCTAGGCTTGCTATTTACACCTAAGCTACACCTATTTATACCTAAGTTTTCTTTTCTGCCCGACAACAATTACCATCGTTAGGCTTATATTCACACAATGCCGTTGCATGTACTGTCTGGGAATAGTTTGTTGTTTAGGATTTTAATTCAACTCGCAGTAGCGTTGTTGTGCTAAGGTTAAGTAAACATAAATTTGCTTTCCCCCACCTATTGTTGAAAAGGACGCATATGTACAATAATTTTACCATTCTCCCTGAAACCATTAAAATAACACCGACTATTTAATACACACCAGGCCCACTATGGAATTTCTGTTCCTATTTTGTTGACAAGTTTTGAAATTATTATATTTATTATAAATGAAAACGAAATTATTGATTTTAGCCTACTATTTAGTGAAATGATGTTAAAAAATTGATATCTGAAACCATACAGTAAAGGGAACGGAAACAATCATTGTGAAAACTTGCTAAAAGTTGCTTCAAACCTTACCATTGTTTTCCTCTTGCATGGTCGCTTGTGCGCTTTCTACTGGGAAAAATGTATTAAACGCCAAGCGTAGAACCTCTTATTAGCTCCTTCCCCCTTACTTGCTCGCAACACACTATTTTTTCCCAATACGCGCTCTTAAGTCGTGTAAATTGGACGCTTGTGCAGCTTCGGAAGTTCTCGCCGAAGAACTTCTGCACCGAAATATAAAACCTTAAAATAAATTATACGACGTTACACACTGTTATTGCAAGTAAAATGGCAGTAAGTAGCTATAACAATATTATCGTTTACTTCAGAAGTGAGGCTGAGAGCCTCTTACGTATATTTTTAAGATAGCAAAATTGCTGTAAGGAAAAGTATTTGTTCTTAGCAGGTAAATAGAACTGCAACAAATACTGGAAATCATTGATATCATTACATCAAAATTGTTTCAAGCGACTCAGAACCAACTTTAATCTGTCGCTTACTACACTTTTGCCATGAAATATTATAATAACCATGTTCATACCACATTTATTTGCTCCAAGCACGAAAATAATTTGGTGTTTGAAACAATCTAGAATACAAGTCAGTTTCTTCGTTTCATCGGAAACATTTATGCAGTAAATACAAACGACTGAGTGTTACTTACGACAATTTTGCCTTCAGCAAGTCTAATTACACCCGTGTAAGCGACATAGCTATCTCGGCAACGGTTAAAGATAGAAACATGGCGATTAGACCATTCGATGCGCCTTAAAATTCTGAGCCAAAAACTGCAAAAAAGTCAATTTCGAAAAAAATGTCGCTTACTGCGTTAATGCCGGAAAGGGACGATATGTTTTAGCCAACATTATATACCGTATTTAAAATGTAATATGCAAATTGAATTTTGTTCCGGGCTGTCCTTCAATTTAGTTATACACAGAGTGTCTCTAGAAGTGATGGAAAACATATTTGTGATCTGAAAGATCCAGTGATCCCGATAGACCCGTGAATCGATGTGACCCGGACAGATCCATGACCCACAGTGACCACAAAATTTCGTGATACACACGAAAAATCTGCTAACGTAAGGTAGAATTCTCTCTCTTTTTCTCCCTTTCTCTCTCCTCTGTAAATCTGGGGCAGAATGGTCCATTTGGCTATCCGGCAATTACCGGGTGAGCCAATATGATAAAGTCAAAAGTGGCTACTTCTAAGGGGAAAAATATTCGAAAATTTTACCTTAAGATAAATATTTTCAGCATATCATCTAGTGCTAGGCTGTGTAAAATATTTGAATTGATTTCTTTTTTTAAATCAAAAGATTAAAGAAAATACTGTCTATTCATCTTATTATCCTATTTCTTGCATTTTCACACAAATCTTTTTTTTTTTTTTTTTTTAATACTTTCAAGCATCAATAGGAGACAAGGAAGTATACTGACCATGAAAAAAGAAATCGAATTCGAGATTTCAATAAATGTACATGTTTCATGGTCTCTGCATGCCGAAATATGGATTTTTGAATATATCTACCCATCTGTTCTTCCTGATGTAAATATATTTAGTTGCCTAGAGGCCATACCATTTAACGTATCAAGACCAAATTTTAAACTTAAGGTTTTTATAAGATTATCTAGGGCTATTATCCGAATTTTCTTCTTATTCCCCAAATTAAGGGTAGTTTAGTCAAAGGTGAAAATCAAAAGTTGCAACTTTCTAGAAAACGGCTCTAACGATTTTGTTTATATTTGATGAATCATTGTTTCATGATAAAGCCTATAACATGGTATAAGTCGTTTTCAAGGAAAATTCCATATGTACCGTATATCACTACACTATGGGGTAAGGGGTAGTTTACTCTTAGTAATTTTTCAGACTATTTTCTCGAAAACGACTCAGGCAATTCTACTAATATTTCATAAACAATAGTTTCACTAATAACCCTGCAATACGGAATAAGTGATTTCTCATAAATCCACAAGAGATAAAATTCCATTGTTTATGGTTAGGACGATTTCATTATTGAACGATTTTCTGAAAACAATTCAAGGGATGCTGTTCATATTCAATTAACTAATATTTAATTAATAACCCTATGATGTTGTGAAAATCAGTTCTCATAAAAATATTTACAAGTGGGTTCTTGATTTATTTATTTATCTCTTAATGATTATCTCTTAATATTTTATTATTATTATATTTTACAATTTAAAGATAAAACAAGATCTTATTTAACTTTTCTATAATTGATCAGGGGTAAAAGTGAAAGGGAACGCGGGCGACGCCATCCTCCCACTTCCAGAAAATATCTGTAACGTTCCCCCTTTCTAAAAAAAAAAAAAAAAAAAAAGAACTATGGGCGAAGATAGGCACAGGGGCACCACACGTCACCCTACCTTTTCAGATCCACTTTTACCCCTGTACTTGATTGATCTGTATTAGGCCTAATATTATACTTGAATTAACTGAATATCTACTGATCTCTCCTTTATCGCAAATGTTTCCGCATTCGAATTCCGGAGAATGCATTGGGCTTCGAGACACATATTAAGCCACAGGTTCCACCCTTAACATTTTTTGAGGGCTATAAGAAAATATCTAGGTATCTCTCCTTTGTTGGAGTGTTTTCGCATTCGAATTCCAGGGAATGCATTAGGGTTCGAGTCACACATTAAGCAGTAGAGCAGTTGACCAACTGAGTTAGGCTCTAGATACAAATTGAAATCAAGTTGGACACTTCATATTTCTATGACATACACTAAATTGACATTGTTCTAAAATGAGGAAATTATATGTATAATACATAAAAGGGTCAGTAAGAATGTACTTCATGAAGACAAATAATTTCTTATATCTTGCTATCATTAGTTACTTCCAAAATAACAACAACAAAATGTTAACTTTACCTAAAAAAACTATCTGGGTTGTTGAAAAGTTTAATTTTACTGTTCCAAACCAACCTTACTATTTGGTTAAACTTTCAGTGAGGGAGCAAGTAGTATTTCTCTTTGTCGTCAAAATAGTTTGAAATAAATGTTTTTCAGTATGATCATTGGTATCGCAATTCAGCATCTGAATTTTTTCGTTTTGTTTTGAGTGGAGCTCTTATGAAAAGCATTACTTGGCTACTAGCATTTCAACGAAATCAATTTGTTGCGAAAGTTCACTAAAGACACTATGGATATTCTAGTTCATTATTAGCAAATGAAGGAAGAACATATTCTAAAGGAATCGATGTAGCCTCGAGTAGAGTAATTGCTAACGCTCTCGCCTCTGATACGAGCGATCTTGGGTTCGATTCCCGAAAAGTGTAACGGTTTTTTCAGCCCACCCATCCTGAGTGAGGTTTTGGTTTATCAGTCGACGACAAAGTTCACTTGGTGAGAGCAAGAATCGAACTAGACGCCACATATCAGAAGTGAACTTTCTACTACTGAGCCACCCAAAATAAAACTTTTTTAAAAAAATAAAAAGTAACTGAAGTTAACTACAAAGTACAGTTGTATGTTATGATGTAGAAGTTTTTACATCTTCTTCTCTCTAAAAATATGATATAAATATTTCATGGTTCTAATTTTTTCGAATTGTTGTAGGTGTATTAAACCCTATTCGGAAGGTATGTAAAGTTATTATGTGCTATCCTAACGGTCAGAAATTACATTTGAGGCATTCCGGGTAGTAAGGATGAACTCTACAAAAGTTACTTGCAATCAGAACGGTCAGAAATTACATTTGAGGCATTTCGGGTTGTAAGGGCGAACTGAGCACAGGTACTTGCAGTCAGAAAAGTCAGAAATTACATTTGAGGCATTCCGGGTAGTAAGGACGAACTCTGCAAAGTTACATTCAATCTGCACAGAGAAAAATCCGTTCTCCGGACAGCAGTATATTGTACAAATATACGGTATCCTCTTGCTTACTATAGAAATCAGTACTGAGCATACGTTATCCGTATGCCACATATGTACTGCCCTTAGACGTTACATCATGCCGTTGCAGGATGTCTGACATCTAACAGTTTCCCGTATATCACATGCATATACTTATGTTACCTTCGTCAGCTATATGTTATATAGAAATACGTCCATTTGTATGTGAGATCCTGACCGCCTACGTTGTTTCATACAGAAAGTACGTATAGATGGAACACTTATACAGAAAGTATTATAAAACATGCGTTTTCAGTTATACGTCTGCTGTACGTTAAGTCCAAAAACTACAGGAATTACGCATGTAATCTATCTTTTGAAGTACGCCACCTACATATTTTTTTCTTAATGTGAAAATGAAAGAACATATTCTAAAGGAATCGATCTAGCCCCGAGTAGAGTAGTCGCTAACGCGAACGCTAAGGGCGAACTCAGCAAAGTTACTTGCAATCAGAACGGTCAGAAATTGCATTTGAGGCATTCCGGGTTGTAAGGGCGAACTCAGCAAAGTTAGCAAATTTACTTGCAATCAGAACGGTCAGAAATTACATTGGAGGTGTTCTAGTTCCAGTTCTCATACCTATATTTATAATTGCAAATGTCATTTGTCTCTTTTTTACGCTAGAAAATATAGTTTCAGAATAGGTGAATGATTATTTCGGCCGCTGAGAATGTACTAATAAGAAGGATTTTCAGGAAACAAGCCTTCGCTGAGTTCGCTCTTACTACGAGAAACGACTCATACTTCCACCCAAAAGTGAACTCCCCTCCCAACCCTTGCTCCTCGAAGAGAAACATCACTTTTCGTAAATCGGATAGACTACAGTATGATTGTTAATTAACCCACTGAATTGGACATATTGTGTTATCAAATTGTCTTGTAGAAGGAATAATAATGGAAGTGGTACAAATACGAGCCACAACATTGACTTTCGTGTAAGAATATTTTGATTTCAATAACGCCAGTTAAAATATGTAACATGATAATATTTGAGATACTTTGGATCTGTGGAGTTCTCTCCGTTAACTTCTACTGTACAAACAAATACCGATCTCTTGTGCGTAGTATCCCTGGTTGAATTCTCGTTTGCTTCATATGGGCATTGTGCCGGACAAACATTGTACTTGTATGAGAGGTTCTCCCGTTCCTTCCCGCTTTCTTTATTCATACTCGTCATCACCATCTCCTTTAGTCTAGACGACAAAACCGTGGGACGTAAAACTGAAAGATTTTCCTTGCGACAGATTGAATCAGGAGTGTTCCAAATGCTCATACACCGAAGAACTACAAAGTTGATTTAGTTAGATTTAGTTTAGATATATATTAATTTGATTATTTCAGCTTGTAGAAAATAAGCATGGGAAGGTAGTCAGCGAGAGAAATGAGGTCATAGGAAGGTGGAAAGAATACGTTGAAGACTTATATGAGAGTAGGGATAGACCATGTAGCCTAAATGTTGAAGTAGAAAATGAAGTAGAAGAGGATGATAAAGGATTTAGTATTCTTAGGGATGAGTTTGAAAAGGCTATATCCGAGATTAGAAATGGAAAGGCAACCGGAATAGAGAACATACCAATCGAATTCATTAAAAATATAGGAGACAAGGGAAAGAAAGAATTGTTGCGACTATGGTCGGTGAGAAAAGAACACTTTTAGATAGTATTAGGAAGAGGAAGAGAAACTGGTTGGGACATTGCCTAAGAAGAGATTGTATCATGAGGGACGTCCTAGAGGGTATGGTGGCGGGAAAGAGAGGGAGGGGGCGAAGGAGACTACAATTAATGAATTATATTAAAACAGAAAGATCATACGCGAAGACGAAGAGGTTAGCGGAGGACCGTGGAGCATGGAAGCTTCTCAGCTGCGGCAAGTGACCTGCCAATAAAGGCAGAATACCTATGATGATGATGATATTTCAGCTTAATTTTTCCTTCAGGTAACATTAGTAAAATACCTTACTTGTGTTTGGTAGAGTCGGAACTTTAAAAGGATATAGACTTCCTCCTTTGCCATGTGGCTGCGAATATCCATCATACCTTTTATGAGACTCGACCTTTGCTATAGTTCCGAATTTGACTGATATCTAGAAGGTATTTGGATGAATTCTTTATTGATTAGTATCAGAATTTTACTTTACATTATTATGTAACTCTGAGGCTACGAAGAGAACTGGACCTACCACTTACGTGAATTTCGAACTACGTCGATACTTGAAGTTGGTTAGTATACAGTCCAGTATGCAATATTACTTTGCGCAGAGCAATATTACCTTGTTCCACCACACTATCTCGCTTCCAAGAAAGCTGAATCTGCTTTCTTCTTGGGAAGCTGAATCGATTGTAGGAAGCCTCATCTCGATATCTCGTACCGTTTATGTTCTATGGAAATCAGGATTGAAACCAGGAGTAATAGTAAATTTAAATTACTTCCTGCTTTGGTAGAGTGTTGCGAATAGTCATGGCATATTGGTTTAAGGTGATGAATCGTTTGCAGAAAGCAACTTCTTGCTATCTGTTACCGTTATCGTTCTGTGGCAATAAACGTTAAAATTGGAAATAGTTAATTGGAATCATTTCTGATTTAAAGTGAAGTTTTTTCTTTTTCTTTTTTTAAGTTTAATGCCCCACGCTTATGCCCTTTAAACTATGGAAGACAATGATTAAGGCAAGTGAATGATTTATTAATTTATTTATAATAGGTTTCGGATACAACACTAGGCCGTTTTACATTGAAAACTTTTAACATTTTGATAACATAACAAATGAATAACAATTTGAGCTCAAGATGGTACGGCATAACAGCGACATTGCAAAAATTACTTATTTATAAAGGATCTGAAAGTATACTCATTTAGAAAAGCATCTACAGTTTCTGGTAACTGATTATAAGTACTGACAATTTGGTTTACAAGGAACATTTGGATAGTATTTACCCTCGCTCGCCGCTCTAGTGTAAAACAGATCACTAGACCTTGTTGTTCTAACGGGTACGCGAAAATTGATCTGTTCACATGATATATGGCTATTTACAATTTTATGCAGAAATATTAGGTCAGAAATTTTATTTCTTAGGGGACATTTGATATTGAGGAATTTTTAAAACGTCACTTTTTGGAAGTATTCGAAGGTGAGGCACTCGGTACGATACAATGGCTAAAAAGAAATTAATTTGATGATAGAAGAATTGGTGGAATGAGAATATGGGAGGGAAAGGGAGTAACCCGAGAAAACCCGCGGGATCGAACCAGAGACCCCACGCATCAGAGATCATTACTCTACCACTGAGCCACCTTGTCCCCCACTGCCGATTTCAATAGAAGGTTAGTGGAAGAGATAGAATCTATTTTGGGGACGCTAAACCGATAACAAAAAAACTGCTTCTCGATATCTCTTAACCGCTCAACCACTTCCTGTTTCGGTAAAGTGTTGCGGGTTGTGATGATATGTTCCCTTAAGACCTTGAATCAATTGCAGAAAACCATCCGTCACTATCTATTACCATTTTCGTTCTATGACGGTAAATGTTGAAACTCGGTATCATCAATTTTAACCCCTTCCGGTTTGATTAAAAGGTTAAGATGGAACTTATTCTTTTGACGCTGAATATTTTGAAAAACCGCATATCGATATATCTTACAGTTTTTACTCTACGGAAATCAGTATTGTATCCGCCTAACTCCCCGGATATTGCACCATCCGATTATCATCTGTTGAATTCCTTGCACAATCACCTTAGAGACGTAAGTTCAAATCCCTAGTAGAGGTGCAAAATGCACATGATACCTTGTTCGCTTCAGGGCCCACCAAGTTCTACCGCGATGGAATTCATGGCCTTTCAGAACGTTGGCAGAAGGTCGTCAATGCTGATGGGGACTATTTTTGATCTTCCAGGTAAGTCTTAGGTGACATATCGGTATTCGAAGGTGATGGGTGAAAATGCAACAAAACTTTCTTGGTTACCTTTATACAATACTTTCGACACTTACGTATAAAATAGTTGGGAGCTCTGAACAAAAATCGTACTTCGTAACATACGGAAATCGAGCATAGCTTTTCTTTCTTTCTTCCGTTTTTTTTTTTTTTTTTTTTAATAAAATAGACTTAGGAACATAAGGAAGTTAGAATAAAATTTTACCAACATATTCTCAGCACATTACTCAATCCATCTTACTATTCGTATCTGCAATACGGAGAACAACTGTTGTTCTCTTTCAAAAAAAAAAAAAAAAAAAAAAAGAACCATTCATATAGTTTTGTAATTTGGATATATCTGTGTGTATGGCTGAGCTTATGTAGTAATTCTGGGTAAAAATTAATAGGACAATCTCTTAGTTAGAATATTTTTATTTTCAAAAGGAAATTTCTCTTTTCTTTTCTTTTACAAAAAAAAAAAAAACATTGAAGAAGAAGAAAAAGAGAAGGTAGTGCGGCTGGGAATAAAATTAGTTTTGTATGGGTGCTGACAGACAAGCAATGAACGTAATAGCTGCAGCCTTAATGAATATTTCATCAACAGACGGACAGACAGACGGCGCTTGGTGACTTGGTGGCGACGATAATGATTATTAATAAGATCTTTCCTTATTTTCTTCTTTCTTCAAAGAATAAAACATTATGTAGAAAAAAATTGGGACGGATTATTTTTTTTAATAAGAAAAAAAGCTGCTCATTATAATTTAGCTTTTATATAAAATTCCTTTTTTCCCCTCTTCATCTCGTCCTTCTTCAATATGTTCCCTAGAAACTTGAAAAAAAAATAGAAAAAGTTGCAGAAGAAGGAAGTGGGTTGACCATACATAACGACCACAGCCCTATGTCGGTACCTGGTAGTTGTAGTACTACCCTTACAATCATCTTCCGCCCTATGTCATTTACTTTGATTTTTCGTCATGAGGTGGTCGGAAATTTTCATTATTACCGCACAATTTTTCTACAATCCCCTTCCTTTCATATTCATATCCTTTTATATATATAGCTTCCAAACCGTCTCTCATCCCCCCCCAAAAAAAAAAACACTTATTCTCTACCCTGTTTGGTGTTTCTATATAGTCCATCGTAATTGTCATACACTAACCTATTTACATTTTAGTTTTTTGCTTCAGGTTAGTGATGTGCTCTGATTATAAGCATATAGAATATCTAATCATGATAATGATACGTTTAAAAAACAAAAAAGCAACTTAGATTTAATTCGTATAAAATTCTACCCTTTTGAATATACTTTATATATATATATATATATATATATATATATATATATATATATATATATATATATATATATATATATATATATATATATATATATGTATAACGTAAAAGGCAGAAAATATAAGTACCTATTACTATAATTTTTAACACAATAAGGGTTTCTCTTATAAGAAGTATTACAATTCCTGAGAAAATTAACCAAATTGAGATTTTGCTAGTGATGACCATTTTTGTTTTTATAAAGGAAACCCAAGACCCATCCTAACCAAAGGAAGGAAAACTTAAAATGGTAGAAGATAAACAAATATGTGCTTTCAATTTCTAAAATCAAAAGAATACAAGAATTTACAAGTATTTACGCCAAAAATAGAAACAGAAAAGAAAAATAAAAAAAAGCAAAGAACAAGATATTACGATTGAAATACAGCGGAGTCTTTTTAATTTGAAGTCCAGGGGGACAGTAAAAGAAGTTCGATTTATCCGAAAATATCAACTATTAAATATCTAAAATCAAGCAAACAAGACTTCTCTGCTTATGTGAAAATGATAGTAATATATAATAAGCGGAAAACTTCACTTTACCTTTAAGTGAGCATATTATTTCGTGATACAATACCACAAACAAATGTATTCGGACTTAAATCACACGTACCACGGATAGCACATTTAAGTACGGTACCAGACACAAACTCAATTAACACAGGAAACCACATGCACCAGTAATAATCTTAATTAGATATCTGCTCTCGCTTAAAGACGTTCGTTATCTTCGTCCGGTTTGATTTTTTTGCAACGTCAACAAAATCTTCAATTTCATATATTGTGTGATGCATGTTATTAGTAACATTTGGTTGTCATTCAATAAATCATCTTAAACTTTTAATCATTTCAGAGGGTTCAGATGAGGTTGGAACACGCGGTTTTCCTTACTTCACTTCCTGTTTCATCTACATCTCCTTTATGATCAAATGGATCATGTTTTTGTATCACTTCTCTCTATGGGTGCCTCTGCTTAACTGAAAACCAGCTTAAACTGCATTCTTGTCCAGCAATCTGTCCAATACGAAAAATTATTTTACTGTATTACTTCGAATTATCCAAACAGGAGGTTCAAAAGTTCGATTTGTCTAGAATTTTTTTAAACCATTTATTTTCATTATAGTTTTCAGGGGAAGAAAATTCTGTTCAAATTATCCAATACTTCGAATTAATGAGAATACGCTGCGTTACCTATACAACACACTTAAATTGGAATACTACTTAAAAGACATTTATAGTACAATATTATCTGGGTTGGAACAGTATCTGGGCTGCTGAAAAAAAATTTAAATTGATAAACTATTGAGATTAGAATAGTACTTATGAGATATTTAGGTTAGAATATTATTGACATTGGAATATTGAAAGACATTTTAATTGAAATATTACATGGATTAGAACTACTTACAAGACATTTAGTGTTGAATACCGGTATTCTCGGAGTCGGAATATTATTACTTATGTTACTTGTATGAGAGATATAGATATAGATATTATCGGATTTGAATACTACAACACTAGATATAATATTATTGCGACTGAAATATTATTTACAAGTAGTGATGAAAATTAAAAATTTTAAAACAGAAAATATTTAAATATTTCCTTTTCATGAAAAATTGTTTAACTTTTTCCTACATCCTTGTTGTACCGTAAATTTTATTTGTAATAGGAGTTTCATGAAAAAATGACCACATAAAGTGAAAAATGTAAAAATATTTCATTTCTGAAAGAAAAAAATATATTCGAAAAATTGAATGTACGTTTTCCATAGGATTCATTTTAATCACAGAAAATTACAATATCAACGATTTATTGGTTTCATACAGGTAATACAATATTTTTTCCCATGAGAAGAACGGGCATTATGCTGGTAATAATAATAATAATAATAATAATAATAATAATAATAATAATAATAATAATAATAATAATAATAATAATAATAATAATAATAATAATAATTTTATGTATCAGAATCTATTTTAGAATCTTTACATAACTTCTTGAAAATCTACTATAATAAATTTTTATACGCCAAATAGTTCCCAGTCTTTTTTTTTTTTTTTTTTTTAAGTTTACATCCCATTTTCCTGCCATTAAGGTTATAAACTAATTGAATCAGTGCGTTATGAGTAACGACCTGTGTCATGAAAATACAGTCGAATCTTAACCGACGAAACACGTTCCAGTCACTCGTTCCTCGAACTATGTAGATTTCTCCTTGGTTCAAAATCAATATTAGAAATCTTTTGAAAATTATATTTGCATATTAAAAAAATTGTTACGAGAAACTACATCATTTCTTAAATCTACATACTTAGTCAAATCAGTGTTGGTAAATTTAACTAAAACAGTTTTTTCTTACACCTATGGATGTTAAATGCTACACTACGAAACACGCATCGATATAATAGTTTTTTTTTTATTGTCTCATACATTCAAGCATGGGTTTGTCGATTATATTCACTGCTATAATGATATGCTCCTGTAGGAATACGATATCACAAGATGAATATCCTATCTTCGATGTAAATCAACAAAATGAATTCATAAGGTGTGAGGACAGGTGATCTTGGCGGTCACGGTCTCACTTCCTTGTCATTTTTAAACGAATATTCTAAATCCTAAATTTTGACAACATCGTTTTTAGTTAGTGATGAATCACATGATAGAGGTAATAGGGACAACTGTCTTTTTTGAAAAATTACACAGAACTTTGTAACTCAAGTCATCGTCGTAACGTGTCAGAAAGCAATTCGTGTATTTCCCAGACAGACAGACTAAGAAAGAGAAAGAGACAGACAGACAAGACACAAAATACTTCGGAGAATCACGTTTGTGTTCCACATTATCAGTGTAGATTTTTGAGTTGCCTGTACCTTTGAAAAGCTGAAAATATGGTTGCACCAAGGATGAGAAAAGAATGAAACTTTTCGTTGAATAGCAACTTACAAAAAGAAGTATCAGAAATTAAATCAATGAAAATACGAAGATAAGAAAATGGAAGGCTAGTATCAGTGCAAAAATTGAAAATGAAGATATCATTAGCCCTTTCAGCCCTGATTTTTTTTTTTGTTTATTTGCCGATTTTATTTTTATTTTGTCTTTGTATTCTTTTTGACTTACCAATGAAATACAATTGTTAATTTGTTTGCGGATGTCATATTTAGCGAATTATGGATCAAACATTTTGTGTGCACTAGGGTTGAAATATGTATGTAAAATACAAAATGGCATTTATGGCAAAAGATCATAGTGATCTAAATAGTTAAGAAACTCAAAACACATCACTAAAGCAGAAGGAGGATTTATTGCAAATAGTTTGTTTCGGCAAGAGTAAGACAGCCTACGTGGCTGAACTTCGTCCTTCGTGATAGCCCCTGCAAGTACTCTACAAGAGATGTGCGTAGCTTAACGAAAACAGGTGAAAGCACCAGAGAAATAGCGGAAAGTGATTTAGACAAGTTCAAAAAATACTGACACGAAAATGCTCCAGAGAATTTTATTAATTTTAGAATATGATGTACACAAATGTTATCACCAGGCAAGGGCGCCCATGTTGTGGTTTCCAAGGAAGGAGGGCAAGAAAAATGACATTTCAAATATAGTTTCAAATTTTGCTGTAACTATTCTAAAAATGCTATTGGATTTTCGATATTCCGAGGTATAATTTCCTCTAGGGGGCGCGATCGCCCCACCTCGTCCCCTTTCTGATGGGCGTCCTTGCCACCAGGTCTGAAAGGGTTAGGGAGCGAAGTGAAGTTTTAGGCAGATGCAAAGGGTACATTGAAAAATTGTATGAAAGTAGGAATCAACTGCGTATTGCAGATACTGAAGAGGAAAACGAAGGGAGCAAAGATTTTGAGAGTTTGAGAAAGTTCTTTAAAAAATTTAAAAAAAAGGAAAGACAACCAGTATAAGTTATATACCAATAAAGAACTGAGTTACACACAGTTTAATTAAGAATATAAGACAAAAAGAAACAAAGAACTGCCATCTATAAATCTGGAGATTGATCACAGTATTTATCACATGCAATAATGACTACTGCATTTGCTATGAAATTGAATGCAAACCTGTGCAAAAACTACAGAATGAACAGTCCCACTTTGTACCAAAAAAGAAGAAAACAAAACAAAAACAGCTTTCAACATTGATTAGAAGACTAATGTATGTAGTCAAAGGAGGACATGGAGGGAAATGAAATGAAATGAAATCTTTAAGTTTAACGTCCGACGATTATGCCGGTTAGGCTAAAGGAGGCGGTGATAATGAGAAATGAGTGAAATGGTGGAATGAAGAAAGTGGGAGGAAACGGGAGAACCCTGAGAAAACCCACAAGCACGGTGTTTGTCCACCAGAGGACATGGAGGGGTAAACATTTGAATTTAAGAGAGGAAAGTCCATTAGACAATATTATTGATTTATTTTCAAAGTGCTGAAGTGTTTCCTTGCGAATTTACCAATGAAGTGGTAAATTTTGAAGGGAGTTCTAGCCAAATTTGGAATGGAATGGCCCGATAGAAAACAAATGAGAATTTTGTATATAAAAAATTCAATACATATGAGAATAGGAGAAGGAATAACAAGAGGAACTGCAATTTAAAAGTATGCTTATTAGAAATATTCTCATATAATACTATATAAACATATGTATATAACATTATCCTAGTAGTCTATTTGTTTCATTGTCTGGTATACAAATCTACATTTTGGCCTGCGTGCTTCTAAGTAACTGTATGGAAGAAATCAACGTCTGGATAGGAAGGGATCAACCATAGGCTATTTTCATGCGTAACGGGGAAAAAGAGGTTTCAAACTAGGGATAGTCAAATTGTTTCGGAACCCGGATTTCACTTCCAGGAATTCAGAACAACTCCGAAATCCGGATATTTTTTTGATTTTATTTTCCGTATTCCGGAAGGTAAAAATTACTGAATTGGACTCCCTAGTCAAAGGGAAGGGACAGTTTGAAATTTATGCAAAAAAAAAAAAAAATCTCACGAGTTCCTCATGTTAGGAAAATGATACTCGGCATTTAAACTCGTTTTTAAAAACAAGTGGTCATACACATATGACTTACAATCTAGAGAAAAATACTGTGGAGGAAAGACTTCCTGAGAACCCCTGAGGGAGTGGACAAGGTGTGAGGTGTAAAAAAAAAACACCAATATTAGTGTCAAATTCATCGTTTTCGTTGAGACGAATATTTACACTGTCAATGGTGTCTATGTCCATGTACCATTTGAATAAGAAGCAAGAAGGAGCGAAAAATAAAATGTCAAAAATGACCGAGATTAGTATTTTCGGGGTCTCTAGGATGATTAGTGACAGTGCAAATGACGTTTAAGCCCAAGTTTAGTAAAGCTGACCAGGGAACTGAGTGGGACGACGCCGAAGGTGTTATTTGTCGTTATTTTTCTACTAATTTCTTTATTTTCTGACAGGAGCGTTATGTATGTCACATGGCCAGAGAATTGACTTGGGCAACGCAAAAGACGTTACTTGTCTTTACTGTTTCATTCAGTTTTTTGGTCTCAGATATTTTGCACATTTTCTTCTTGTGCGAAGCTGCTAATTCAATAAACAACTTAAAAGTAAGGTTACCCAAGAGATGAAATTCGAGACGAGACAGAACTCTTCCAATAGAAACAAATACACTTTCTCTGAGATAGGACGTCACTTTTACGTCATCTTTTCAAGACGAAGCATTGTCAACCTTTGTCAAGTAGGCGTGGGTGCCCGTAGTGGTGGATAAAGACGCGGACAATTTCTCTCCTTGGATTTCCAAAAGGGATTCAGTTCTTCGAAAGACGTATCAAAACACATTCGATTTGCTTACTCGCCCACCACAGTATTGAATGTATTACTGTATTTATGAGAGTTATGCAATGTGAATCAATAATAATAGTTTTACATGGAGTATAACATGAATCAAGGCATGTATATTCACGTCTTCATTTGTGTGTCGGTCTTAAGCTCCCCCGCCCCGGAAAAAATCTGCGGGGGTTTCTGCTCTTAGCTAGTGTTGCCCACGGGGCTAGAAGAGACGAGAAATGAGATTCTCCTTCCGTCTTGATTGTCGAAGGATATTTTCCTGTCTCAGCTAGATTTTCGAAAAAACCTTGTTCTCATCTCGCTTTGTAAATTTATATACTTGACTTCTGGAAGTAGTTTTGGTAGAATTTTACACTTACTAATAGAAAATTCAAATACTATATAGGAAAAACTGTTGAATAATTAACATTAGTTAGTAAAGATACATAACACCCAGGTTACTTAATCAATATTCATACCCAAACGAACATCAAAATTGTCACAGTATGTCAGAACTAACCTTCAATTTAACACTCCATAATTATGCCCGTGTGACTAAGGAAGACAACTTATTAAGATAAGCAAAGATTGATGGAAAAAATTGGTGGAATGAAACTGTGGGAGGAAACGAGAGTACCCGGAGAACACGATTTTGTCCATCACAAACTTACTTGGTCGGGATCGAACCAGGGACTCTACCCATCAGAGGTTAGCACTCTACCACTGAGCCAGCTTGCCTCCTTACATCAGAACTACTGGTAACTTATTTAACAGGGCATATTTATCAGTATATGTGAAATGTGAAGTCAATAACTAAACTTGCGACTCCTTACAGGTATAAGTGATGTAACTGAAATTATAGCACAAAATTACTAAAATAATGGACAAGAGTATGAACATTAATTCGTGTAGAAAGTAGACTGTCTTACGTTTCAATATGTAGATAACTTTCTCAGAAATAATGGAATATCATGTAAATAGTTTAATAGTTAAATAGTACTTATTGCATAAATAGGTTAACCCTAAATCATTAGATCATGTAATGACGTAGGCGAGGAATTAACTTCGGACCTTCACTATTTCGTATCTAATCTATAAACAATAAGAAATTAAATATCCAATATAAACTATGTATTCAGATTGTATAACATAGGAAATAGAGTACACTATTAACTTACGTATTAAATTACAAGTTCTGTATTTGAACCACATTGAAATTTTGCACTATGAGGCATCGTTTTTAACCCTTTCTGTCACCTTGTCAACACAAAGTTATTCTTGAGTAGTTTACAACAAATACGACTAATGCATTGGTTTCCTTGGTACTGTAAACGAAGCAAAGACCGTAAACAATGGAGATTTTATGTTCCATGGTTATGGAAGGAGGAAGTCCGACCCTCTAGTTGTGCCATCTCCAACATCTCAATCATCATGGCTGCTCGGTGACGTAGCTCAGCAAGTGTCGTTTGAGTGTCAATTGGCAGGGGTGGACAAGATCATTAAGACAAAATTGGCAAAAAAAAAAAAAAAAAAAAAAGACGATTTGGATGATTAGGTCAAAGAAGGAACTTTAACGAACACGTACGAATAGCAAGTTGATCTACTAACCTTTGGAGAATTACCCGTAATTCCATAATGTAAAGTTCTCTTTCAGGGTAGAACTCAAAAAATGGTACACGAGAATTTTGGACTTTTCCAATCATTTTTTATTATAAAATTCCTCCCATGTACAGTAATAATAATTACAGTTTCAAATACGTTCTTTAGATGTTTCTTTAGATGTTTGGTGATTTTCTAGGTGAGATTATAGGGAACCAAAGACGGAGCGTCCTAGGGTGATAGGATCCAAGGTTCTTGTGGCCAAGGAATATAGTTGTACAGTACTTTCCAGAGACCAAGCGCACTAGAGAGGAGGATAAAACTAGAAGGCGGTGAGGTTATTGCAAGAACCCAGGCGTCCAAGCAAAGGGAAACTCTCAATGATCTGGTGTTCTATAGAGTACAGGTATCGATCAATCCGTGAAGATTGATACCTTCTGTGGTGTTGTGGCTTCTTTTATCCTGAAATGTCGGTCGGCTTCGTTGATCTTCGTTATTTCAAGATTATGGACGATGATTGACGACGTCTTCTTCGTTGCATGTCGTCTGAAGTTGTTTACAGCCAGCCCGTGGTGTTGGGAGCACGTAGAACATTGCAATATTTATAATTGGAGTGTGTTGTGTAATGACTTGCATAACTTTAAACATTGATAAAAGATATTTTGCTATATTTACAATCAATTTATTAATGTATATAGTTCTATATCATGAATCATGTAACACTTAAAGAATGACTGAGATCTAAGACTTGCGTGCGGATTAGTGTTGCTCACTAGACTCTTGGAATTTCTCTTTCATCTCATATTTTAAAAAATATATTTCTAGTGTCAAATCTAGTTTGTTTTCATGACGAGACAATAAATTTTCGTTTTGTTGTCAATATTACTCATAGATAACCCTAATTTGAAGATATAGCGAGAACAGTTTGACTTAGGTAAGGCTGTGGAAAAATGTGGGGTGGAAATAACCATAAAAATGGATCAATAATACTGATTGGAACAAAGAAAGCTGCACAATTATGAAAGCTGTAGAGATGAGAATGGAGCAAATAAATATATAAGTAGATATACTGTATCGGTAATGAAAACATTAAATGCATATCAATTGTAAACATAAACAAGGATAGATGTCAATAACTGATCAAACGTAAGAGGGAGAAAGAGAAATGGCAAATCTGATCATGTCCAAAGGAAACTGATAAACAAAAAGGAAAAGGAAAAAAATAGTAATAGCGTACAATCTCTTTGTTTCATTCGTCTATTCTTTCATCTTTCTGACAATTATTTTCATCGTATATCGTTATCAACTTATATTTAAATTTTCGTATGTCCAAAACATCTGAAATTTGTTCTGGAAATTCATTGTCTGAATGCAAAGTTTACCTAGGATTTTAATATTATGAAATAAATATACTTAAAATAATTAATAATGGTTGTGGGTGAGATAAATAAATGCATGAAATTAAATCATCTTCATGAAGACATATTTAAGTTAACATTCTCAACCATTCAATATTTAGCTCATGTTGTGTGACAAGTGGATTGGAAGTGGCCCAAAAGTAGGTATACACCGTTCCATTGATGAGGTTTAAAATTCTAGTTTATGAGTTTATTTGCTTCGGCTGTTCCAAGCTTAAAATATATGTAAGACCAAAGAATAAAGAAATTAAGTCTACCTGATGGCTAACAATAAGAAATAATGTAAATAGCAATGAGTTTATCAGGACAGGATTGTATAAATACTTTTGGGCCACCCTATAAACGACAAAATGTCGCATATATATATATATATATGTGTGTGTGTGTGTGTGTGTGTGTGTGTGTGTGTGTGTATGTGGAAAAATACAGAAATTGAAGCATCAAAATATCGACATATTGAAAAATCGAGATATCAAACATGAAATCTTTCCGTTTAACGTCCCACTACTATGTCCTTTATGCTAACGGACAGGACGATTAACCCTTTAATTGGCAAGCATTGATAGCATTGCATTCAAAATATTTAGTTTGCTTTTATGGTTGAACCATGTCTTTCTTCCTGGTCATAATTTCGTAATTTTTAAAGTATTTTTGTACTTTGGTTACAAGATACAGGATGTTTATTTTAAAGGAACATAAAATAGGTCTTATGTGTAGCTACTGAACAACATTACCCTATTATGATCAAATGTCATTAGAATACTCTCAGTAATTAGCAACAGTTTCCTTGAACTATTTTCCAACAGAGCAAGAAGTCACAAATAAATAAATAAATAAATAAAGAACTTTCGCGAAAACAGGAGATAAAGCTTCTACAATACTAAATTTGACTGTCCCCTGTTGACGAAGATTAGAAGTATCTAAAGAAGCGACCCGCAAATCATGTAAATGAATATTGTATGAAAGCAATAATGACAATAAAATGATCACTGAAGTTATAATTCGCGCGGATAACGCAATAGAATGAAATGTTGCGTGACAGCAACAGTGCCAAATAAAGGGTTAAGGCAAGTGAATGATGATGGAAGAATTAGTGGAATCAGAATGAGGGAGGAAATGGGAGTATCCTAAGAAAATCCACTTACCGTTTATGTTATCCACCACAAACTTAATTTTCCGTGGATCGAACTATGGACCACACGCACCAGAGGTCAGTGTTCTACCACTGAACCTCACTGAGATAACATCCAAAACTATCGAAGTAATTAAATATTGAAAAATCGAAATGAAAAAAATAACTAAATTATCAAAGAACCAAAATATCGAAATCGAAATATTAAAAACATCGAAACTATCCAAGTACCTAAATATTGAAACACATTGAAATATCGAACGATCAACGAATAGATTGATATAACTTGGATATCGATATTTAAAAATGTTTATTCATTTGATATAGCGGTATCTCACAGCTCTATGTTTAGCAGCATGGTGCAGCAGATATTATTTTATCTCAGTTTTCTGCTCCCTAAAATGTGTTATCCCATGTAAATTAACATAGTAGCTGGACACGACCATTAAGCCAGTATGTGTGTGCTGTTGGTTACACTTATAGTTCAAAAGAGTACATCGAAATCTGTAAATTAAGAAACTAAATTGTAGGAATAGATGAGAATTAAAATTAAGGTTACCATATATATATATACATATATATATATATATATATATATATATATATATATATATATATATATATATATATATATATATATATATATACATATAAACTTAGCAGCTATGTCTTCATTTTACATCATAGTTACTAGCACGCGTCAATTGATATAAGGGTACTCTGATTCTTTTTTTTTTTTTTTAATCAAAACAGTAGATCTTTACTGAAATCAGGCTTGAAGTTGGATCCTTATCTGTCATACTTCTAATGATCTTAAACTTTAACACAATTGCGTTGAATTCTAGAAATGTAGCTACATCTGCAAGTAAAGTAATTCATTTATGAAACTAGTGGTGTATTTCCCGATTGCCGAAAAAACGCATCATCCTTAATGGACTTTAACTTAATTTAAAGACAAATCTTAATTATAAGTACACACTTCATTTAGGGGTGTCATTTGAGGTTCCACTTTTTTCTTCTCCTTATACCTTATGCACATTGTTTTCCAGTACGGTATGAATTCGACCAACTATCAATTACTCATAAAAAATTCTTATTAATATTAAAAACTACATACTGATGGAGAACGTTAGGTTTACTTATGTGTATACCATGAATTCATTATGGTTGATATAAATGCAATTATTGCGAAATTAAAGATTAGTTCTTCGTTTCAAAATTACAATAAAATAATGACAAAATTATTCTGTAATCCCGTATACCTTCTATTATAGAATAAAACCCAGATCAAGATTTCCATTAATATAAACACGTATTTTACGCATCCCGATATTTTAGAGTCCAAGAACAGATTTCAAAAATGCTCAAATTACACAAGCAAATACGTTAAGCTAATCTTTTCTATTAATGTATTGTGTTTATATCCAAGAAAATGACAAAATTTGAAAAGTACATTACAAAGATCTTTCTCAATTAATTCGACCTTTGGAGCATACAATATTTTTACAGTATTGACTTACTAACTGTATGGAGGCTCAATGCCGCATTCACAAAAGCTCTCCACTGACTTCTATCCTTAGCCAATTGGATCTAGTTTCTACTTTGTTTTGCTATTTCTGCGAGATCCATCTTAATATTGTCCTCCAGTCTGCGCCTAGATCTTTCTAATGGACGTTTTCCGATTGGATTTCCAGTCAAAACTTTGAAAGCGTTCCTATTTTCTTCCATTCTGGCAACATGACCTGCTCACCTGAACCTCCTAGATTTGATGACCCTAACAATGTTTGGTAAACGGTAGGGTATATAAATTATGTAGTTCCTCGTTATGAAGTTCCTGCCATTCTTAGGGATGCGCACGAGACGAGTCGAGACAGAATTTTCCTGACAAAATTCGAGTCGAGACACAGCTCTTTCAATAGAGAAATATACAATTTTCGAGTCGAGACATCAATTTCACAGCATATTTTCGAGACGAGACAGTCTCAAATCTTGTCTCGTGCGCATCCCTAGCCATTCTTCATTCCCTTTCCTCCTGGGTTCGAATATTCACTTCAGGATTTTATTTTCAAATAAATTTTTATTCTCAATACATTTTTGAAACATTAGTAATTCAACTGACTTTTATACACTGTTCTAATAGTGAATTTAAAGACTTGTGTATTTTTTTATGGACAATCTCTAAACAACACTTAACTATTTTTTTAATGTCATTTTAAGTATTAGAAAATTATGCTGAAAGATTATAATTACTCTTTTATAAAACTAATGCCCATGCCAATTATATGAAAGTGTCCAATGTTGGATAAATGTCCAATTTCGTTCTTTCCTACTAATTTAAGGACCCTGAGATAAATGGAACTAAATTGAAACATATCCATCTATAAAATCACAAAAAGTATAACGTCAAGATTAGGATATTTATATTGTATCCCAAATTTGAGTTGATTATTTTTTTCGTGATCCCATAGACGGTTGTATTATGTAGTTTCATTAAGTTGAGCGCCCTCAAATTAGCACAAAAAAGCATAATTAGAAATTTATCTAAGCGTATGTAGTTTTTATCATTAGCATGAGTGCTAGTTTAAGCAATACCTTTTTTAAAAAACTTGAAGAAAGATGATGACAAAAAACTAATGATTTCCTGCGCTTTCTTTTACTCTAACTTTGTACTTAATAACTGCAAACAATTTAAATCCAGTATTGCTCAAAGCATGATAGGCAAGTCTACGTTCACATCATTAATAGATAGAAATGACCCCGTTGTTGTATTCAAGAATTACTAGAAAAGTTTTTTTTTTTTTAAACAAATCAAAATATTTGATTTGAAGTTTAATAGACAAGTATAAACATTTGTTTCTAAAGATAATAATCTGTATTCAGCACTTGATATATTCATATTGGTAAGTCTAATTTTTAAAATATTATTTAAAAATATTCCTAGTTATTCAAATAACGATAGGCGGAATGAAATAGATGATTTCAAAATACTATCTATTGAGGGAACCATTGTTACATAGACATATTTTTAAAAAAAGCCTTTAGTATCCTAATAAGCAAAGCAAGGGAGGGGTCAAGAAGACATGAAACGTGGCCGGCGAGGGTGAAATTTCCTGCAAGCCAAAGAGAAGACCCGACGAAGATCATAAAAGTTTCGTGACTGAAGTCTCTGATTGGTTCCCACCGTCAATAACCCCTTTTGCATGCGTTCTCCGTTGATTCAATAGCCAGAAACGAAAGCCAACCAAACATCGCTTTGAAGATTAAAAAAAGAAAAACTCTTTCTTCCCTTCCCTTACTCTCTCTCTCTCTCTCTTGATAACTGGAAAATAATAATAATAAAAAAATGAAAGAAGAAAAACAACCCTTTTCTTATTCTTTTGTTTGGTCCTGCCTCCTCCTCCATCGATGCACAAGTTTATCAAGCTAAAAAATCTTCTAAGTAAGAAGAAGAAGGTAAAGAATTGGGGGCCTTAGCCTTCTCTTCTCTGTCTCAGCCTGTTACAGGACAGGCAAAGCATTTTAGATCGACTGTCACGTTTTCACCAAACCTCCAATCGTTACGCTGGGATTATGAAAAAAAGAGAGGCTTTACAAAACGTGTGGGTCTTTTGTTCCTAAAAAGAAACATAAAAATAAAGAAAAAAAAAAAGAGAATCTTAAACGATACTCCCAGCTTGTCGGACGAACGTCTCTCATCATGATTGGTACCACCAAACTAAACACAAAAAATTAAAAAAAAAATCATGTAACGAAAGGCTTTTTTCTTTAGTTTATTCCTGTAAGTGTATGAAGAATCCAAACGAGTTTTCTGACTGGTTAGTCAAGTTTCATTATCAATGATGTGGTCGCCTGATATTTTCCAGGCCCTCCTTCACCCACAATCCTCCTCTCATGCAGAGAATATACAGAGAGGTATTTTGTTTTTTATTTATGACTTTCTTATATATATATATATATATATATATATATATATATATATATATATATATATATATATATATATATATATATATATATATATATATATATATATATATGCAAGACGCCCAATAAACAGGATTCTTTGATAGCATTGCAAAGAAAAATTGATTATACTCACTCCATTGAGGCTGGCTGGGCTGAGTAGTGTGAGAGGGTAGGGAAGTCATAAGAGGGACACACACACACACACACACACACATATATATATATATATATATATATATATATATATATATATATATATATATATATATTACATCGTTTGAAAAATAGTGTTGTGTACTTGATTCGATATCCATCACACAAGACGTGACATGCTCAGAAAGAAGAACTTATCTGTCAAGATGAGTAAATTACCCATGGGCATATTTATTGCTCATTATTCTTCCATTGTGTCCTGCCTTTTTAACATTTTTTTTTCATTTTTTTATTTTCAAGTTAGTATAAATTAGCCAAGTTACCATCTGTTGTTATTGTTTTTTCATTCTTTTTTTTTTGTTCCACCCTATTTCATATTTGGACAAACTATGTACTATGTGCTTATATTCGGAATTGGTTGTTTCTGATATTTAATCTACATACATTTTTACTTTAGCAGCATATATGGAGTAGCAATACTATATTCCCTTTCTTACTACATTACAATAATAATAATAATAATAATAATAATAATAATAATAATAATAATAATAATAATAATAATAATAATAATAATAATAATAATAATAATAATAATTAATACCCAGAAAATGAATATATTTAGAAAGTATTTATCTCAAAAGTTTGATTTTCCAAGACAAACATAGACACAGACGTGAATCTAGGGTTTTATCAAGACAGTGACGGCTGTTGAAGGAAGTCACATCGATAAACATTAAAATTATATCGATATAAATTAAGGAATAACATTTACAATTACAGCAGAATATACTAATTATTGCATACAAGGATCTCAGTGTTAGGTACGTTTTCTTTCCTTATGTAGTTTGTAGTAGTAAAACTTTAATTTTTGCAGATGTGACTTTCCTTAAAATCCGCCACTGGAACCTGAGTAACTAGCTAAACACGTTAATTTTCCAATAGGTAATTATACAATGATTACAAGAGGAGGATTATAGCTCTTATAATATAACTTGGATCCGCGTCTCTATACATAATTAAAGAGAAACTGAAAGCATTATAGGACATCATATTTTTTCAAGTAACTTAGTATTTTTTTAAAATATGAAATAACCACTTTTTGTACAGGTTTATGAGCAGTTTGACGGTCTCTAATACTATGTATAGGGTATAATACTAGTGATGCTGCATATTGTTGAGCAAACACACTCCTTCTCTCTCAGTAATTTCAATCCTATACTATACGACTAAGTTTGAAAGTCTCTAATCTCCAATAAAACATGCACTGTGTTTTATAAACATCAGAGTGATTTTTAAAATAGGTTTTAACAATTTTTTTTTTTAATCGAGTAGAGTTTACTCTTACATTATTGACTCATTTCGACTTCAAGCAGTAGAGACGATTGGGAATTATCAGAACAAACAGTGGCCATCGGTTACTATTTGATACCAAAATATTCATCATCCTCTTAAGTATTGATGAATACCAATATCACCTCTGTATGACTTACGATTCCCGAGATATAGCTCCTTAAATCTCCCGAAATCGGAACTTTTTTTGGCCAATATGTCGGGAACGGTAAGAGTGACGCAAAAAATTTTATCATTTCTTCCAGATAGTTTTTGATGTTCTATCCAATGCAGGGCTCAAAATTGAAAAAAAAAAAAAAAAAAAAACCACAAGTGACACACATACACACAAATACATAAAGAGATTTCTGTAACAAACTTTGTAAGTTCGTTGAAAATGTGTGTATTTCACCAAAAGTGATTCCTTTTTTTCTTTTTAGTTGTTCTAAGAAGTTCGACTTTACCAAACTCCTTTTACAAAATATACAGTACATGTGTTTGTCCTGGCTGATCGTGTGTCCGCCAGTCCGGGAAGAAAAAAAAAATCTAAAAAATTACTTAATGGTACTCTATCGATTTTGATTTCGAATGTAAAAGGCCCAAAGTTAAAAATCGAGCCGTTAATGGATTTGATTTTCAGGCAAGAAGTGGTAGGAATCAACTATTACCAGTTTCTAACGTTTGATCATTGTAGAGGAAAAATAAATAATAATAGATAGTAATAGGTTAAGTGTTCCAGAAATACCTTAACTTTCATCCTTACCTATCTACTAAAATTGGAAGTGATAGCTATAATAAATAGAGTACAAATCCCAGTTTCATTATTGTTGTACACAGGGCGAAAAAGGACAAGCGATATCAAGGAGGTTTTTTTCAAAATTGATTTTGTGTTCTAAGAATGGATATCATCTTCTATCATAACCCAGTGTTCAAATCAGAAATGGCAGAAAACAACCAAAATCATTGATCTACTAACTGGCGTCTCAATATGTGCCTTAGATAATCACAAATGAAGTAGAAAATTGGAAAAGAACCCATCTTTTTATAGGATAAAAACCAATACAATTTTTTAACGTTGTGATCCTAAAATAAATTTAATAATAAACTTAAAAAGAATTGCAAAATACATGCATAAAATTTTAAAATTAAAGCTATAAAACAATATTTAAAAAATTGTTAAATAACAAAGAAATTTAAAGAGAAAAAGAATTTCAAATCTGTGAATTTTATTATTTACCAAATAATAATAATATTAGTATCATATACACCATAACTTTGTTCATCCACATTTTACCTTATAAGTATATGCATACAAATTATATTATGTACTCCAAATAATTTATATTCTGGTAACTTGATGTATTCGATTTTCCCGATAAAACTAATGCATAAACAAACCAGACCAAGCAAAGTTCATTACAAATCCAGTACTTTTGAATATAAGTTATCTTTAATAAAACGAACGGCGTAACTTTCTGCAAACTACTGAATAAAATTATTATTATTATTATTATTATTATTATTATTATTATTATTATTATTATTATTATTATTATTATTATTATTATTATTATTATTATTATTATTATTATTATTAGCTCTTGTGTTACGTCCCACTGTTAAAGTAGAGTTGAATGATGTGTTGTCAACACATCTTTCATTGTCGTTCTAATTTCCTAGATGAAATTCGCTGTATTTTAAGAATAGAGAGTTCTGCCACTTTCTTAACACCGGACACTTCTGCTAGGTCAACACCGAAAAATTATGCACCCTCACTGGCGGATCGAACCCGCGATCACATATACTAATAATTTGCATACAGCCATGAATAATAATAATAATAATAATAATAATAATAATAATAATAATAATAATAATAATAATAATAATAATAATAATAATAATAATAATAATAATAATAAAGGGATGCGCACAAGAGAAGAGTTGATCTTTTCTCGTATCGAAAATGTGTCGTAAAAGTGGTGCCTCGTCTTGAAAAAACTCTATCAGTTTCTATTCCAATTGCTCTATCTCTTTTCCAATTTCGTTAAGAAAACTCTCTCTCGTCTCCTTTCGAGCGTAACCCTACTCCTACTACTATTACTACTACTTCTACTACTACTACTACTACTACTACTACTACTACTACTACTACTAATAATAATAATAATAATAATAATAATAATAATAATAATAATAATAATAATAATAGTAATAATAATCAGAAAAGCGCACGAGATGAAGAATTGAGATTTTTTCGTCTCGAAAATCTGAGTGATGACTTGTCTCCAAAATATATCTCTTTATATTGTAAGTTTCCTCTCGTCTCGAAAAATATGTCTTTAGGTATATATTGTAAGAGTCTTCTCCCGTTTCGACAAAATCTCTATATTGTAAGAGTCCTCCCTCGTTTCGAAAATTATCTCCTTATATTGTAAGAGTCCTTTCTCGTCTCGAAAAAATCTCTTTATATTGTGGGAGTCCTCTCTCGTCTCGAATCGTATCACAAAAAATTGTCTAACCTTGTCTCCTGCACGACTCTAATAATATGATATAATAATAAATAATAAAAGCAAGTACTGGGCATAAAAGAAAGAATGAAATATGTGTTTGCTTGATCGAAGCATATAAGAACAAAACAAATAATTGGATTGTACATAAATCAATAATGCCAGAGATGACATTAGGCTATCGACCACGACAAATTACACTGATTTAATAAGAACAAAAATGAGTTATTGTGTTATATTACTGACTTGACAGAGCTGACAACATAATTGCATTACTTCTTTACGTGCTATATTAGAAAAGATACGTATAACTGATTCTTAAAACCATATGTTCTTTCTATACTTCAGAATATCTTGACATAAGTGATAATAGTACTATACGAGGGAGTATCAAAAATTTTCGTGCAATCATCTGAAGGAAAACGACTGTACATACCTTTGAAACTATGATGACATTAGTCCTTCTTTATGCGTGTGTTTTGTGACACATCTTTACTAGTAGTAGGTCACCTTGTGTAGGAATCTACACTTTAGGCTTGAAACTACATTATTATTTCAAAATTATCATAGTCCCTGTTGCCAAAATGCAGTCTTTGAGTGGACGCTTTATTAAAAAAGAACATGGTGCTAGATTCGGTGAGTATGGAGGTTGGGACAAAATTTCTTATCCTAACTGCACTTCCTTCTTATGGGTGCATTGGCTGAATGAGCTGGTTCATTTTCTACCAACAGCAGCATCCCTTTGCTCAGCATTCCTCGACGCTCGGGCTTCAGTTTCCATCGTAACCGATGAGAATAACATTGACTAGATATATGTAGTTTGAACAACTGCCGGTACTCAGTCATGATGATCCCCATAGTTTCAGAACATGTACAGCATCACTTGACGGCAGACTTCTGCGTATTTGCCGTTTTAGAGGTTAGGGAGGAGGGGCGTTTGCAATGCTGGCTTATTTCCATTATTTTTGAGTTATAAAGATACACCTAACCTTCATCCGTTGTGAGTAGTCGGTTGAAAGAGTTCTCTTCATTATGCTCAATGCAATCCAACATTTCCCTTTACACACCCTTTCGAATTCTCTTCTGAAAAGGAGTTAGCAGTCGTGGCACCCATCGTGTTGATATTTTCTGAAAATGCAGTTGGTTATGAATTATATTCCACATGAATCCATAACTAACACCTATTTTAGCCTAATACTTTCAATGGCTATCCTTCTGTCTTTCAATATGCTCTCCACTTTTGGCGTCATGCCGGTATCATCTGTGTAAGATTGTCTGTCAAATCTAGGGGCAACCGAAATGGTCGTATGTCCAGCTTGAAATTGCTGTTCCTACTTGGATACAATCTCATAGGATGGGTTTCATCCTATAGATTGTTTTCATCTCGCCATTTTGCTTTTCTGATTTTCAGTGAAGATACAGGAACTTGATAACATGCCTGGCCTTAAGTTTATCAATCATTGCATCTTGACTTATTTATCTGTAAAAAACAAAATAAAGAAATAATAAGAAAATAAATAAAAATACAAATAAACATTTTATATGCTTAACTTATAAAAATAAGGTATAATACATGTGTCCGAACGGTTCGTACTTCATCTCCTTGTGGACGATTCCACGAACTTTTTATTAACTCCTCGTAAGTTATGAGATTGATTTTAGCATGATTACAGAAATTGAGACTGTTTGTTTTTATTGATCGCCTCTTGTGTCTTAATGATCAAGTGAATTTGCTACAGCTTGGCAGATATATTTCAGTAATCGCAATAACGTTTATTCGCCTTTAATTTCTTTTCTCATGCGCCGAAGTCGTTCGTTCGACAATAACTTTTTAGTGTTCAGTTTCGACACGAAGTGCAATAAAACTTTTACTTTAACGTCCAATGATTATGTCTTTTGGACTAACAGAAGATAGGTGGTTAATGAAAGTGAATGATTATAATAGAGTTGTGGTGAAATGAGGATGTGGGAGGATCCTCAAGACAAAAATCCAAGGATAGGAATGTTCTCTACCACAAACGCAAATGACCTGGATCGAGCCAGAAACCCGTTGCAATCTTCCTTTTGTTTCTTTGTTTCTATGACATTTCGAAAATTCATTAAAAATTAGTAATCGAACAAAACCTTCTCGTGTTGCTAATTTCTTAGATGGAAGTTTAACATTCCTTTTAGGATTAAGGCTATATGATACTTGGAATTATAGTTTAAGGATGTTGGAAAAAACATGCAGAAGCAGTTGCTCTATGCAGAATTTCATCAAAAGTGGGATCTTATGATATCTCAAACTCATATCGTTTCAGGATTTTTGTAAACATATTTTAATCTGCTAAGTTTCTTTTTCTATATCTTCTTCCACAGAAGAAGTCAAAATACGGAAATCCCCTTTGCGGAGTGGGGAAGTATTATTCTCCTTTCTTTGATATATACTGCGGTGCTAACAATTTGATCTTACTGATTTTTATTCTTAATGTCTCGTTAAACGTTCCTAGATTCCTTGTTTTGCCAATTGACACCAAAATCCGAATGCGTCAGAGCACGAACAACTTGAAAAACGAACGACAAATTCGAGCAATTTTTTTCTCGGAATACGAAAGGTTCTTCGTAATTCAAACGCTTGGCACGTTTTTCGTTGTGTTTGTCCGAACGTTTCTCTTGTGCTTGGACTTCTAATACGCTTTGTCGTTCAGCTCGTTGTTGGAAGCTATGTATAATGAAGGCGTCTCGTGTTATTACCGTTGCTAATACAATATTTTTGTATCTGTTTGGTGTTATTTTATAATATGATCACAGCTTAGTATATTTATCATGGGTTCTAAAAGTAGTTATTTTTATTAACACGTATTATTATTATTATTATTATTATTATTATTATTATTATTATTATTATTATTATTATTATTATTATTATTATTATTATTATTATTATTTGTTAATATTTTTTTAAAAAATCCAGTTTTATTTACTGTTCAAACAATTCAAAAATCAAATTTCTCAGACTTCTTTGGTTGAGACAAGCACATTTTCTATTCAAAATGTAAACCCAATTCCAATCTATTAGCTAATCACTATATAAAATGTTATATAGAAACAGATTTAAAAAGAACACACACAGTGTAACACTGTGGGTTCCGGTATTGGAAGCCAAGTTTTGTAATGATAATGTTATTGTCTCGGGCGCTAAGTTTTGCAACGATTGAAAATAACTAATAATTAAAGGAAAATTTCTGCTCGGGCTGCCAAATAGAATTACTGCGTGATATTACGAATAAGCAGATCTCACGTATTCGGGCGACGATGAATATGAAACGTATTGTTTTCGGAATTCGATTCCTTATCTCTAATTTGCATATTTAATCTGAACTAGAATGAATAATTAAGGCACTCACGGATGAGCCTAATATGCATCAGAGAAATGAATACCTGACCTTGTACTTGAAAAGTGAATGGTATTGATGAGCGACAACTCATCTGCCTATTACACAAATAAAAAAAATGAATGAGAGTTTGGAGAATTGAAGTTGACTCCACGGGGCTCGAACTTCAGTTCTCCAAGGTAAAAATACAGTTTTGCTAAGATGGTTTGGAATAAAAAAAATTGATATATATATAACGAAAGATGACCTAATGTCTAATCGATCCTGTTTTCCCCATAACGGTGTCTCCAAGGCGCTAGGAAAACAGGTGCGTAGTTAATAGTTAAGTGATTTAAACATGCGGAGCAAAAATCTCACAAGCTGCAAAGCTGAAAGAAAGATTTTTCGCTAATGGCTTGTTCAGTTGGCTACACTGACTATCACTCTGTCACCGAAGTGTGTGGAGATAGCAAAAATAGTTAAAAAGCAACAAACAAGGAAAGTTTAATTTAAAGTTTAAAAAAAATGAGTTAATTTAGATAAAAATT
This sequence comes from Thermobia domestica, assembly GCF_964235325.1. Lineage (NCBI taxonomy): Eukaryota > Metazoa > Arthropoda > Insecta > Zygentoma > Lepismatidae > Thermobia > Thermobia domestica. The sequence goes on from NC_137466.1 coordinate 67,008,796, forward strand.
TCTGATGGTCAATGTAACCGTGCTTCAACTTTTTCTGTTCAGGGTAATTTGAAATAACTTCTAGGTATGCTAATATCAGTTAAAGAAATAGGCATATCTTTGAAATGATAACCACATAAATGCTTTGGTTCTAACGTCAAATAGACTTTTAATAAATTTAACGAGAAATAAGGTGATATCTACAAAAATCAACAAGAAAGTTAATTTGGATTTACAAAAAAATGAATTAATTGACTTTACTGAAAATGAATCAGACTTTTGACTGTTTTGACCAAATAATATGATTTCTCTTAACACATTCTTCACTGTACAACGTAATATTCAAGTTATTTAATCTTGACTGTAAAATTTAGCAACAATCTATTTCTACTCAACTAAACTGACAATATTCGATTCTTTATAATTACCATGACGTAGTTATACAAACTAAAATTTCTATTAAACTGAATATTAATTAATAAAATGATTTATTGTTTTTCCCCTAGGCATAAACGATTATTAAGTAATTCGCCCACAGTTACTACCTTTTTTTTATTAATAAAAGAAATGGAAATAAGTTTAAGAATCGGATTGCGGAATGAAAGAATTAATGGTTTAGGTTGCTTGCAAGACTCACTGGAGAGATAGTTTAGAAGCGATAGTATGCTTTTGAGAAAATTTAGTGCACTGTTTCTAATGAACTCTAATGAATTTTCAATTTTAAAAGATTTGCATAAACAAAACATAGCTTTGTACACATACTATATCAGTTGGAAAATAATACAATTCACAATAAAAATCGTTACACAACACTAACTACACAAATATTTCATATTCAAATGCACTACACAGAAATATATATATATAGTACTACTATTATTATAATTTGGCCAATTGATCAAAATAATTACATTGTCGACGCTTGCTGATTTTCTCACTGATTCCTTATTTTGCGAATACACGTTTCTCCATAGCTATGGACCCTATCTGCGTTCGTTGCTCAGATAGGTACCTCCGAAGGGATTTACTCGAGTATCTTAAGTTGTTTATCTTATTTATGAGACTCTAACGATATTACGGGATAAGAATGTTTACACTTATTTGTCTGAAACTTACTCAACATAGCACGTCTTTGGAAGCTTTATATTGATTGTTTCTTTTAAGAATGAGTATGATAAAAATTGACAAGTTACAATAAAATCATATTAAGCCTGTTTACCGCTCTGACACATATTTCCCTAACACAACCTATACAAATGTTAAAATTTGAAAAACTAGACTTTGACGCTAAATCATAGTTTACTCAAAACAGAAATTACATTACATTCACACATCTTAAACGCGATTTATGTTTAAAAGAGAAATAATCCATACTTGATATAAATAAATACTGGATTGCATATAAATGATTATAATGACGGCTTCAAGGATCTAAATATTGACACATTACGATTACAAATAAATGCATGATTGAAGATCAAATCAATGTATACAAATTTCACTAGTAAAATAATCAAAAATTTTATGGTACTTATTCAAGAATGAAATTAACAGTTCCTATATCAGTGAATTAATTTTGGAAATGCAACCAAGGCATTAGGCTATATGTTTACTTCTTTTAAAAAGAATAAAAAAAATGCTCTAAATGTTTACGGACAGTTCCGTATGAATAAACAATGTCCCGAAGTTTCTAGGAAAAGGTGAGTATGGAGATCACGAATCACGGAAATATTGGCCATAGTCCTTCTTCAATAAAGAAAATAACAGAATACTTTGTCCTACCTTAATAAGTCCTTCCGCTTATATTTCCACACTTCAGAAGAAAACTGCACTGTACTTAACTGACCGTCACAATGCTTCCTAATGTCCCTTCTCAGACCCCGCTGTCCTCTGGATTCAACTCCCGGAGAAGAGGTCCACGTTTGTCTGAAGCGTCTGGGTCTTCGTGTGGCAAGGCATCTGTTACAAGTATCGGGGATCGAACCCGTGTCTCCGTCCTTCATCTCCATGTTGTTGAAATGCAACGATGCGTCACTTATCACCTCCATCTGCACTTAAATTTCGCTCGCACAGTTTATATATATCCGCCATCCATCGCACTACTTTTCCTCTCTGAATACAGGAAGTCCACGTATATAGATCAATCACAGACTCAGTTCAAAATCACAAATTACGTAGCGTCACCATAAGATGATAAAAATTATGTCTAGGTGTCGATGTTTTAAATATTTGTATAAATAATCTTGTAACGACGAAGTTGCTGTGGATAACGCGTGATTTAAGTAGCTGGCTGCTAACGGGTCTTTAGCTAGCCATTTTTCTGAAATTTAAACACTTAAATATATATATATATATATATATATATATATATATATATATATATATATATATATATATATATATATATATATATATGTATATATGAGTTGACGTATGCTTATGAATCGCGTGTTGGTGATGTTTTCACGATGAAGTGTCGACTTAGAGTAACCTCTCTTCCGTGTAGGCGTTCTCCCAGCTTTCCTTATTTTTTTAAAAAAATAGACGCTTCATTCTTCTCTTTGTGAATTTTGAATTTCGGATTCTGATTCGCCGCTTTAAGTTCGTGACACCATTTCCCCAAAAATCGGTTGATAATTTGGCTTGGGTTTCTAGCGTCTGTTCTGGGCTCGTACGTGATGTTAAAGAGTTTCATAAGCACTTGCGAAGATTGTAGATAAAAAAATTTTGGTTCCTGTGTGTCTGTGACGTGATATTTGCGATATCGAGGTACTTAGGTAGTGCGACAGTATGGCTGGAGTAACAATAGCAAATTCCATTACCGTTTACTGGCGAGGTAGAAAAGTGGGTGGTCAATTAGTGCGGTTACCGTCTTATGTTTTTTTTTCTTTCTGAAAAGCAGAGAAACTTCTTTACCTGGGACAAATGAAAGAGGTTCGCTTGGCTGCTAAATGAAACAAAATAAAATTTTCCTTGACTTTAAAATAAGTTGAATTTCTATATAAATATGTTTTTTTTATTTGAATATATGAACAATTAATTGAGTGTGAGCGTAATTGTCACAACAGAACAGTCAACAACGCTCTATGTAGTTATAAATGTTTACGTATAGCAAAACTTGATAGCCTGAAACTTCTTAATGAAATTAAAAATTAACGTCCCGCGATTGAAAACAACTGTAAGAAAGCTAGAAAATTTCAATGTGGGGCGTTCAGAACACAAGCGAATAAAGTTTAATTACCGAGGTGGAGAAAAAAAAGAGACATATGGTTTGTACGATACTCTTAATACATGGAAACACTTAACACTGATTTCTACAAGTAATGTTTACAATATCTGGATAGCGGTCTTAGAAATGAAATATTTCCAATATGAGAAAACATGGACTTGATTCCTATGTGCACTGAACGTACCATATGGAAAATATACTATACGTTTCCCTCAAGCTATGTTTACGTTTATATGTTAGTGACCAATTCCTTTAACAAATGTGATCTCGGAAACCACAAGCTCTAGAAACGTGTTTTTCTCGCTAGTCGATTCGAAATTTTGTGTAATTCGTCAGTTCCCCTTGAATTTGCTTTTTTAAAAAGTGCCATTATATTTCTATTCAGTGCTTTAGGAGTTGTCCCCATCAGGATGCCGCGGTCGGCAAGAGGGATTGCCGCCGTCGACGGTGGCAGGCCGCCGGTAGGCAGCCGGCACCCGTCCGCGGCGGCACGACGATCTACTTGTTCAAAATTGCCGACCTTTTGCCGAGGCGGCAAGAGGTTGAAAATCGTAAAAAATAATGCCCTTTGCCGACTCTTTGCCGACTGTTGCCGACCGCCAGAGTCGGCAAAACAGTCGGAAAGACCTCTTTCCGACCCTCTGCCGACTCCTTATGCCGGCCTCTTTTCGACGGCGGCGCCGGCGCATTTACTGCACCTTTACGGCTGTTTGCCGACTGCTCGGCAAGGCAACTTTCCGACGGCGGCGCCGGCGCATTTAATGCTCATTTCCGGCTGTTTGCCGACTGCTCGGCAAGTCAACTTCTCGACGGCGGCGCCGGCGCATTTAATGCTAATTACCGGCTGTTTGCCGACTGCTCGGCAAGGCAACTTTCCGACGGCGGCGCCGGCGCATTTAATGCTCATTTCCGGCTGTTTGCCGACTGCTCGGCAAGTCAACTGTTCGACGGCGGCGCCGGCGCATTTTATGCGCCTTTCCGGCTGTTTGCCGACTGCTCGAAAGGACCTCTTTTCGATGTCGGCTTCCCGATTCTCCCACTGGCGGCATCCGACTTCTTGCCGCCGTCGAAAAGTGGCCCTTTGCCGACTGGAAATCAACGCTTCAGGAAGGCAAAATTTTCATCAGCTTTTACATTAGTCTTGCCTAAGTCTTCCTCCATGCTATGATTTCTCGACAAGGAGCACCCTTGGAAGTTCTTGAAGTATAATACTTGCATTTTTTTGTGTGTCCCAGTACAAAATTTGTTCTTTTTTCTTTTTTGCAGCACTTTCAGCCAAAAAACAAGAAATTGAATGGGACATGGAAGTATTATATACTTTCAGAACTAGCAATTGTGCCCTTCATGAGAAATCATAGCACGGAGGCAAACTTAGGCAAAGCTACTCTAAAAAGTGGTGAAAATTTTGCCTTCCTGAAGGGTTGATATCCAGTCGGCAAAGGGCTACTTTTCGATTGCGGCAAGAGGTCGAATGCCGCCTGTGGGAGAATTGAGAAGCTGACATCGAAAAGAGGTCCTTTCGAGCAGTCGGCAAACAACCGGAAAGGCGCATAAAATGCGCCAGCGCCGCCGGTGGAAAGTTGCCTTTCCGACCAGTCGACAGACAGCAGAAAAGATGCGTAGCACTGCAATGAAAATCATGGCGGATTCCCACCAGTAATAAAAATGAAATGAAATCTTTAATTTTACGTCCCACGGTTATGGCGGTTAGGCAAAAGGAGACGGTGATGATGAATAATGAATGAAATGGTGGAATGAAGAAAGTGGGAGGAAACGGGAGTACCCCGAGAAAACCCACGCATACGGTGTTTGTCCACCACAAGGTTCACTTGGCGGGAGTAGGGTTTGAACCCGAGACCCCTAACACCAGAGGTGAACGCTCTACCACTGAGCCACCGCGCCCCCCCCACCAGTAATATTGCACTCGGTACATACGCAGTACATTTCTACAATTCTCAGTACGATTTAAGTGCTATATAGAGGAAAAGTATCTGGGAATGACTTACAAATGCTTAAAAGCGAACTAAAAATAACAACTGAGCAGCTAATAATGAACGTTAAGAATAATTCAATTAACATGTCTGTGCGCCTAATGTGAAAAACTTATAACAGTCAGTACATTTTCCCCCTGAAAGCACATCTTTCACTATCACGACCACTAGGAACAACACTGTTCTATGCAATCAAAATTTGCTAGTTGCAAACGCTTTCTTCGGAAAAAAAAAAAAAAAAAAGCCGCAGCAATCCGTCGGAAATACGGTCTTTTTAGGTTGTCGTTTTCCCATCAACTATTGGAAAAGGATTTTAAACGTCAATGATTTTCTAAATTTTTTTAAAGTACAGGGGTCACACTCCCAATGGAAAATGAGATTTAAAGAAAAATTAATGAAGTAAAACTTATAAATAAAAATACTGTAATAAAAGGTATGTGGTGGCGGAGAGATTCAAACCGAGCCTACACGCAAAAAAAACAAACAAAAAAAAAAAGGTTAAACAAGAAAAAGGTGGACAGTAACCATGTTAGTTTGTCAATATATGGAAAACAGAGACGTGTATCCAAGCAGCCAAGCCAAAATGTCTCTGCATTTGTTGTAACTTTGGTATTAAAAAAAAAAAAAAAAAAAAAGTGGCCGGAGCGATCACTTGTCTGCTTACACCCATGACTATATTCGTAGAAACCAAACACTGAAATGCACTAAACACAAGTTCTAACGACTAAGCTGTCAGTTCTAACTCTATGCCTTAAATATTTATTTAAATACACTTTAAAAGTGGAAATCATATTAAGATAAAATAACAATTAAGTAGGTAACTATTTGTTCATTTAATGCGTTCCTATATGATTTATACATTAATTGTATACAATGAAACAGAAAAATGTGAGAAAATAATTTATATCGTAAATGAAACAGCCACATGTACAGTATACTCATAGTGCATACCCATTATATAGAGAAAAAAGGTTAATGAAGTCATTTACATAAAAAATGAAGTGTTTTAACATAATACTTTGCAAAGATCCTTTGTTTTAAAGGAATTCTTTAAGAGAATAAATGAAGGGAAGATCACAATTTTTTCTGGTCTATATTAGCACTAAAAACACACCTGGTCTATATTAACAAAATACAATGCACATCGTATTAACTTATATACATTAGCCTATGTAATGCACCTTATCATCATTTAGAAGTTATATGTAATATACCTTCGGATGTATTACTACTTTTTTTTTTTTAAAAACAGAAATTTGTAGCATTCCATAACATTGAGTTTTAACACAGATAGCCTTCATACAGTATGTACAATCAGAAAAGCAAATATATATGAAGTGATTACAATGTTCAAAAAAGCACTATATTATTCTAAAGAATTCCTGCTATCCATATTTTGTCTTGAATAACTCAGCCATTTTTCTTTTTTAGCCCATTGATATATACGAGGAAATCTTCCTCTGTTTCTTTGAGATTTTAAGGGTTTTACTTTTTATTATTTTTCTTCAGGTCTATTTAAATGTCTCTTACTTTGTGGAAATAAAATTCTGTGTTGTATGTTTTTAATATTCATAAATGACATCTAATTTAAATAATAATATACTTATATATACTAAAAGATCATTTTGACAAAGCAAGGGACATTTAAATAGATATTCAGAAGAAATCAGTAAAATCAGAACATCAAAAATTTTATTCATTTCAAAGAAAAGGAAGAATACTTCCCCTACAAATCAATGGGATAGAAAAGAAAGGAGGCGATGGTACTGAACCTCACCGTTAAGGAGCTTGTACTCTAAGAAATATAATTACACTTTCTCTCTTAACTGATTCCACGCAAAAAAAAAAAAAAAAAAGTGAAGAACAATATCAAACAACAGTTGTCTTTATAATTGAAGAAAACTTCAAACCTATGAAATAGTAATGTAGAATTTAAATAGCTCAGAATCAGGATTGTGAGAATATAGAGAGATACAGAAAATTTTACAACACTGCATAGAAAAGATGAAGTAATAATAAAAAAAGAATTTAACGACAAAAACTGGGATAGGGAGACTAAGGTAATATTGGCAAAACAAAAATCAATTTCAAAGCCGTAATTCTCAATATTCGCTTCAAAGGTAAGTGATGACCATAATTCCCGTGTGATTTGAAATAAACCGCATTAAAATGGGAAATGTTTTACAAATGTTATGATTGAATGAAATTCACCCGTTCTAAAAGGAAAAAAAAAACTGTAGTCCCACATATATCCTATCACTCTTCACAAATATCTTTAAGGATGTTAGTACATATGATTTTTGTCAATACTCTCCGTTAGTGGCGTAGGGAAGGGGGGCCCAGAGAGGCCGGGCCCCCAAAGAGGTCCGACAATGTAGTTTGATGTTTGTAATTTTTTATATATTTTTATGTTTATATATTTTTTGTTTGGAATTGTTCCATATGTACCTATAACAGCACTTGCCCCACCAAACACACATCCTGGCTACGGTACTGCTCTCTGTGGGTCTTCTTCCATTGCAACACTTCTGTATTTCTTGAGCAACATATCCCCTTGCTTCCAGAAATAAATGAACTATCTAAAATAGAACAAATACAATGCTTTGTAAAATATACTCTTCAATGTGTACGGCGTTGGCACATCACGTATATTTATTACAATAGAAAATATACTTCATCACACCAAAACCAAACCAAACTACACAGTGTAATAGACCTTGTTGCAATGAACCGGCTTCAACGCTATATGTTAGACGCTATATGTTACAAGAAAACCTGTAAGAGTAATGAAAACTATAGTCACTGATGAAGAATTCAATTACGTCGAAACAGTTAACTTTTACTTAATCTTTATTACAACAGTACGGTCGCCACCCCAAACGAGAATCAGAAAAGAAAAGAAATCCTGCCGTATATCCAATGGTAGGAATTTGAGTTTCTTGAGAAATCTTTGAAACATTACCTTGAAGCTGCAAGTTAAACAATAAATCCCTAAGTCCCTCACCAGACAAAAAGATGTATTAAAATAGAATATTTTATTTAGTGAAGATAGCATTATATTACTTTGAAATAGAACTTCGATACGCGTCAGGGTTTTGCGACACTATTGTATTGGCAATTGAGAATTTTGTATTCGGCTGAATACAAAATATTACATCTTAAAATAAAACCTTGTTAATGGAACAAATAAAATGCACATATACTTAAATAAACTACAGGTAAAATCGATCAGGTGGGCAAAAATGATAAAAGTTTCAAAACAAATACATTTTATGTTCTCCTAGGAGTCAATTTGAGTAACATATCTAAAACACAAACCATCTGTAATGAGAATTCAATCGAATGAACATAACTTTGAGAAACGCTATAAAAAAAAAAAATCACAAAACTATAACTTTACATTTGTTCGTTTGTCTGCCGAGCTCCTTTATGGCTGAGCGGTTAGTGTACGCGTCTTAGGCGTGGGTGACCCGGGTTTGCTTCCCGGAGAGAGCTCACGTGGTTCGGATTCCACCTTAATCAGTAGGTCCCATCTTATATAGCCTCGCTGCTGAAAGGGACGTTAAACACAAAATCAACTCAACTTTCGGCCTTTTAAGTTAAAATTTTCAGAGTACAAGCACAAGACACTCTAAATTCCCTGTTTAGATTTTGGCGGCATACCAACGTAATATATCAAAATGGCGGCCATTTTGTCAAATGAACGAGTATCTACGCTACGAAGCGCAATTTTCAGTCTTTTAAGTTGAAATTTTGACGGTAGAAGCACAAGATATGCTAAATTTGCTGTGTAGATTTTCTCGGCGGTCCAATGTAAAAAAAAAAAATAATCAAAATGGCGGCCATTTTTTCAAAACGGCAGTGAGTAGAAAATTGTTGCAAGTTGTGACAATGACAATATTGAAATATAAATCACATTTTAACACTTTTACCCCAAAGACATTGAAATATTTCGAAAAAAAAACGATTAAACCCGAAAAAACCCAATTAAACTCGAAAAACACCCGAAAAAATGGGCCCAGGTGGGTTTGGCTTTTTCAAAAAAGCCCGGGTTTTTTCAAACTCTCGTTCATGATGAGCTTTTCTCCTCAAAAATGTTTTAATAGTAGTCGCTAATGGTTTTCTACAGATGTTAATGTTAAATTGTTAAATTTTTTCAAACTTCCGATGTCCAAGTTTTTGTACCTACACATCGTGAAACAGTGTCAGGAGAAAGGGTTAACACTCGGAAAATGAAAATGAAATATTTGAGTTTTACGTCCCACGGTTATGCCGGTTAGGCTAAAGGAGACGGTGATGATGAGAGATGAATGAAAATGGTGGAATGAAGAAAGTGGGAGGAAACGGGAGAATCCCGAGAAAACCCACGCACACGGTGTTCGTCCACCACAAAGTTCACTTGACAGGAGCAGGGTTTGAACCAGGAATCCCATGCACCAGAGATGAACGCTCTACCACTGAGCCACCGCGGCCAGCAAAAAATCAAAATAAGACAGTCTGGTGCAGGTGTAGTTTTGGTGCACTACATTTTGGAAGATTTACAGGTAAAATTCAATACTTTCCATGAAAAGACATGTTTATAAGGAACGAATTTCTACAGGTAACTTAATTACATACAATGTAATACAACTGTATCTTACGTTTACTAATGTTAAACCATTACAAGTGCTTTACGACGAATAAAACAAATGAGTGCATATGAAAAATGGCTCTATTAGATGTTATTTTCCACGGGCGGCTTATTTCTGCACCGTGTACACCGGCATCATATTTCTGCACAGCGTGCAGAACCTGTATTTTGTTTACAAGTGGAGAGTTACTAGTATGAAACAACAACAAGTGTTGTTGAAACTTGTATTATTCTCAAAACGCACTTCCTTCCATTACCCTCACTTCTCCGCATACACACTATCGCAGACGTGCCTGCTCCCTTCGGACGTATTCCAGCGCGGGCCCACCAGCTTCGCCCTATCTGACTCGGTTCGATAGCATTCGTGCTATTTAGTGGCCACCCAGCACAGATTGTTTTGTGCTTTTTTGCGCTGTTTTTATGCTAGACATCTGGAAGCCTTATTTATACGCAAATCGTAAAAGAATTATAATTTTTCAACAATTACTTCTAGAGGTCCCCTTGAATTTTATTTATGCCAAGTAAAATATATTCCGCCCATTTGAAACCGACTAGGGGACAATAAAAAAGAAACTGGTGAAAGAATTATAATTTTTCATTTTTTTTTTTTTTTAGTATTGCGCCACAAGTAAACCTGTACACAAGAGCGTTTAACCACTACCTCATTTCTCCTGTTTTTTTTTTCTAAATTGGAAGTTTTCGCTCACATGTGAAACAAGTCCTGCAGTATATAATCTAGTGGATCTTATTAGGTTACTAAAGATACACTAAATACTAAAGGAACACAAACCTTGTCATGGCACAAGCATTATGAGAAATTGTCCACGTTTCTCTAAGATAATTTAGCACCAGGTGCTAGTTGGCCACTAAAGAGCACGAATTCTATATAACTGAGTCAGAGCAGGGCAACGCGGAGGTGTGTCCGAAGGGAACAAGTGCGTCAGCGACGGTGGGTATACGCGTAAGCGAGGGTAGTGAAAACATATGGGCTTTGGTAATCATACATTTTTCAATATCACTTTTTATGGTTTCATACTAGTAACGCTTCAGTTGTAAACATAAAATACAGCTTTCGTACACTGTGCAGAAATACATTGGCGTTGAGTTAGAAGACACTTATCTTAAAAACTAAGACATGTAAACTTTTGCAATTTCAAGAAGAAAATAATGTACTACAGTTTCTTAACTGTCCCTCGTTTTGTAAATAAAAATTAAATGAAACCTTTAAGTTTTTTGTCCAACGGTTATGCCGGTTAGGCTAAAGAAGACGGTGATGATGAGTAATGAATGAAATGGTGGAATGGAGAAAGTGTAAATAAACGGGAGAACCCCGAGGAAACCCACGCAGACAGTGTTTGTCCATCACAAAGTTCACATGGTGATGGCTGGGATCGAACCCGGGACCCCAAGTACCAGAGGTGAACGTTCTACCACTGAGCCAGCGCGGACCCTACAATTGTAAGCGAGTTCTTGATATACCGGTAACTCTTTACTTTGGGCAAGGCAATGATATCCTGTCAGTACATAGTATTGCCGAACGAGCGTTAGCGAGTGAAGGCGGGTTAGAGCCCCGCAGGGCACTTTGTTTTCTGTCTTTCCTTCTTGGGAACTGTAACTATAATTGCGGGAACCAGTTCAGATGACTTGATTATTGTCACTGCCTTGCCTAAAGTAATCACTTGCCGATATTCCTTAGGGGGTTCGTGAAGGTAAGCAGCAAGGCAACAAATAGAATCGAAGTTAATACACAGGTTGGGCTAGGTAGTACCATTTAAATTACTTTCTTTGATACCCCCCCCCCAAAATTTTATATGCCAGAAACGCCAGTGCGCTGGAACATACTATAACCGAATCTTTTTCATGCGCAGCAACAATTAACATATGTAACACAACATATAAAATTCATGACAATTTGAAATGTATATACATAATATTAAATTAACTCACCCCATGTATATGCATAATAAGTGCAATAATATATGCAAATGTATATGAATAATATTAAATTAACTCACCACTCTCTCACTTCATGTTTTCGTGGTATTTGCTTAACCAGCAACTGCGTACAGTTCCAATGAATGAATATTTTTATGATAAACATTATTTTTCCCATTTGTAAACTTATCTCAACGAATTTTTTTTGAAGGACTTTACCCACACTGCATCACAATGTGACAAATGAAGAACGCGAACCGAACATACAGGCAGCGCAACCAGACTACGATTTCTGCAATCAGGCTCTTCAGCGGCAAAGGCGGCTCGGCGCCTGTCCGAACATCTTTTCAAGGTCGGTCCATCCGCTGTTTGCCGACCTTCTTTCGGCTCCTTTACTTGTCGGCACGCCGCCAACGTTTCGGCGTCTTTCCGACAATATTTGCCGCGGTCGCCGTCCGCTGTTTGCCGTCTCCTTGCAAAATGTTTGTCAAGAATCCTCTCGTACTTGTCATTTATTTTAAGTATTTACTTCTCATATACCCTTTACGTGCAGTCCCTTTACTACATTTCTTTTCATGCATTTACCTTTTTCGTGGTCGGCACGCCGTCAACGTTTCGACGTCTTTACAACCATCCTTTGACGATGTCGTTCCGTCCGCTGTATGCCGACTTTCTGCCGACTCCGTTTTCACAAGACATATTTTATGGAATTAGTGCCCACCCACAAGAAAAACCTTCGGACAGTTTCAATTTTTACTTCATCATTAAAGAAGATACAGGCTCTATTCATTTTCCAAAATTCGACTCTTTGCCGCTGGTACGCGTTATTGCAACTTTCGCCGACGTCGTGCCGACGTCGCTTTTCAAGAAATTGCCGGCAGTCTCTTTTTGCAGTCGTCGTCCGACTGTCTGCCGACTGTTTCGAGAAAGCTTTATACGAGGGAAATATAAGCCCTAATTCGTATTTTAAAGCAACAAATTACCTTCTAACTCTCTTTGTTTTCTATTGGTGAACGAATCTCTTTTTGCTCGTCGCGGTCGAAAATCGAGCGGAAAGACGCCGGTGTCCGGCGCCGGCAATCCGACCGCGGCATCTGGTCGGCATGCACAAATTGTCCGACTATAGGCGGCAAGATCCTGATGGGGGTTTTTGGATCCATAAGATTAACATTGTCGCTAAATGTAAGGTGTTACTAAAGAAAACAAATACCGAGGCGGAAAATTACGTTTTCTTCACCGCAATACACCAAAATTTCTCTTTCTGCTGGGAAACAAACAAAATGTTTTTCTTTCAAGCCTGTCTGAAATGAAAATTTGCTAAAACTCAATGAAGAACGAACATTTTCCGCATTCAGGAAGTCACCGGTAGTTAGAAAATACAGTTTAACCTACATTCAGTGGAAATCTATATATTATATGGAACGTTCGGTGCACAAGGGTAAATTTCGGACATATTTCATATTTAAAATCTCTACATGAAGTTCCTTTCAATGCATAAAAAACTCATGTCCGAGTATTGTAAATACCTCTTATAATAATAATAAAAAAAGTTTCATTTTTACTTGTATTTAAAAGGAGAGTACAAACTTTGCCTTTGTGTCTGACAAAATTTTTAAATTGAACTTCAAATCCCTTATGTTCTGAACGCCCAATATCACAGAACGAAAATAAAATGTTTCTATTGATCAATTTCGTTTAAGATATAATATACTGAATTTTTTAATGTCCTATTTGCGGATCATCGAAAGTCTGAGAGGGGCCACAAATTGAGAAATATTACTGTAATCAAGGTAATAATGTAAAGTACCCAAAATTCAATAATTTCGTATAAAACAAATATTGTAAATAACTTAGTTGTTTAAAAAACTAAATAAGAATTTTAGAAATGATAAAAAAAGGATCAAAATATCGAATAATTAGTTTTTGGATCAGGGGCCACAAAATTTTTGGATAATCTCTAAATCGAGTTTTCGTATTTTTTACGGAATAGGTACATCACACTGAGGTAAGTGATAGTTTGGGTTTGGCTACATTATATATGGTTCTCCAGATATATGGTCTAAGGTCTACAAGAAAATGTTTGATTGAAATATAATGGATATTTTGATCCCAAAAGTAACGTAAACATTACGCCACAAACTTATAACACACGTTATTAATAAAAGTTGTGTTGTATGTGATTCATTTTCTTTCCTAAGTATAGCTACTTTAGATATCATTTATAATGTACAGTTCCTCTCCTTTTTTAAAGAGAATAATAATGATAAGTATATGCTTGTGCCTGTGCTTATCCATGTGTGTGGTAGTGTAAAGATGCATTTTAGTCAGTAAATAACTTTATTATATGTTCATGTGGCTTGAAAATGATCTTTAAAGAGGTGCAAAATATCTCTTATTATTGCATATAATTCAGGACCCCGAAAAAAAAAACATCATCTTGAAGGAAAAAAGAATGATTTGGGAAAGAACAGTACTTATCTAATGGTACTGCTACTATCATCAGACCTCCCCCCCCACACACACACACTGTCCTAAACAAATGATCACCGATTTATGTAATGTCCCAATTTTAAAACCTAGCTACGAAAAATGGGTATAATTTGTTAAACACAACAACTGTACTCAACTTGAATAAAGAGGGTGATTTTCGTAATTTCACTTAACTTGTCTTCAACTATCTACGTACATATTCATTATTCTCTATAGACCTTAGATGCACGATTTTTTTTTCTTTTTTGGTACTCCGAGTAAAAGGTTTTTTTCTCTTTCTTTTAAGTTTTCCTGTGATCACACACAAACACACACACATCGGAAGAGAGACAAAATAGTATGAAATTATCCTCTTTGATTATACAATACAATGAAGTACATTCAAAGTTTATTTTTTCTTAATCGAAAACTTTAAAGAGAAATGAAAGAATGGACTTTCTTTTTAATAGTGAAAGTGCAAAAGAACACGAAGAATCAACAAAGAAATATGCCAATGGATAACTTTAGTAAACTTTATTGTTTCCTGCTGTGAAAGCAATTTTCGTTGTTTTTGAAATTAATCAAGCGTCACTCCTATAGATATCTAACTAAATTACAGTATATGGCAAGCACAATACATAAGTTCTTGTTGATGTCCGACGAAGTTCCATTTTCAGTTTCTGCAGGAAGGCTCATAAAGTGACTGAATAATAACCATTATTCTTATTAATGTCCGATCAATTCCAAGTTTCAATTTTGAAGAAAAGATGTTACAGTAACTATTACTCTCATTGATGTCTTAATAAATTCTATTTTCAATTTCTGCAGAAACATTTTTAGGGTTACTGAGTAGACACTATCATTCTTCTTGATGTATGACAAAATGCAATGTTCATTTTCTGCAATTTCTTATAGTAACTGAATTAGCAACGTTATTCTCATTCTTGTTGGTGTCCAAGCAAATTCTGTTTTCAATTTCAACAAAATGGCATGATAGCCATCATTTTGTTTATGCACTACAAAATTATATTTTCAATTTATGCAAAAAGGTTCTTATACTTACTGAATAGCAATTATCATTCTTGCTGCTAGTTGTACGAACAACTTGAATTTTAAATTTCCGCAGAGAGGCTATTAGAATGACTGAATCAGCTGTTATCATTCTCATTCTTATTGCTGTCCATACAAATTTTGCTCTCGATTTCCATAGAAAGACTCTTAGAATAACTGAATCAGCAGTCATCATTCTCATTCTTGTTGCTGTCCATACAAATTCTGCACTCGATTTCCATAGAAAAACTCTTAAATAACTGAATCAGCTGTCATCATTCTCATTCTTGTTGCTGTCCATACAAATGTTACTCTCGATTTCCATAGAAAGACTCTTAGAATAACTGAATCAGCAGTCATCATTCTCATTCTTGTTGCTGTCCATACAAATTCTGCACTCGATTTCCATAGAAAAACTCTTAAATAACTGAATCAGCTGTCATCATTCTCATTCTTGTTTCTGTCCATACAAATTCTGCACTCAATTTCCATAGAAAAACTCTTAAATAACTGAATCAGCAGTCATCATTCTCATTCTTGTTGCTGCCTATACAAATTCTGCTCTATGATTTCCTCAGAAAGACTCTTAGAATAATTGAATGTTAACTATCATTGGTGTTGTTTCGGACCAAATTCTACGAGGGAAGTACTGAACATAATCATTCATATTAAAAAAAAAAATCTGAATTCATCAATATACGCAAACAAAGTAAATAATCGCAATCTACAGACGACTAAACGTGTCGAAGTAGTATTAAATCATTATTTTTGGTTGCGTGCGGGCAGAGAGTTATGTGGAACTGATTGTCAGTGATTGAATTTCCTATTAAAGAGTGGAATACTGCTGCTGAAATTCACAATAGAGTTCAGTGTATATATGAAGATGTGTGCATGGGTACCAGCAGCGTTAGAAGATACGTAAAACTTTTTAAAGATCAAAACACAAACATCGAAGGTAAGCCTCGTGGCGGTCGCTCACAGACTGAAGTACCTTCGCCGAACGCAACATGGTAAGAGGTTACAACATCATTAAAGAAGATAGACGCACGACTGTGGATACAATACGTGCTATGGGATACAATGCAGTGCAGAAAATTATTGCAAGGTAAGTCTATCAAAAAATTGTTGCTGAGTTTCATGTTTATTGACGGCTGGACACTAAGTGTGCGAAAAGATACTGATTATGAAGTTCTTCAGAGATATCGAAAGTAGAGAAGTGATTGTAGTAGAGTTGTGACCGATGGTCAAAGCTGGTTCCATCATTGTGAACAAGAAATAAAGTGGCAAAGAATAGACTGTCACTATTCGGTCGGCGAAAATGAAACCAATGACATTATGGGTACCCTCATCTAGGATGCAAAGAAGAATGCACTCCAGTTGTAGTATATCTCGAATCTATGGAAACCATAAATGCTCGCCGTTATGTACAAAGCTTTCATAAATTCCATCGTGCATTGCGAGATAAATATTCTGAGAAGAAAACCGTCTTTCAAAACGATAACATACCACCAGGCAAAAAATTAGGAAAATGGAGTGGGAAATATTTTCTCATTTTTCCTACAGAGGGACATTTTCAAACTTCTAGAAGCATGGAAGAAATGCGTGCAATGTAATAGAGTTTGTTGCAAAGTACAAAAGAGTCTGTAGATTAAGATGTGTTTCGTTAATAAAACCAAAATTTGATTTATGAATTTGTCATTAGATCAGTACGACACTCACTATCAGATTCTCTGGAGTTCCAGGTCTTAAAAAAAAGTTAAAAAGAAAGTTGTCCTTGGCTTTCTGCCTAGGAAGTTTTGGGCTTTTTCAAAAATATTTCAACTTTAGTGGAGAGAGAACAGTACGTTCCATCGAGATTTTCCCATTATAACGAGAGAAAACCATTTCTATACTGCATTCTGAAGAGGAAACCCTAAATAAAAGAAAATAATAACCACCAAAGAATAAAAAAAAAAAAAACGGTTATTCGATAGAACAGAAAAAGCGTAAATCAGTGGAAGCACACAAGTTCCAACGAATTGTCTTTAGACCTATTAGGTTAACGTTTAATGGCAAAAATGTTTTACTAGAAAGTTTGATACTATTAGCAATAACTGTTCTAAAAATGTAGCAGATTTCGTGAAACACATTTAAAATTTATGAAGAAACTTCAACACACACGCCTATATATAGGGGTATACAAAATTCTAATAACACTTCATACAGAACACGTAAGTTTGGCCCTTCACTGTACAACACGTGTGGTTGCCGATCGTTTATTGTTTTCAATGTTTCATGTGGACCTTCCTCTTCCGCCAGCACAGCAGTAACCAGTTCATCTGTGAGTGTTGTGGTGTGAAAGTGGCGCGGTAAAATGACAGACTTCCAAAGAGGCATGATCGTTGGTGCCCGTCTGCTTGGAGCTTCAGTGCAACAGTGGCGAACATTGTGGGGGTATCGAAAGGCACTATGTCCAATGTCACGAGGACATACAGAATTCATGGGCAAACGACGTCTGCAAAGCACAACAGTCGTCAAAAGACAATCCTGTCAGATAGGGACCGGAGGGCATAAAACGGATTGTAGCAGCTAAAAAGAAGACCACTGCAATGAAAATTACGTCTCAATTCAATTCCGGCCTACATAACTCGGTTTCGTTGAAAACAGTACGACGGGAACTTCATAAAATGAAAATTCATGGCAGGGCCGCTATCGCCAAACCCCTGGTCACAGCAGTAAATGCGAAGAGGCGTATCCAGTGGTGCAAGGACCACAAGGCGTGGACCCATGAACAGTGGAAACACGTAATGTGGTCCGATGAATCGACCTTCACCTTGTTTCCAACAACCGGTCGTGTTTACGTATGAACACCGTCGCAGGCCTATGATACAGACTGTCTGCTCCCAACTGTAAAGCATGGGGGTGGTTCTGTTACAGTATGGGCTGTGATATCGTAGTTTTCTGCAGGTCCCATCATAGCCCTGCATAGAATGATGAATGCTAAGGCGTATGAGGCCATTTTGAGGGACCAGGTTCTACCCATGGCCCAAATATTGTTTCCTGATTGTGATGGCATCTACCAAGATGATTTGGCACCCTGTCACGCAGCAAAAACGGTGAAATCAGGGTTTGGGGAGCATGACCAGGAGCTATCACACCTCCCTGGGACCCACAATCACCAGATCTGAACATCATTGAGCCATTGTGGTCTGAGTTAGAAAGGCGTGTTTGGTCTCATTACCCTCCACCAGCATCCCTTAAGGAACTGGAGCATGTTTTGGAGGAACAATGGTACAAAATTCCACACACCACGATTCAGGAGTTGTACACGTCCTCGGACCCAAGCTGTTTTGGACGCAAAAGGAGGCCCCACACCATACTAGGTATGATTTTCGCACTTTTGCAAACGTTTTAGATTTTTTTTTTGTCTATCCCCTGTATATATATATGTACAGTATATGAATACGTTTGTGATATTTAAAAATGTTTTAAAATGACCGATATTAGTGCTGAATCCATAGTTTTCGAGGTCGCTGAGGTGAATAGTGACACTTCTGATATCGTTTAAATACAAATTCACCCTTTTATGTCAAAAACAAAACTTATTCTACCCTGCTAATAACTGTATTCAGTCCGCTTAACTCTGGAGAGAGAACACTGTTCACAAATGTCTCCTTGAAAACTTTTAAATACTATAATTACCGAGCGAAGTAACTCAAGTGGTAGAGCGTTCGCTTCGCATTCGGGAGGCTATGGATTCAATTCCCGATGCCGACTATCTTGACTGAGGTTTCTCAGGGTTTCCCTCAGTCCTACTAGGCAAATGCCGGGATGGTACCTACTAAACAGACTCTGGTCGATATCTTCCCAAATCCTTTCCATTGTTGTTGTTGCTGTTAGATATCCAGTATAAAATGGCCTCTGAACTGTGTCTGATGATTGTTAAATAAATAAATAATAGTTAAAAAGAAAGGAAATCTGTGAATAATGATATTAACACTTTAAGCTCCAAGTCCCAAAATCAGATGTTTACTCCGGGATCAATAGTGTTCACTGGCCTATTAAATAACACGTGAAGTGTGCATACCATATATGCGCATGGCCTCCAGTAAAACGCCAAGTATGGATAAAATATATCCACATGACGCTTAAAAAGTGTTAAACTAACACTTTACACAAAATAGTCGTTATATCATGAATTCTGTAAACTGAATTATCTTAAGCTCGGAATAATATATTCCAGAACGCAGAACGAGATATAAGCAAGACGAGATTTTATAGTTATACAGTGTGTCCAGAAAATATACTATCATACTTTACAGTAGTATTGCGTCACTTTGGATAATAGTATTTAAACGAAATTGGTCACATTTGACGGGAAAAAAAACACTTTTTTTTAACTATACCTCATAGAATTGAATGTAGACCCCACGAGTGGCGATGCAGACATCAAGACATTCACGCCACACACACTCCAATATTATCTGTTGAAATGGACTGGATGGCAGCACTGATAACGAACTTGCACTTCTTGCCGGTTTTGAGACAATGGGAGTACATAGACACAATCCTTTACGTAACCACATAAAAAGAAATTACAGACCGGCAAGTCAGGCGACCTTGGCGGCCATTTGTAGAAGACATTATCATCATTTCCGGCACGTCCAATCCATCTTCCTGGAAGCTGCTCATTAAGATGTTCCCGAACACGTAAATGACAGTGAGAAGATGCTCCATGTTGTTGGAAAATAAAGTCATTACCTTCTTCTTCCAATTGTGAAAGTAATCAATTAGTGTGCATGTAAACACAAGTGTGCTTACCAATTAGTGAGCACAGAGTAAACATGAGTGAAGTTACTTTTTCTGTGTTTGATGCCGTGCATTATTGACATTATTGTCTATTGTTGGAGTTTTTCTTTCAAATGTGACCAATTTCATTTAAATACAACTATCCAGAGCGACGTAATATCACTTTAAAGTGTGTTAGTATTCTATGGACACCCTGTATATCTTTGTGCTTGTTTCTTGGTTTATGGAATTTTTTCCTCGCCAGCCAGTTCGAATGTAGGCAACCAGTAGAACACACACAGTATATCAAGATGTGTAACTTCCAGGAACTCGATGAGATATGCCAGAACCAAAACTCAGCATTGACGTGTTTGGGTGATAAAGAAATTAAAATGTACTTACATTGACATGTTAAATTATATAATTAGACACAGAATTTTAAAGAACAGAGTAATTAAGCAGAGAAATTCTCTGTTCAAAGAGAATTACTGGTTTGCATATCTCATCTTTGGACATTTCTGTTCGTTAATTGCAAACAATTTTGTAGAATTAAGCAATCTGATTTGTAATTATTTTGATTCCGTACTAAGGCTTCTGAACATTAAAATACTATCACTATTTTCTATAAGTGCACCATATCTCGAATAACAAATAACCTGGAGATAACACAAGAAAGGTTTTCTTCTATTATATGCGTACGTACATATGGCGAAAACATCAAACTATGCTAAAGAGACAACTTGCCGCATATTGTAACAGTGGATAGAAAATATAGGAAAAAACAACGAAGTATGTAATAGTGATGGAAGGAGAGGGTAGATGATATAAGTGTATATAACTAGTCGTTATATACCTCTGATAATTACACAGTATGTGTACGAAAAGATGGATAAGAAAATGAGGGACCGGGGACTGTATCAGACCATTTTAATACGATGCCTGATTATACGTCATTTACGATAGCACTATGGATCCTTTCGTTTTCTTTTCTTTTTTTCTTTTTTTTTTTTTAATTTAGAGACCCTTTCTGTCGAAGCAATTTAGTAGAGACAGAGAAAGAGAGGAAGCCGAGGAAAAATTGTCGTAATTCCTTTTAGGAAACAAAAACGACTAAATTTAGGAGGGGGGAGGTTAGACTTAAGTGGCTTGTAGTCGCACCTTTTCATTCTAACCCATAGTCTCCATTACACAACCTTTCTTATTATTATTAAAAATGAAGGAATGTAGAAGGACAGTGAATACATTTTTGAGACTACAGTGAATACATTTTTGAGACTATGTGGGTTTCAACATATATGATTTCCCACACACTGCGAACTACAATACTAGATTTAAACGTACTCTTTTTTTTTTTTTTTTCTTTCTTGGACAACCAATTCGCTAGTAGTCCTGCTAAACTCTTGAAATGTCCTCTTTACTATTAACTTTACAGAATTACAACAGAATTACAATTGCAGTACACCAGATACACATATATATAATGTACTGAAGAAAGATCTTTAACAGTGGCGGCTTTTGAGGGAATCAAAATCGATTAATATACTATTACATGTTAAGGGTTCTGAACACTAAAAATATTTCGGTTTGTTCTACGAGTATCACTTCTCGAATATAAAAAACGTACATAGACATGACAAGACAAGAACGGTAGTTATACACCAAACTATGCTAAAGAAAACAGCTACAGCATACCAGTTTATAGAAAATAACTGCATGACCAATCATATCAGCAATCGGTAAGTATTGGTTTCTTCCCTTAGCTTGTAGTGATAAAAATTTTAACACATACAACAATTATGGTATTAGGTAAGTTTCTTCTCTTAGTTTGTAGCGATAAAAGTTTTAATACTACAGCAATTAGGATATTAGCTGTTTTCTTCCCTTGGTTTGTAGCGATAAAGTTTTAATACATATTAGGATATTAGCTAAGTTTTCATTCCTTAGTTTGTAGTGATAAAATTTTAATTTTAATACATGCAACAATTATGGTATTAGGTAAGTTTCTTCTCTTAGTTTGTAGCGATAAAAGTTTTAATACTACAGCAATTAGGATATTAGCTGTTTTCTTCCCTTGGTTTGTAGCGATAAAGTTTTAATACATATTAGGATATTAGCTAAGTTTTCATTCCTTAGTTTGTAGTGATAAAATTTTAATTTTAATACATACAACAATTATGGCATTAGGTAAGTTTCTTCCCTTAGCTTGTAGCGATAAAAGTTTTAATACATACAACAATTAGGATATTAGCTGTTTTCTCCCCTTTGTTTGTAGCGATAAAGTTTTAATACATATTAGGATATTAGCTAAGTTTTCATTCCTTAGTTTATAGCGATAAAATGGGTACTCAGAAGGATCTACAAAGGAGTCAAGATAATACATGGGACGTAGAGTCTAATGGTTTAATAAATTTTCCGCCATTCACATGGAATTTATTTTAATAGGTGTTGACAATAATAAGTGTCTATTTAAAGAGTTGTCTATTTAAAAAGTTTTCAACTTTTGGTCTGAAGAAACAATGTTACTAACCTGATGCTCTGAAACTCTAATCTCTTTACATGCAATGCTCTTGAATGATACTTTGTTTTTGTGATCCTGCATATCTCAACTGCCTCTCTGAACAATGAAAATCAGCCAGGATATTAGTTAAGTTTCATTTTCTAATAGTTTCTAATGATTCAAGTTCGGTCTTTTTCAGCTTAGAATACAGCTAAAAAGAGAAAGATTTAAATCGGGAGATTTAAATCGGCCAGAAGAATACCTCTCCCCTCCAAAAAATAGAGAAAAAAATTGAATTAGATGCGAAGAAAGAGCAGATGCACCGTCTTGGTGCAGTCAAGTTGGCCGGCATGTCTGGACGTTTGCATCGCACAGTATCACAAAGACAACATACGAACTCCTGATTGTAGTATTGTTTGGTAATGTCCTGTCTTTTTAATGCATATCATTTCCCAGTCAATATAGGCCTATATTTGGTTTTGTTCCACGTATATTGTTCTTCTTTTGTCTTGGACTTCATATTGATTATTTTAATTGTGGCAGCTACACTTTGATTCCAACTTATGCATCATTAAACTCTCGGACAATCTTAATGCAAAATCGCTGTTCAAGTATCTCAAGCTCATTTTGCGGCGAGTAGATGTTCCATAATCGTTCACTTCACTACGTCCATCCACTTAAAAGTAGCCTTCAATCTTATTTTCGTCACGATCTCTCAGAGCGTAAAAAAAAAAAAAAAAAAAAAAAAAAAAAAAAAAAAGAGAGAGAGAAAAGAAACCTAATACGCTTCAAGTTGACCAAGCTTCTACAGTACGCTAGAAGACATCTCCCTTTCGTCATTTGTCTCCACAAGGAAAACTATGGTCGATTATTTTCTGAACAGATCATGTTTATCACTGACTTGTAAGAATATTAATTAATTTTGCTTAGAAAGTATGCAAAAGTTTTCATTTTGATGGTCTCTGAAAATGATTGCTTTCCCATTTCAGAACTGATGATAATGCCTGCCAAAAATTGCGAAGAAGAAAAGACAACGGTCTCTTGACATCACCAACTATGAGAAAATTCTTGGTCTCAAGCATGATAGGATTGTCCCTAGATTCAAAAGCTGAGGATGAAAACATGGTGAGTGACATTTTTAAACATAATTATTAAGTTCTTTGTAGGTCTAATAGTAATAATAAGCATAGAAAACAAAGCTTTAAACTATATTTTTACTTCAGTTGTATAAAAATGGAAATATTTTTATACAAGAGACTGACATAACCATACTTTGGGTCATGTTGGCTCTACCAGCGTTCCTCAAGAGACGAGACGAGGAGTACCTTGCTATACTAGAGACGAGATGAGAAACATGATAATTCTCGCCTCGATTTCGAGACGGGACGATACATTTAACTCTCATGGGAAACTCAAGTTTATGCGAGTATTAACATCTCAAATATTGGTTTAATGTCAAATATCTCGAATATTATGATTCATAGTATAAAAGCTATAAATTGATAAAATGGTTGTAAAAAAAAGACAATGAAGGACATTTATCAATTTTTAAAGATTCACAAGTCATTACACAATATACTCCAATGATAAATTTGATATAGGTGTTCGTATCACACCATTCATGGATCTCCCGTGACATGGAATGATTCTTGTAATTTCCAAATGACATGAAGAAAAAAAATGAGGTCTTAAATTTTGCACACAAATTTATAAAACGAGACAAAACGAGGCGAGACTTTTACAATATTTACGAGAACGGGACGAGTAAAACTGTTTTCTTGTCTCCTCTCGTCCCGCGGACAACGTGGCGCCAATCTGGCATTATTTTCACACTACTACTTCGGTAGTCTTCCAGTTTTGGTTCTTCCATCTGTCAGCCATTCTTCAAACCATGCTATCACTGTTGCAGACTATCATGACACTTGTGTACTGTTTCTAAATATCGCCACGCAGACTATCACGAAAACTATACACTGTTTCTAAATATCGGCAGGCAGACTATCACGAAAACTAGACACTATTTCTAAATATCGGCACGCAGACTATCACGAAAACTATACACTGTTTCTAAATATCGGCACGCAGACTATCACGAAAACTACACACTGTTTCTAAATATCGGCAGGCAGACTATCACGAAAACTAGACACTATTTCTAAATATCGGCACGCAGACTATCACGAAAACTTCACACTGTTTCTAAATATCGGCACGCAGACTATCACGAAAACTACACACTGTTTCTAAATATCTGCAAACTTTTAAGTTCTCATTTCCTTGAGTACGCCAGAGTTTAAATTCTGTACTGAAAGAGATACATGACGAGTATGGTGGCACAGTGGTAGGGCGCCTAGAGAACGGGTCCTTAGTTCGATCCCCATCCAAGTGAGTTTCTGATGGACAACATTATATCTATGAGTTTTCTCGAGGTTCTTATTAAATCATGCGCGTCAACTACATGGGTGCTTCGGGGCTCCAGCATCCACACAAATAATCTTGTGGGTAGCCCGCACCCACATGATTTTTACATCATGTAAGTTGTTTAAAGTATACATTTAACGTAACGATTACATATGTTGAGAACATTCATTACAGTACTTATCCTTAACCTTGGACCGGAGTTTGAACCCGTTTCTCTTGCGTTTAAGTCAGCCGTGAGCGTGACTGAGCTAAGGCAGCCCCCAACTTATCCTTATAGTACCGGTATATTTTACTTTATCGCAGCACAGCCTTTTATGACAGTGTTCATAAAAGATTTTAACTAAAAGAAAATCAATCAAAAAATATCGAGACTCTATTGAAAACATATAACACGTCCTGCCATTGATATACCCCCACATAATTTTTGAAAAGTCAGCGCCGTTGTCACTAATCATCTGTCTCCTTTAGCCTAAAGGGCATAACTACAGGGCGTAAAACTAGAAATTTCACTTATTACAATATGCGATATAGGCTATATTGCCTTCATATATAGCGTAGGCTATTGGGAACTTCCTCTTGGTTATATAGTTAACACAAGAGCTATTTAGCGCGGGAGACCTGAGTTTGATTTCCGGTTGAATTTCACGTGGTTCTGATTCCAGATTAAACTGTTGATGCACGTTTCACTCAATCTCGATCCCAAAAAAAGAAACGTTAAGCTCCAAACTAATTAACCAAACAACATATAGATAAAAAATGCACAGTCTTGTTCAAAATATCCCGGCTACCCGTTTTTCTTTGAAGAGTCCTATATTCTTACTTACAGCCAGAATTAAAACAAAGATATGTGGGTTTTCTTCTGTTAATTGAGATATTTATTTAGAGGCAAAGTATAAGAATTTACCATAAACGGTTACCAAGCTTTACAAAGCAAAGTAGGGGGCCAAGATTTCTTGAACAGGACTGTGCATTACAACTGAAAAAAAAAGCATCTGAATATGCAATATATATATATTGATCCATTAAACGTCCATTAAATATAGTAAAGCATATATATATATATATATATATATATATATATATATATATATATATATATATATATGTTTTACTGTATTTAATGGACTTTAATGGATCAATGATCCTACAAGAACAATAAAATTACCAATTTAACATTGCATATTCAGGTGCGACAGTTCAGGTTTTTGTGGTGAAAGCAAGATTTTGTGCCGATATAAACAGTTTCACAGTTTTTCATTGGTATATTATATTATTCTGTACATTATAATCACAAACTTATGGAAGCAATTGCCCCCTGATCCCCTAAATATCAATTCTGTTCACACTCTAAGCTGCAGTCAGTTGACTCCATTAGTATACATGTGTTTTACGTTATACTTCTTATCATTTACCGGGTTCCTTTCTTTCGAAACAAAATGTGAATTTTTTAAAACAAGCTGACAGAGAGATAATAGCTTAATTTATCAACACATCCGTATACTAAGAATGTTCTAGAGAATATAGATTTTTTTCTGTTCTTTTTTTCCTGCTTGATAGGATAGAGAACAGAAAAAAACCAAGACGTTTTGACTTCTCAGAAACCATAAAAATTTCTCGAGTATGATGATGTATGGTCATATGCAGACAGTGTGAAGGGTTATTGATGTCTACATTGCATGACAAAATACGATAGCCCGCAGGAGAGCAGCGCTATCGTTTATTCTTATGTATAATAAATATGTGAATGTATGATGTATGTCGTAGCATGTGTGTGTGTGTGTGTGTGTGCGTATAAAATATAGGCACGTACTTCATAACCTGTTGATATGAACACATTAAGTTGCCTTCTACATGATATAACTGAGAGAAAAAAATGCTAAAAAAAAAAAAGCTCTGATGCATAACAGCGAAATCAGATGGTTACATTGTTCATTATTATAATATTTTGCTGCCTTGTTATGTCACTACAGTATATAAATTGCTTTCTTCCTTAACACGGAGCGCCTTAATGAGAATTTATTTATTAACACTTCGATAGGTTGGTTTACACTATTTTAATTTGGACACTTTTTTTATTTTATGGAATTTTTAATATTATACACTGTAAATAGTGTTAATTAGAAGATGGAATAATTTGCATTTAGAGTAATAAATAAATAAACAAACAAAGGATGCATGATATAACAATGTGACGTTATTTATTAGACTTCGAAGTTATGCTATGCATTATGTACTAGTATTCCTCACGAGACGGGAAATTTATTGTCTTGAAAACGAGACGAGAAACACTTTAAATTCTAAACAAGAGGAGAAATATTTTAAATTATAAACAAGAGGAGAAGTACTTTAAATTCTAAACGAGACTAGAAGTGCTTTAAATTCTAAACGAGACGAGCAATATTTTAAATTCTAAACAAGAGGAGAAGTACTTTAAATTCTAAACGAGACGAGAAACACTTTAAATTCTAAACAAGAGGAGAAATATTTTAAATTCTAAACAAAAGGAGAAGTACTTTAAATTCTAAACGAGACTAGAAGCACTTTAAATTCTAAACGAGACGAGCAATACTTTAAATTCTAAACAAGAGGAGAAATATTTTAAATTCTAAACAAGAGGAGAAGTACTTTAAATTCTAAACGAGACTAGAAGTGCTTTAAATTCTAAACTAGCCAAGCAATACTTTAAATTCTAAACGAGACGAGAAGTACTTTAAATTCTAAACGAGACGAGCAATACTTTAAATTCTAAACAAGAGGAGAAATATTTTAAATTCTAAACAAGAGGAGAAGTACTTTAAATTCTAAACGAGACTAGAAGTGCTTTAAATTCTAAACGAGACGAGCAATATTTTAAATTCTAAACAAGAGGAGAAGTACTTTAAATTCTAAACGAGACGAGAAACACTTTAAATTCTAAACAAGAGGAGAAATATTTTAAATTCTAAACAAGAGGAGAAGTACTTTAAATTCTAAACGAGACTAGAAGCACTTTAAATTCTAAACGATACGAGCAATACTTTAAATTCTAAACGAGACGAGAAGTACTTTAAATTCTAAACGAGACGAGCAATACTTTAAATTCTAAACGAGACGAGAAGTACTTTAAATTCTAAACGAGACGAAAAATTTCTGACTCTTATGCGCAAGTGTTACGTGATTCATAATATAAGAACTATAAAAAATGATAGTAATTGGAGATGCAATGAAAACAGTATTTATTAACGTTTAAAGATACACAAATCATTACACAATATACTCCAAATAAACACAGTTTAAGTGTAATCTTGCAATTTAATACGTAATAAACGTATCACTGTGTATTGCGAGCGGAGATTATATTTAGAAAAAACATAAGAAAAAAGCTAGTGCTCACTGCAAATCAAAGCATTCTTTTAAGTAGCGCTTTCTGAAACCACGGTTTCTATCATCATCTTAAAATAGTTCGAAATGAATTTTAAAATATGAACCACACAATTTCTTATTAAACAAAGATAAACACAGAGGACTTTTACATACTAAAAGAAAACCAGAAGTCCTGTTTCAGAGTGTGAAAGCATTAACAACTCACCATGTGTATGTGCATATACTACATATAAAGGGCTCGGGGCAACAAGTGGACAAGCCACACTTTCGTCAGATTCCGACACGATGGCAGCACTATCGTGTCGGAATCTGACGAAATATATTTTAAAAAAATGTAGATATACTTACAACACACCATTTAAACTAATAAAAGGATTTTCACAAAAATGTGCCATGTCCACTTGTTGCCCCAAGCCCTTGATATATACAGGATGACCTAAAAGTAGGTATACAGTACCGTACTGTTCAGCTCATTGCATTTTATATCATTTCTTATTATTATCCATCAGGAAGACTTAGTTTCTTTATTATTTGTTGCTATTATTCTTTAACTTATACCTTAAGCTCGGACCAGCCGAAGCAAATAAACCCATAAACTAGTATATTATACTAGATCAATGCAAGGGTGTATACGTACTTTTGGGTCACCCTGTATTATACAAAATATACATATTATTATTATTATTATTATTATTATTATTATTATTATTATTATTATTATTATTATTGTTATTTACAGTTGAAACATGCAGGGGCGCCATTTAGGGGGCAGGGAGGGGCATTTGCCCACCCTGAGTTTGAGATGTATATAGATTTTATCAATAGAATAGTAGTAAATCAGAGAAAAATGCGAAATTTTACTTATATCAAGGGGTCTTGCCCCCCCAAGCAAAATCTGAAATGACGCTCCTGGAAACATGAGTTCCGACACTGCAAATGAGAATCACATAGATTGTTGAAAATGTGCCAATAAATTATTCATAGAAAAAGAAAAAAAAATACTTTATGAAGTCCATTTGTTTGGCTTCGCTTTATGTGTGGAAATACAAGGAACGTCCCTCGCAGTGAACTTTCTTGCTCCGTAATTTCATAAACTAAATCATGTTATCTTGCAGTAATTACTGAAACATTTATTTGTGAAATACGAAGAAAATTGTGTTTTAGGAAAACGTAGATAGGAAACTTAACATAAAAGCAAAATATTAGGGTTTTATGAAACATTTGTTTATGATATATCAAAAAAATCGCATGAGTCATGTTTGAGGAACTAATAAAAAGGAAACTACCCTTGTAAATATTTTCGTGATTTGCGCAACGCTATAGAGTTATTAATTACATATGGACATAATCATCTGAGTCTTTTTTTTTAAAAAAAATCACCTCAAAAAATAAACTACCTTTTATGAATTATTCAGGGAAAATGAGTTATGCCATATTGTTAGATTATTAATAAATATATATTAATAAAATATGAACTAAATCGCCTATGTAGTTTTTGAGAAAACAGTACAGGGAAAACTTACCCCATAAGCGGAGTTAGAAATTTTCTCCTGGGGGGTAGATCTAGAGGGGGCAAACCCTCTAAACAACCGTGGCATTTTTTATTTTTATCATCTTATAGGTGGAGTTTTTATTTTTTGTCAAAAAGTTGGGAGGCAATGTCCCCCATGCCCCCCATAACTCCGCCTATGCTCATCCCCAAGAATAGTATATTACCCTTTCTGGATTTTCCCTAGGAAAACGATTTAGGACATATTATAGGATTGTAAGTGGATCATTGATTTATGAAATATGAGCGAAATTGTTGAATCCGTTTTTGAAAAGATCGCAAATTTTAATATTCATTTTACCCTTATTTTTAGAGGTAGCAAGAAAATTTAAAAAACACAGGGTATCTTATAAAAACTTTGTTTTAAATTTGGTTACGTTGACGGTATACCACCTAGGCGAGTGAATATTTTTACATCGTGACAAACAGACAGGAGGACAGACATCCAGAAAGTCCTTTCTTCGACATGTAGAGGTCAATAAATGTGTAAATCGACTGAAATCTTGAATTCTATTTTTTTTTCACGTTCACCATAATTTCTAAAATATTCAAATTTCCTATTCTTTACACAGGAAAACTTTATGAGAGTATTCGTTTTAGTTGGATGTAAGAAGTCTGGTACATTAACTCCTAAAAATGAAATGAAATCTTTTAATTTTACGTCCCGGCTATGCTGAAGGAGATGGTGATGATGAAAAATGAACGCAATAGTGGAATTAATAGAGTGGGAGGGAACGAGAAAACCCACGAACACGGTGTTTGTCCAGTACAAAACTCACTTCGCGCGAGCTGGGATCGAACCTAGGACTCCACCTGCCAGAGGTGAACGCTCTTACTGAACGACCGTGCCCCCTACATTAACTCTTATTTGAAGTTAATAGAAAGTGTGCTTCAGCCTTTTCAAAATTTTGACTACTAAAAGAGAGAATTTCCAGTATTAAAATTTTCGATTCTTTATTCAGAAAATGCTCAATGCGAGTATTTGCTTAAGTTGGAGGCGTGAAATTCGATATATAAACTCAAAATCAGAAATGAATAAAACATGTATTGAAGCGTTCTTGACAATTCCGCTTCTAAAAAGAAAAGGTGGACAATTTTTACAATATTCAAATTTCCGGTTTTATACTCATTAAACCTTAGTCTTCCCGTGTCAAGAATGGGCATTTCTATTTGTTCTATTATAAGCTTTAGTAAACATGTTTAAATAAACACCTAACAGTCGAAGTCCATTTGGGGAGAGGGGAACTGGAAGTTGTTTGAGGGGGACGGACCCCATTTGCCCCTTCGCCCCGTGGTTGAGTTGATTTTGAGTTTAACGTCCCGTTCAGCAGCGAGGCTATATGAGACGTGGACCTACTGATTAACGTGGAATCCGAAATTCATGAGCTCTCGCCGGGAATCAAATCCGGGTCTCCTTCCCCCGTGGGTACAACCACAGACCTTCTCTACCTGGTCGTCCGTCTGTCAGGTGCCCTTTAAATGAAAAAGAGTTGAATGTTAATTATTAGAGCTTTTAATTAAACATGATTTTAACACAAGAGGAAGTTGAACCGTATTCAAGAATTAGGCCTAAATGCAGTTTTTTTTGTGTGTGTATGTGTATGTGGTTTTGGATTTAGTTTTAATCAGTGGCGAATTTAGGATTTTATTTCGGGGAGTTCTATGCACAACACGTGAATAAGCATTTATATATTTTCTTTCTAGGTGCCGACAAATTTTAACGAAGTTGTGCATATAAAAAATTTATTTCGGGGTGGGTGGGGAGGCTTGAGCCCGATAGCCCTCCCCCTAAACACACCACTGGTTTTCGTTAATGGTACAGAAAAGTGGAATTAAACTTCCATAAATGAAAAATTTCAGGTCAGGTTTCTTTGTTATATATAATTCAGTATGATAAAAAATTAAATATTTCAGTTTTATGTCCCATGATTATACCGGCTAGGCGAAAGAAGATTGTCATGATGAGAAACGAATGCAATAGTGGAATAAAGAAAGTGGGAGAAAACGGGATAACCCTAGAAAATCCACAAATATGGTTTTTGTCCATTAAAAATCCACTTGACGTAAGCTGAGATCAAACCAGGGATGTCACATACAAGAGACGAGCACTTGCCACTGAGGCACCATGCCCTCACTTTTAGTATGACAATAGTAAAGCTATTGTGACTTTCTTTTTTAAAGTGGGTTACTTCTCATTTACCTCTGTATCAATTTACTTGCGTTATGAAGTTATATGATAGCATTGAACTTCTTTCTCCTAATAATATATTAACTCTGTGTATACTGGTAACAAAATAATAATAATAATAATAATAATAATAATAATAATAATAATAATAATAATAATAATAATAATAATAATAATAATAATAATAATAATAATAATAATAATAATATTTTGATACCAAAAAAGAAAAGAAAATAACCTTTGCAAATATAATAAGTTCCCAAAGAGACTCAAGAATTGCATGATAATCCTTCGCCCTACTTTTAATGTTTAACTTATACCACTACGATTTTAATTTGTTTTATGAATAAAAATGGTTACTTCATTTCATTCCCGGACTATTGCTACATTAAAAAAAAAAAAAAAAAACATAGGAACACTTTACCTCCTATACGTGCTTTTCCCCTTTAAGGTTGGTGTAAAGGGACAAGTTTTGCCGATAGATGTCACTACGGTCTTCGTATCTCTCTCGTGTATTTTTCTATCTTTTATGAAAATTTATAATTTCTCTTACAAATTTCAACCTGGAGACTTCAAATTTTTAGAGAGGAAATTTCATAACCTATGAAAGGCAACAATCCGTGACGATTTTTCATTTAGAATTTTCTTAATTGTTGAAACAGTTCCATTGTTAAAGGGTTGGATATCCATCTCAACAATGAAGGCAGTTCAACAATTTTCAACAATGAAGAAAATTCTAAATAAAAAACCGGCACCGATTGTTGCCTTCAATAGGTTATGAAGTTCCTTCTCTAAAAATTTGAAGTCTGTAGGTTGAAATTTGTAAAGAGAAATCGTGAATTTTCGTGAAAGGTAAAAAATTCATGAGAGAGATACGAAGACTATAATGACATCTATCGACAAAACTTGTTCCTTTAAACCAACCTTAAAGTACTCTGCTGAATCCACACAATGATTCCACACACCATCGCTGGAAGCAATTTCTGGATTTACCTGTCGTGGGATTCGCCGGGACTTTATTTGTCTCGTTATCTTAGATGTCCTCAGTAGTATCAAATCGTCTTCCTTTTAAGGTGAATTTCAGTGTAGGGAATAGGAAAAAGTAACACGGAGTTAAATCCAGCAAATACTCGAAGACGTACACCATTTCTGAAATGTGACAAGGAGCATTATCATGGTCCAAATGTCCAATTGTTGGGTCGTATACGGCGAGCGGAATCACGTAACTATTATAACACGGATATGGAGACTTTTTTACCTAGGTATTGATAATTTGGACGCGTGGAACAAATTCAATATGTATAGATTTCGGAGATCCAGGTGGTTTCAATTGGGATAACGTTAAATTAAGTTTTGGAGTTATGCCCATAAACTCGTGATTCATCTTCTCTGATGATACCAACAAGGAATTTCGAATAGTTGGCGGTTTTTTCCTCCAGTTCCATGCTGCTGTTCTCTTTGTTCTTCTGGTCCTTTGTGAGAATACTCGTTGCGAATATCGTCGATAAACGTCGCCTCCCGAGGTCTTCATGGAAGATTTTGTGACATGAGCCAATGGAAAAGTTTCATGGATGGTAAGTTGACGATAGAATCACACAAGTGCGTTAACTTGAACATTTTCCCCTTCATTTCAAATCACGGACGTGTCACGAAAAAGTGGACCATCTTCCACGGACATTTTTCCGACTTGGAAACGTGCAAACTAATGGAAGGTGATTGTGCGATTCATTGATGCATCACCAAATGTTATTTGCTATATTTCACATGTCTCTTTAGTCATTTTTTTCTAGTCTAAAATAAAATTCGCTTTCAAAATTCAACATTATTCAACGTAGCGCACACAATCGCGTCTCAAGCAACACTGGTACTACTGGGGCAGATATAACGCTGTGACATCATTATGTAATATTGTCTTATATACCAACAGCAAAGATTCTGAATTACAGTTAATACCTTTCGGAAAAGAATCTGGGAATTAATTGAACAGCCTTCATATTAGGGTTTCAATGTTCCAATAAGGAATAGACTCAAGAGTAAGTAAGTATATAAAAACTTGTTAAACAGTAACAGTCAAAATTATAAAGTTAGAAATACTACAAATAATATTAGTAAAGAAAAGTTTCAATCTTTAAAATATTGCTTTCAATAGCTTCCTCCCTTGAGATGGCAAAGCTAGATAAAACAAAGCAATCATTGATATAATGAAAATCTCATGGGTCCATTTTATATCATGCACGCTCTTAAGGAAAGCCATAATTTTGTCGTTTGGTTCTTGACATGATTACTTGATTACCCGTAATTCTCTGGGGAGAATTTAAAGATATCAACGAGGAGAGAAAATGATATGTTAGTTATTACGTATAAAAAGGTGAGGAAATATTCTTGCACACAAAGCAATAATGGTTTATCCTGCTGAGTATTGGTACATACAATCGATATTCACATTGACCTGAGCATTTGTTTTCTTTGGTAATAGATTGTTCTTGTCCCCATTTTTTTTCTTCATGTTTTCCAAACTATTGCCCAAAATGAGAAATAACCTTCAAATTTCATTGAATAGAGAGAAGACAAAGCACATTATTCTTGAGATGATAAATCCATATTTAAAATATCACGCTATTTTCGATTGTGTTTGGTCTGATGCCTATAGGCAGGCCAGACAGAGAAACAAGCACAGTTTTCACATAGTTTAACGATTTGTTAAACTTATCCACCTGTGGCTCACATTGACATTAACTGGAGATGGAAGAAAAAAGTAGGCTTTGTTGGGATGGAAGTTTTTGTATATAAAAAGCTGGCTTTTGGGGGAAAAGGAAAAAAATCTCGTTTGGGAGGGTTGTCCTACGTTCAGTCCGGGGCTGGTTATCTTGATTGGTTTTCAAATTGACGTTTCTTAAGTTGCCAGCAAGTATAGGTTATGTAACCCATCATATCACGAGTGACAATTTGGTTGCCTAACCCTCTCATTAAGTTGCCTGAAAGCCATACATCTTGTAATATGTGTAATACATTAGAGTCCCGTTTAACTAAATTTGATGGGACGGATCGTGCTCTGGTTGAACAAAATTTCGGTTATACCGTAATAGTTTATCGTATATATATATATATATATATATATATATATATATATATATATATATATATATATATATATATATATATATATATATATATATATATATATATATATATAGTGGCGGATCCAGGATATGGTCAAGGGAGGGGCTAAACCGTAGTTTGCAGCTTTATCCAGTGTAAAACAGGATTGAAGTACATTTTATCCAGCGTATATCTGAGCGTCAAGGGCGAGCTATGGCCCCTATAGCCCCCCTTGGATTCGCTCTTCTGTATAATTATTACGGTGTTTCAAAACAATACCAACAACGTTTGGGAGGTGATTCCTGATACCAAGATAAGACGAAAAGTATAGACCAACCTGGGTGCACAAATGCTTCCTTTCGGAGTTATTCTATAGGCTGCCGAAAATATGAAAAAATGAACTGTAAAGGTCCATAGCTTCAATACCGTAGTCGGGTCGAGACTTTATTTAGGAACAAGTATATACCCTATCCAAATATCCATGTTTCAGAATCCTGCAGTACTTCCGCAACAATTTTTATAGAGACAGTTGGTGAGTAATGCCCGTAGTCAAACTCCCTCTATAACCGTTGTTGCGTAAGTGCCTTTTGCCACTCATATTAAGCAAAGCGCCTGCAATGTCCGTCAACCCGCCATACGTAACTTCTCTACTGGTTGCTTAACACCGTAGTTTCTTCCTGCAACAATGTTAATCTTATGTGCACAAAACGGCTCCTAAAATGTTGAATATAATAAAAATGACACAGTTTTTGAAAATTTGAATGAAAACTGGACAATCTACATAAAATTTGGAGTCGACCAGCGAAAAGGACACGTTTCTAGCACGTGTGGTTTTCGAGATCTCATTGTCGAAAGGATTGGGGACAAACATATAAACCTAGCATTTTAATATATAGACTAGCTGAACCTGAACTCTCTACATATGAGCGTGAATCTCCTTGTCATTCCTCACAACATCTGTACATGTCTCTTTACAGACACAAGTGAAAGAAGTTTTTATAAAAATCGGCAAGGGGTACCATAAAGAGGAGATTTTTTCAATATCTCGCACCCTTTGCAAGATTTGAGCCTACTTCTGGTTGGAGTTTCTAATTCATGTATGATCAGTGTTTTCTTTCTGGTTGTATGCAGTATGTAATAAGCAAATACATTACACACACAATTAATTATAATGCCAGTGATATATGGTGTTCATTGGACAAAACACTCCAAACAATAAAGATTCATCTTAGACTGGAGAAGTGGTTATCATTCGTTTTTCATTATTATTTGGGCATGAAATAAACGCCTGTGAGATATACTACTCCTGTATACAATTATGTTGTGTTGGAATGTATAACTTGTAGGATATGATGTTTTTTTTTTTTAAATCAATAATTCCAGTGTATCCCTAAATAATGTAATAAAGAAATAACGGTCATGTTTTTTTTAAAAATACTCAATTAGAACTGAACAATCTACACAAAATTTAGAATCGACCAGTGAAAACTTTCTAGCACTTGTGGTTTTCGAGATCTCATTGTCGAAAGTATTGGAGACAAACATATAAACCTAGCATTTTAATAGTAATATATAGATTTGTTAGAATAAGTGGTAGAGAGCCTACGGTTTAACATCGTTTAATAAATAAAGACATTTTGAATTCAATCTAACTTACTGCAAGAACCTCTTCCCAGTTGTTTCATAATACGAGTATATGATCAAAATTGACAGTTCTGTTCCCCTTTTCAGAAACCGAATTTAGAACTCCAACTTCGATTACCGGTGGGGGAAGTAAAGTATATTATGTATTGATACAACATCTGAGGAAGTTCTCTATCTCTACTATCGAGTCTTGAATTACGAAATCAGTGAGTCAAATTTCGGAGAAGTATTTAAAAAAGAAAAAAGAAATAGTGAATTCCGGTTTTGAAAGCCATACATTACAATTGTAGGATGCGCCTGGTCAGCCATAGACCTCGTGGGTTGAAGTGGCGGTTCTTGGGGGGAGTCAGATCGGTAAATATTAAAATTCTATCGCTACACATTAAGCGAACAAAACTTAAAATATGTATTTTTTTTTTTTATACACTGATGACCATAGACCGCCACTGGTAGGCCGTAGTGTAAGAGAATTTAGTTCAGTACACTTTTGGTTTGAATGAAAGTTTTATCAATGCAAGAAACAGTGTAAGAATATTTACTATGTAGCTTAAGCATTCAGGTTTACATTAGTACCGTGTATTGTGTTGGTACGTCATTATGTACGACCATGCAAGATTTTCAAAAAGCAAAGGGTAAGCGAAATGAGAACAATTTCACAAAAAAGAAAATAAATAAAAAATAAAGAAAGATAAAAGGTAGGGAAAATAGGAGAAAAATTCCTTTCTGTACATGTTTCTTTAAAAATATAATCGTTTTACTTTAAAGCTGTCTTCTTCTAGTGCTGATAATGTCGGCCATGTTTTGCCTCTTTCTCTCCACAAAGTAAGGTGAAGTTAGGATCTCTTATTGATCCAATCGACGTGTCTGCCCCCCTCTTTCCTCCTGTTCCTTTCTTCTTTAGAAGGGAAGAGAAGAGAGAGAGAGATAAATAATGGAAGGGAGACTTGAAGGAAAATAATGGCAGAGATGCCATACATTACGAATCTTCTATCTTAAATTCCGAAACGAAAGTTTCATTATATTATCTTTCTGCCGTCCTTATTGAGAACAGTGGATGTACCCTATTTTAAAAAGACCTGCTCTTCACATAAGGTAAATTTGTTTTAATTTTTGATACTTAAAATAAGTAAAAATGAATGCCATAGTGGTTATCTAAAAAGAAAATATGTCCAAAAATGAGAATTCATTAAGCTGAAGATAATTATATGGGTTAATCCAAACTCTCATGCGTAGTATTTGAGAAAATCGCGAGAAACGAATCTTTCTGTAAACCTAAAAATTGATGCTCCGTGATAAACAGGCCACTTATTAAGATGAAACTAATATTCAAGTATTTATTACAAGCTTTTTAATCTGACACTAGTAAGAAGACAGTAAACACTATGGTAAATGAGATATAGATCAATAGACAGTACGGTTAATTAGATATAGATAGTACACGGTATGGTTAATGAGATATAAATCAGTGCACAGTATGGTTAATGAGATGTAGATCAGCACACAGTAAGGTTAATGAGATATAGATCAGTACACAGTATGGTTAATGAGATATATATATGAGCACATAGTAGGGATAATGAGATATAGATCAATATACAGTATGGTTAATGAGATATAGATCAGCACACAGTACGATTAATGAGATATAGACCAGTACACAGTATGGTTAATGAAATATAGATCAGTACACAGTATGATTAATGAGATAAAGATCAGAACACAGTATGGTTAATGAGATATAGATCAGTGCACAGTATGGCTAATGAGATGTAGGTGAGTACACAGTATGATTAATGAATGAATATGAAATGAAATCTTTGAGTTTTACGTCCAATGGTTATACCGGTTAGGCTAAAGGAGACGGTGATGATGAGAAATGAATGAAATGGTGGAATGAAGAAAGTGGGAGGAAACATGAGAACCTCGAGAAAACTCACGCACACGGTGTTTGTTCACCACATAGTTCACTTGGCGGGGAATGGGATCGAACCCGGGACCCCAGGTACCGGAGGTGAATGCTATACCACTGAGCCACCGCTGCCCCAGTATGATTAATGGGACATAGATCAGTACACAATATGATTAATGAGATATATATATCAGCACACAGTACGGTTAATGAGATATAGATCAGTACACAGTATGACTAATGAGATATAGTTCATTATACAGTATGACTAACAAGATATAGATCAGTACACAATATGGTTAATGAGATATAGATCAGTACACAGTATGATTAATGAGATATAGATCAGTACATAGTATAGTTAATGAGTTATAGATCAGTACACAGTATTATTAATAAGATATAGATCTTTACACAGTATGGTTAATAAGACCATGACTGAAAATTATGATTAGCTCTTGAACTTTAATTTTTCCTTAACTATAATGTTGTTCATTTTAAGACACATTTCAATCGATAGATCACATGAAATTGAAGAGAAAAAATTAG
The DNA here is from genome assembly GCF_964235325.1 of Thermobia domestica. NCBI lineage: Eukaryota > Metazoa > Arthropoda > Insecta > Zygentoma > Lepismatidae > Thermobia > Thermobia domestica. The sequence continues at coordinate 67,048,065 of NC_137466.1, forward strand.
ATGTTTGAAAGTATATTTTCATCCGTAGTTTTCGAGAAGAATCCAGAAAAGCAAATTTTTGTGACGTTAAACAGTATACATCGCTCGTTGCTGATCTGATGCAGTTGATACTTTTTATTCTTCTGGAATTGATTATAATTTATTTAGAAGTACTCTGTATGAAAAATATAAAGTATTAAATGGTAAATCTTACAGTTCCTTGTTTAATTTCTCCTAATAGTACAAACATACACCTACGAGTGATACTGATAACTGTAAGCCGGTGACGTACAAATCTTTCTATTTTTCAGTTTAAAGTCCCACGATTATGCCCTCTTTAGGTTAAGGGAGACGGATGATTAAAGCAAGTGAATGATAATGGAAGAATTAGTGGAATGGGAAACGGAAGTACCCCGAGAAAATTCACGGACAAGATTGTTGTCCACCACAAACTTACTTGGCCGGGGATCGAACCATATACCCCAAGCACCAGAGGAAAGTGCCCTACCACTGAGCCACCATCCAATCCCAACAGTGCCTGCCACCATCCAATCCCAACAGTGCCATACATATTACGTTCTAGTTACGTATAACCTATAGTTATGAGTTGGAATCCATTATTGAGTAATTTCACCATTGTGTGCGCATCTCGGAAATGTCAAGTATAAATAGGCTTACTGATGGTCGGAGTTGGTACAGATCCTATTGGAGAGTGCATTTCTCTGTGAAATATTCTTGGGATGAAGAATCAACAGGGAAAATGTCTACTAGTTATCTTAAGCCAGTTAAATTTCTTTTTAACTTTTCTTTGTTTACTAGCATATAAACTATACATGTCAAAGCGTTAGCCACATTAAGTACTGCTTCTCATGAGCTCAGTGCCGGATATGATCAGAGGGAAGGTGGGTGATCGTTCGTACCCACCGGACGGTGTTGACATCCACACAGCATCATGAGAACAACTAGGGAGCTACTTGGAAGAAAGAAGTAGCTGACTCCAGTCTAGAAAACCAGTATTGACTTCAAGGGGAGCTATGTGCTGATTGCATAACATCTGTAAGGCATGAATGTCACAAGCTAGCTGATAAGCCCTGTCTTTCTCAAAAGTTGTTGCGCAAGGAGTTCTGATTTACATTAATTTTGGTTAATTCGGAATATATTGCAATATCCCATCGCACTGAAAGCATCCTGTATTAGTAAACAAAACCACCAGCTTCGGCACAAGCACCAGCAAGCAGCAGCCAGATGCCTTCACTACCGATGGAACACGAAGAGATACGAAGAGAACCCCTTCAACCCCTCCATAGGCTCCGGCTCCAAAGACTGGCTATATAAACGAACACCTCGAGGCAGAAGTAATCAGTTATTAACTGGCCATATCCTACCTATCTCTCCAAACTGAAACGGACGGAAGAGTCTCTTCTAACCCTACCTCTGAGCTACAACGCGTAAGAGGTATCTTCATCCATCTCTAAGCTGCAATGGATAGGATATACCAACTCAACCTCCGAGTTGCAACGGGCAAGAGACGTTCCTCTAGACCCCGCTGCAACGGGAAGAGTCATTCTTAACTGGCAAACTTAAAACTTCCGTGCTTTAATGGGCAGGAGATCAACATTCTTTTTTTCAGAACCACAATTCTTTTCAAAATATTGTAATATCCGGTACGGTAACGATACACAGGATTTCCTCTACAAAAAATAGAGGAAAAAACTTTTATTGACTTACTTACTTCTAATCTTGTGCACAAACTGTATAAACATCTATTACCTAGGTATAATAATAATAAAAAAAAGTGAAGAAATCCCGTGTATCGTTACCGTACCGAATATTACAACATTTTGGAAAGAATTGTGGTTTCATCGTTTTCAGAGTTCAGACTTGAATGCAACTGTACAATATATTACCTTATAAGAAACCCCACATACGTTTTTTTTTTTTTTTTTTAAGTAAAAGAGGTGATCTAGAGAGCGAACAACACCTTGATGCATATAGTGGTTTATGTAGTTATGTGAAACGACAATTATTTACGCACATTACGTATCTTTTATTAAGTACGAAAAATAAATTAAAGATTGTAGAGAATGAGTACACAAATTTAATATAGTTTGACATATATTTCGGAGAACCGAACCACCATGTGTGTGCCTATATTCTATATAAACTATAGAGCCTACTTCCTGGTTTTAAATTTTAGGAAGTAATACAACAGACCGAACTGCCTGTTCTGTATGGATAGTATGTGAGTCAGTAAGACAATTAACTCATATTGGCATTATTTCCACTTTCTAGAGGAGAGTTGGCTACCTTTGAACTCAAAAAGTCCCCTCGAGCGATGAATCAACATCGAAAAAAAAAAATCTGTGCTTCCACTGAAATCGAACTCAAGACTACGTTACCAGACAAAATCATAAATTTTGTAAGGATCGAAAAAGCAATTTCTATCATTTTTACGTTATTAAAGGAAAAATTACAATGCTTGGTGACTAATGTCAACAAAACCAGTAAACAATCGAGGAACCTGAGAATTTGCTCAAGATGTAGCCTTTAATCAGAGGATAAACATGACTATATTTTTTCCAAGCTAAAATCCCTTCCACTACGGAAATCAGACCCTCCTGTACACGAATTATCGTTGGCCGTAGTTCCAACGTACAAGATCTTTCTCATAATATTAGTACCACATCAGTTGAATTATGCTAAGAGACAGCGTTTATGGCGCATTTTTTAGCCGGTGCTTTGAGTTTCCTCTTAAAGGCTATTAGCAAATGAGAGGATGCGGTGTTGCAATTCTTTGTCTACCTTGTTATACTTGAAAACGAGATGTATTTGCCACTTGCTCATCTGCTCGCGCTGTAGTGCATTTCGTTAGTCACAACCTTTTAACGTATGGTAACGTTGCGTTTAATTCGCATAGCCCATACGCCAACAATTGTGTCCCACACTTTAGTTCCTTTTTAATTTGAGTTTCACTACTACTGCAACAGACAAAATAGTATTTCGAACTGCGTAAAGTTTGAAAGTTGAAAAGACTCAAATTACTCAGGAATATGTTGTGCCATTGACACTGCTCCCATCCCACTGTTTATACATTCATCACTACATAGACTACAGATTTGTGCATTCCCTTTTATAACCTTTCTGCTATCGACAGTTTTTCATTAAGAGTCGTTAATATGTAAACTGCTTAAAATCTTAAATCACTTACCATCCCTTTAATTAACATATTGACTCATTAATTTGTATTTACGATCTTTGAGGCTATATAGGACAAAATGAAATGCAGAATAAAGGAGACTGATGATTGATGAAAATTTATGGAAGAGTTTATAAAACGAGAATATGGAAGGAAACGAGAGAATCTTCGAGAAAACCCAGGAACACAATGTTGTCCACCAAAAACTCGAGGATCGAACCAGGGATCCCTTGCATCAGACCCACATAGCACAAGTACGTCCACAGGATGTCCGAGACTGGGCCCGCAACGGACGACGGGACATCCCGGGATTATCTGAATGCGCTTCCGGGACATCCACAGGATTTCCGCGGGAGATCCAGATGTCCGCTAATATCCCGGGATACGGGATATTCAACGGGACCACGAAGGGATGTCTATTGGTTTTCCCTCGGACCTCCTGTCCCATCTGGGACGTCCCGTGGACATCCTACATGGGAATGCTTCAAAACGTCCCATGCAAGACGTCCATGGGATGTCTTCTCATTGTTCCGATAATCCCGGGAACCGAATGGGATGATTGGGATCAAAATGGGACATCCCAGGGACGTAGTGTGCTATGTGGGAATTGAGTGCCATATCACAGAGCACAGCACTTCCCCTATGTATTAATGATAGAACGGGTCACAACTTTTGTCCGGGGCATTTACTGGGTCATGGGTATGACTGACGATTCGGGGTCTTCTGGATGAACGAGGGTTTTTCTTAAGATTCTCCCATTATCTTCCACATTCTCATTCCACCAATTTTCATATTAACTTTCACTTATCATCTCTCTCTTTCTTAGCCTACACACAAAACCTTGGGACATAGAACTGCATAGCCTATTTCAATCTCGAAATAAATATAAACGTTGTTTAGCGGTCATCGTACCTACTATTATAATTTTATAATTAGAATATATCGATTTTATTATTTTATTATGGAAGAATTAAGCAATGAATGTATATACAAGCAAGTGGCGGATGAGATTAGACTAAAAAAGAAAGAAGTAAACAAATAATTAAAGAAGATGTTAATATTTATAATTAAATGCTTGTAAAATATAATCTTTTGATGAATAATGAAACCTAAATTTTAGTTATTTTATGGATAAAGTACACAAACAAATCAATAGTTTAAATAAGTTAAGTAGTAAAAAGTCTTGGTAAAATGTAATCTCTTTCAAAGTGTCCTCTCTGAAATTTCTCACGTATACTCTAAGAATTATAATAATTTTAAGAAATCATGCTATTTAATTTTATTGCATTATCAAGCACTAAATATTTTCTAAGTTATCATCAGAACTTGTGTCTTACGTAGAAATACCGGTACTTGGATTTTGTGGTAGTCTGATCACTTTATCAAATAAACATAACGTAGTATCTTGTACATTTAGATATTTTTCCAGATATTTTCTTAAAAAGAATCAGAGAAACTGAAATTGACAGATATTTCACTATTAAAATATATAAAATTAGAAACGGTCCTTATATATATATTTTAATATGAGGTCCGTTTTTTTCAAAACTCGATAGAGCAAAATTTGAGAAACGGATATAAGTATGCTTTTTACGCTACCAATCGAGCTGTGAAATCAGAATTGACAAATCTCGAAATGTGCCGACGTGTATAGAATACGAAATAATGAACGTTGTGTCAGAACTCGATACAGGTTATGTACAAAAAGAACAAAAATGCAGTTCTTGTATAAAAGATGTTTTGTGCTCTATCGAGTTTTGAAAAAAAAAAAAAAAAAACGCTACAATTTAATCTCCATATTCAGCTACAAGAATAATATTAATACACTCTCTGTCACTCAACGAGGTTGTCCGCGTACTCTCTGCAATGTGTATAAGACGTTCCTGGAACATCCAGTTCATTACTTCTCATCGACAATTATAATATGCCAAATAGTACCATATAAGCTAAATAATGCTCTATGTAGGTATAAGGTGAGCGAATGCGTTTTCGACTCGGCAGACCCAGTTCGATCTCCGGCGGTAGCTCATATCGTTCGGATAACATATGATATTAAATTGTAGGTCCACGTTTCATACAGTCTCGGTACATGCTGGAAGGAACGCTGAACTATAATTTAACCAACCAATAACATGTAAACAAACAAATATCAAACTCATAGTCCTAATAAATATAACAATTACTTTAAACATTGAAAAATGAAATGAAATCTTTAAGTTTTACGTCGCACGGTTATGCCGGTTAGGCTAAAGGAGACGGTGATAATAAGTAATGAATGAAAATGATGGAATGAAGAAAGTGGGAGGAAACGGGAGAACCCCGAAGAAACCCTTACACATGGTGTTTGTCCACCATAAGGTTCACTTGGCGGGGACTGGGATCGAACCCGGGACCCCAAGCACCAGAGGTGAACGCTCTACCACTTTTTTTCTTTTTTTAAAACTTTTTGACTTATTTTCTACTGCAACCACTTTTCAGGATTACTAGACACGACAAGGACACGAACACAGAAACATCGAGGACAGTTAAAATTCCACCCTTGCTACTACAGAGGGACTCGAACCCCCAATGGGCTTCACCTCACGATCATCAGCCTAACGCCTCAGACTGTTCGGCTACATCCACCGGCTAGCACTGAGCAACCCTATTTTAAATGTTGATTTCAGCAAGGAAAAAAATGCATAATAATGTCAAAAACGAGACGAGGTAATAAGAAATAAAATCTTCCCGTCTCGTCTCGTTTTTTTGTAAATTTATGTATGAAATTTATGGCCTGATTTTTTAAAATGTCATCTACAAGTAAGCAGAATTCTTCCGCGTCACAGAGGTGCAGGAAAGATGTGATATAACAATATTTATTATTGGAGTATATTGGGTTAACGACTTGCGTATCATTAAAAGTTGATAAGTACTCTTCATTGTATTCGTATAATCACTTTATTCATTTGTGGTTTTATATAATGAATCAAATAACACTAAAACATTGTTTGAGGTTTAAGACTTGGGTGAACTAGTGTTGCCCTCTAGATTCGAGAAATTTGTCGTCCTGTCTTGAAAACGAGATAAGAAATGAATTGAAATGAAAAAAAATCTTTCAGTTTAACGTTCTCCGTTTATGCTCTTTAGGCTAAGGAAAGACGGGTGATTAAAACAACTGAATGATGATGTAAAAAAGAAAATCAGTGGAATGAGAATATGGGAGGAAAGGAGAGTACTCCGAGAAAACACACAAACACGATGTTGTCCACTACAAACTTATTTAGCAAGGAATCGAACCAGGGATTCCTCTTACCACACTGAGAAAAAAGTTGTGTGCGGCGTACGTAAAATCCTATGTTACATTTGTAAATCCTGTAGTTTTTGAACTTAACGTACAGCAAACGTATAACTCAAAGCACATGTTTTATAATATGACTTTCTGTATAAGTGTTCTAACTATACGTACTTTCCGTATGAAATAATATAGACGGTCAGGATCTCACATACAAATGGACGTATACTATGGAACATATAGCTGACGAAGGTAACGTACATATATGTATATAATATAAGGAAGACTGTTAGATATCAGACATCCTTCAACGGCATGGTATAACATCTAAGGGTAGTGCCTATGTAGCATATGGATAACGTATGGTCCGTACTGATTTCTGTAGTAAGCAAGAATATTCCGTAGACTATATTTGTACAATATACCACTGTCCGGAGAACGGATTTTTCTCAGTGCGAAGGTGCTACCGTGCCTCGCGAAAATGAGATAAGAATTATCATGTTTCCAGTATCGGCTCTAGAAGGCAAAATCTGTGGAGCCAAGCCAGAACCCACACTCTGATAGGTATATCAAAACTACCTACAGGTACTAGCAAAATTAACTACTACCTTACTATAAACTTTCAAACACATATTCTATAAATAATAACTTATTTTTGTTACTCAAAAAACTGGGGGGCTAGCCCCCCGGGCCTTAAGATAGATCCACCGTTGCATGTTTATCCTCTCGCTTTGATTTAAATTTTTTTCGTTCGTGAGCAACACTAGTGCGTAACTATGACTATAGTGTAACTATGAATATAGAGTGTTCCGGTTTTTTTAGTCTATGAATACGAAAGCCCTATTTTGAATACAAACTTTTTAAGAATCCATTCCACATTCACCGATAAGTTTGTTCTATGATTTTTTCTTTATTGTTTGCCTTAACTTACGTCTAAATATTATAATGTAAGAAATAAAATAGGTAAGCAGAGGCGTATTTACGATTTTGTTTCGGGGGGGCTTTGTCTAAAAATGTGAAAATTCTGCAAGATATTTCATTACTTTACTATAGTAAGTAAGATTTTGGGGGGGAGGGCTTAAGCCCAGAAGCCCCTCCTAAATACGCCACTGTAGGAAAGGGAAAATAATTACACCAGTAATGTGAGAAGAGTCATGGACCTCACTGTCCTTCCTCTGTGACTGCCCATAGTCGGTACAGTTATTATATCGGCACTTTTCCATATGCAGAAAGATGCCACTGCATATTAAAGGAGTCAATTTGGTGATATGTCTTCATTTTAAAAATATATATGTATTTTTTGTGAATAAATTACATTTTAAAAGTTCCCGTGATGTACCGTACATTTTGTGTTGTTACATATTCAGTGTGAAGAGTAGGTTTTGCGAGGGGAACAGAGGGGGTATAGAAACACAGAAGGGAGGGTAAATTTCACCGAACCAGTGAAGGAAGAGAGTAGAAAAGAGAATCGACCCAGAAACTTGGAACGGGCGTGGCTTTCAAAGGCTGACATCTGGTGGCTGAAAATCGTTATAACCAACGAGAACAAAGCAACAGGGGCGATACAAACAGGAGGCCAAGCCGCAAGAAATAACAGTGTAGCTTACTAATAGTAAAATGTCATATATTTTCTTAAGGATGGCAATATCCTTCTGATGATTGAATAAATATACGAATTATAAGCGCACTAGGATACAATTTTGTTTTCATAATAATGTTTTGCAATTTAGAAACACATAAACGCAGCAAAAAGGGCAATTGGGTATTCCTACTTACCTATCTAAAAAGTACGGGAGAGGCCTATACAAATTGCATGCTCGTTACGATAATGCTTACTGGTAGATGTCTCGCTCTCGCATGTCACATTTTCATGTGACTTCAGGTAGTAATTCATTTAATCAGGAGCTAAATAATGCTAATTATTATTAATAAGTTTAGAAACGCCTAATCCATTTTTTCTATATATTCACTGTAAATTTCTTAAATTTGAGAAACCATTTCTTATCTGTGCACAGAGACAACATTTTCTTAGAAATGAGATTTGGCAATTCTCATTCATAAAGAAATTAACAATATATTTTCTCGTTTCGCTTTATACAACCTCATCTGCTTTTCTTTATTTCTCATTAATAAGAGTTTCAAACCCTTATTTCTAAGAAAAGATATTCTCGGTGCACAGATAAGGAACAGTTTCTCAGATTTAAGAAAGTATTTTTTAGCAGTATATCTTAACATATGTCATCTGTGGTATACATGCCCACATAGATACGATTATTATTAATCTGTAAAGTGAAAGCTCAAAACACGAATTGCAATCAGTATTAAACATAGCTGTAGCTCTATACTAAGGCGGCTCTTGAAGGAATTAGTATTGTCCACCAAAACAAGGGACGACGCGGGAAACTTGACAAACTACTTTCGATTGCAGGCGTGTACCCAGAAAGCTTCATTGGGAGAGTTTCAAGTTTAGAGGGGTTCAAAGTATTGAACAGGCACCCGGAAAGACGATAAGTAATTGTAAAATATTCCACCTATAATTATATTCCGTTAAAAAAAAAAATGATAGAACTAGATTGTTTTTTATAAGAAAATTAGTACAGATGAAGCATAACATCAAATTTTCATGTTACATCAATAATTTCCTTCTTAAACAAGCATAGTTTTAATGAGAAATTGTACAAATGTATGTAGAGTTAGAAAGTTTTGTTTTGGGTCCGGTTCCACGGGTGCGACTCTGCTCGAGTGGGACACTAGTTCACCCGAATTAGTCCTAAATGCGACAGTTCTATTAGCGACAGGAACCTTTATCTGTCCTATGAGCGACCGATTCATTTACATTGAGATGATGGGAGATGATATGATTCCCTCTCGTAAAATATGTTTGCCTCTGGCGTTATTAGCGTCCGAACAACCTCACTATGAAAAATGTACATGCCAGTGATAGCCCTACTGTAGAGTGCAAAACAATAAAAAACAGTTGGAATAGTAGTCTGAAGAATTTCTTCCGAAACTTTAACATTTCTAATTAATTTATAATAAAGATTATAGACAGCCTTGTAAGAAAGCTGTATTTAGTTTGTGTTTAAGATGGACATAAGGCCTTTTTATCATAATATCAATGTGATTTTCTTCACGTTCCAGTCATACCACTGTTATTCTCAGAATATTTTTTTCCAATGGAAAGATCTTTTGTTGCTGACTGTGCCTATTAGTAGTGAACTTTGTAGTGGACAAACATCGTGTGCGTGAGTTTCCTCGGGGTTCTCCCGTTTCCTCCCACTTTCTTCATTCCACTGTTTCATTCATTTCTCATCATCACCGTCTCCTTTAGCCTAACCGGCATAATCGTGAGACGTAAAACTCAAAAAATAACTGGTCCACCTTGTATATATTGTCAAGATGTAAACAATAAATCTATTCGATTTGTAATACTACTACTACTACTACTACTACTACTACTACTACTACTACTATACTAATAATAATAATAATAATAATAATAATAATAATAATAATAATAATAATAATAATAATAATAATAATAAATAATCGGCATTTTTGACAGTAAATCCAATAAAGAAATATTGATCGGATATTTATTTTCAAGATCTCGGATGTTCAATAAACAGTTTTTCCCCCCCTAACGCTATTTTACAGTAGATAACTGTCTATCAGTTTGGAGACTGACTTAATAAAAGAATTTGTTTATCTTTATATATATATATATATATATATATATATATATATATATATATATATATATATATATATATATATATATATATATATATATATATATATTTACATTAGGCCGTGTGACATGCCTATGTACTGTATTCCTGTTGGTATTCCAGCATATGTAACCTTGTTACACCTGTCTTGTCAAGAGACAGCCGACGCTTCATGGCAGAACGATCAATATGTTGACTAGCAACGTTGTAATATCCTTGTTGTTTGGAGAAGATGGGAGTAGTTGCGTAAACTTGATGTATGCATGTAAATGTGATGGGGATGCTTACAATAAATATTCTTTGCATGGCTAAAGTCCAGCATAGCTCTCTCTCTCTTTTATGGCCAAGCAAATAAATATCGTTGCGGTATCATATAAATTTTTGTGACGTGTTTTCAGTCTCTTTTGTGAAAAAACTTCGTTCAACCTACTTCGCTGGAATTAGCTAGAACAGGGGCGGGATACCTTTTTTTTTTCTTTTCTTTTAAAGGTCACATTGACAATGTTCATTATCCAAAAGTGCCTCATAGACCTATGATAGTTTAGAATAGGCTTAATTTTTGTAGTTATTTTACAGTTACTAGTTACATAGTTGCATTTATAATGTGCAATCAGCGACAAAAGTTCTTTTCCGTTTTGTGAAATTAGTTACGTAAATATCTAAAGAATAGAAGGACAATTTGAGTACAGTTTCCAGTAAATTAAAACAAAATGCAATTAATTTTCTGTACGTTCCAGCAATACCACCGTTATTTCCACAACAAATTTTACCAAACGGAAAGTACTTTTGTCGCTGACTGTACTTGTTAATATGTAATACTATCTCATATTACCAAGATGGAATAAGAAAATTTATCATTCATTTTCTTTTTGTACACCTAATGACGACTTACCTGAGATTTCTTTCGTCGAGATATCAGATTCCAACATGGATGTTTTGAGCTTCAATGGGTCTTCATCTCTGATATGAATTCTCAAAAGAGTATTCTTGATTTGTCGTATACTTCTTATTTCTTAAATAATTCACCATTTTTCCACAATTGGTGCAGAAGGCTGTATGTCCCTCATCCCTGAGTTAGAGGAAACACAAAAATCTTAAGATGAAAGGTAATAATTTAAAAAAAAAAAAAAGTTCTAAAATGATAAGAAAATTCTACAAGATTAGCAGTGTTTAATGGCATAAATTTATCGAAAGACGAGACATGCTAATTGACACTTCTCATTCAGCTGACCAAAATTGATATGGATGATTGTAAATCCTCGTGTCTACTTTTCGAGAAAACCGATTTAAAAAAAAAAAATAACCTAAAAATGTATGTTGTACAACAATGACGCTGCCAGTTAAGACGAAACTTCTCATTTTAAATTTAAAAATTGCGATCGTTCACTGATGATGCAGATTAATCACATAAACTCTTGATAAATATACGAAGGAAACTAAAAACACATACACATGAACTCTTCACACACACACAATACATTCTTTTTACTAGAAATAAATTTCGATGCATAAGTTATAAAGCTATCTCCCTGAAAATAACGAAAATAAGAAACCTTTCTGCAATTAGGCTGAAGTCTAAAATCAGGGCATTGATTCAGGAATAAGTGATTGAAGGACCGACGACTGAGAAAATTCAGTCTTGGTTAAGCAGTGATGCTAGAAACATCACTATCTTCGACAATAGTCATACCTGAGTCAATAAGATTTTTCTATTGTCTAGTAATAATGCGCTAGACGTTTATAAGTCCTATTCCCAGTCACTTCAAACAACACCTCTATTCGCTTGGATATGTTATATTAAGAATACTAAGAAACCTCAGGATCAGGTTGGAATGTTAGCTAAATCTAATATTCTAATTCTATTTTCCCATATTTGGAATTCAATACACATTATCCTATTATTTTTAGTAATTCAAGTACGTATAAGTGAGCGTGATCTGTAATCCGATATCCCTCATGCAATACGGATTTTAATATAACATTTTTGAACTATAGGCAGGGTCGTGCTTCAATAAAATAATAGAGCAACAATGAAAAATTTGAGATGTTATATGTTAGATCTCACAAGCAACATTAAAATGGTTTTGAAATAACACGTTTTTATCGTATCTGCGTAAGTAAAGAATAAAATGGTAATAACTTCCAGCAACTTAATGCAGAAAATGTAACGAAATAATGATAAGAAATATATTCCCATTTGATTGCTAAGCTTTCTGAAAACACCCTCTAACCGTTATCTTTTGGACAATATTATAATTACCGTATACAGAAATTAAAAGTTTTATTAGAGTTAATTATTTTGACGGTAGAAGTGCAAAATAAAAAAAAAATCTATAGCGGAATTGTAATATCACTCCGTTAGTGAAAAAGTATGAAAATCCAAAATGTAATCTTTATAGAACTATGTTGTAACAACATTTATTTAAAAGTACAACCCAACATAAAGTAATAAAACAAGTAACTGTGGTAGCATATATATATATGTAGTGTGTAAGATACAACAAATCCAGCCACAATTATCTTAATTACTTGTAATTGAGTATAATTACCAAAACGTATATGTAGCTACAGATATATCTAAAGTACATATATATTACACATGATTTTTTCCTTATTTTGTCCACTGTAGTTGGTTTCTTACTCAGTAATTATAAGTAATTTAACATTTTTTTTAAAAAAAATTACATACAAATACATCAAATTGAATTGTATTTTTATGGGTTTTTGCTGGAACTTTGTTTTAATATGTTAGGTATGTACGGTACTTCTGCAAACATTATCATTTTCGCTTGAAATTACTTTACATAATATGTTAAGAACAACCCGTGCTTCAAATTTAATTTAACGTCTTATGATCAAAATTTATTGAATATTTTCTCCTGACGGAATGGTATCTTATAAATAAATTATACAAACAAAAATTTTTGTTTGATACTACTACTGTATATTGGAAACATATATTTAAAAAAAAAATAAAGAAAAAATATACCAATCGATAACTTTAATTAAGCTAACCAAACTGTGTGTGTTTAAATTCTAATGCATAGTTTACGAGAAATTCGGCAAAAAAACTTCTTTCGTAAACCTAAAAATCATACTGTAACGTACATACCCGTGACGTAAGCATACTCTTGTGAAGCTTTTCGTAATAGTATACACAGAATGGTTTATGAGATCATTACTCTTGAACCTGAATTTTTAAAACTATAAATATTGTCTCAAAAATGAGACAAGGGCACTCTGTAGTGTAGCGTTAGAGCTTTGGACCCACGCCCGCATGGTCCCAGGTTCGATTCAAGACCGATGCTTCCCAATTGTTGCTGTCCACTCAGCGTCGTGAAGCAAATTGGGGAGTTACGTGAATAAAAAGACGTCGCGGCTGGCTGCTAGTTCTAGAAAGATCCTGAAATGCCTGTTAGAGACCATCATCGAACACGTGTTCGTCGCTAGATTGGACGTAGTTCATCCGGTCGATAACAGATGGCGTTGGAACGGCTCAGGCCCAAAAAAGGGCTGTAACTCCAAGTCTTTTTTTTTTTAAATTAATTGATAGATCACATTGATAGATTACATCGAGCTGAACAAAATTACATGCCTGAAGATAAATTCTTATGTGCAGTTTTCGAGAAATTCAAGGTGTTAAAAATATTGTGGCGTTAAAAATTTTATTGTTCGTTCCCAATATCTAATAAATACTAATTTTTTGTTCTACTGCATCAGACTGTTTGTTATTTAATTATTTGTTTACTGTATGTGAAAAATTTGTACATTTAAGTAATAGATTGTTTTCTATTGTAGACTATCTTCTCCTAAGAGTGACACAAATCCCTTCTAACAGTGACACACATTCCTTCTAATAGTGACACACATTTCTCCTAATAGTGACACACACTCCTTCTAAGAGTGATACACATTCCTTCTAACAGTGACACACATTTTTCTAACAGTTACACACACTGTTTTTCTAACAGTTACAGTGACACACGTTCCTCCTAATAGTGACACATTCCTTCTAATAGTGACACACATTCCTTCCAACAGTGATACACATTTCTTCTAGCAGTGACAAACATTCCTCCTAACAATGACACGTATTCCTTCTAATAGTGATACTCATTCCTTCAGCAGTGACGCACACACTTCTCGTAAACTTTCTTGTCAAAAAAAAAAGTGTTTAAATTGTCCATAATGTTGTGTCTTTCTCGCATCGTAGTGTATCTTCTTAACATTTCGTGGTTGCTCGATTAAAATATCTAAACTATCCACTTAAATTCTGAAGAAGAATGAAATACTGTAAACGTAAAACTAGCATAATATATGAAAACTCAATTTTTACGTCAGTGGTTCTCACACATTTTCGGTTCAGGGCGTACCGTACTTAAGAGTTTTAGCGAATTTTCGACTGCGCCTCAAAGCAAAACATTGACAAACCTAAGAGATAATATTTAAAAAAAAAAAAAAAAAAAACACTGTTTGTTAGTAAAAGTATGATATCGTCAACCTCTACAGTAATTATCATTTCAGTGAAATGTTTCCAAGAATATTTCGTAGCATCCCTATTTAAGTAGGTTAAAGCGTACTACGGTGCCGAAGAGCACAGTTTGGAAACCCCTGGTTTACTTAATTTCTTAAGAAATACGATAGAATAAAAACTACAAAATAATACTAAATCTTTTTTTTTTTTTTTTTGCAATACGAATTATTCGCTGGAAACGTGACTTGTATAGCTGTTATTTTTTTTTTTATTATTTAAATGAGCTTCTAAATTATTAAGAATATACCTTCAAATAATATAATGCTACAGAAGATATAAAAATTGCATCAAATCTCTTTATATTTACAGTGACTATACCAAGAATGGTCAACCTAAGACACGCAGAAACTTCCTAAAAGATACCGTAAATACGAAATTTATACCTATTGGTAGTGATACGCTGGGGATGGTAAAAAATACAGTTGGCATAAGCTTTTCAGTGAGACAGTTCCAAATTTCTCCAAGTAATAATAATAATAATAATAATAATAATAATAATAATAATAATAATAATAATAATAATAATAATAATAATAATAATAATAATAATAATAATAATAATAATAATAGCAAGAGTTATACTTTGTGTTGACAACAACTGGGATGCACAAAACATGTAAAAATAAATCTCAGTGTGATTAGTAATCTACATTAAGTCTAAAAGTAGACTACTTATTGCTTCGAGTATTATTTATAAATCATTTCAATAAACTTGTTGGACACAAATGGACAACATAATGAACAGAAATAAAACAAAATGTAGTACTTTATTCTTTTATAACATAATTTTCAATTACTTTATAAGATTATTTTTTTAACCATTAAACTGTTTGGTTTCTCTTTAAATATAGATTTATCAATTACTCTTACAGATACAAACGCATTTAAAATGAAATCTTCCGGAAGCAAAAGCAAACTGGGTCGCATTTTAGAAAAAGTAACAGTGTCACGGGTACTCAACATGAAGGTATTTGCTTTATATGTTGTGTTATTTCTCAATTAATATTGAAACTGGAAGTTGTAGAAGAGATAATAGATTGGATATGGAGTATATATATATTCTTACAATGCTAATTGATTGCAAAAAATAAAAAAACCTCATCTCGCAATCTGTTACACTTTTTCACTGTATAATGACCATAGTTCAAATTAGGGGTGGTTGATTTCTTCCACTTCCGGTTTGAATAGTGAGCTAAGACAGTAGATGGTACTTATTCTTAGTATCGATTAAAATCGATTTAGGAAAACGCTTCTGGCTATCTCTTATGGTTTTTGCTCTATGTAGATCAATATTGAAACCGGAAGTTGTATTGGATTTCTACCACTTCCGGTTTTAGTACTGAGTTAAAGATGGGCACACAATGTATTCTTGGAGAGCTTAAACGATTGTAATCTCGTTATCAATGACCGTTTGGGCTCTACAGAGATCAATATTAAAACCGGAAATAGTTGATTTCTGCCATACTTCCGATGTATGTATCACCGCCATCAACGCACAATTCCTAATTTTCCAACCTGTACATCCTGGCCCAAATTGATGGCGACCCATCAAGTAATTCTTGAATTTTATTTTGTATGCCAGACGAGTCGACACTTTATTTATTTATTTATGTATTTATTTATTTATTTATTTATTTATTTATTTATTTGTCTTCCGGACGGACGAACGTACACACAAATGATAAATCGAAATTCTCAACAACTGAAACAATGGAATGAAACGAAATCTTTCTATTTAACGTCCCACGATTATACCCTGTAGACTGAGTGAGATGGATGAATAAGGCAAATGAATGGTGATGGAAAATTTGGTAGAATGAGAATTTAGTAAAAAGACAAGAGTACCCTGAGAAAATTCACGGACACGAGGTTATCCACCACTAATTTATTTGGCCGGGGAATAACCACGGACCCCATGCACCAGAGGTAAGCACGCTACCACTAAGCTACCATTCTCATTCCCTTAAAAAATCAAGAAAGTATTCAGTTTTAGATCGTATTTGAGTACATACTTTATTATTATTATTATTATTATTATTATTATTATTATTATTATTATTATTATTATTATTATTATTATTATTAATTTTAAAATTTTCACTTTACTAAACACGTATTGGTTTTACTAAAGGTTGTTCAGAGCGTATTATCCAAAAGTCGCAATATGATCATCTCAATGTTTCACAGGAACTCCCATTTCCAGAACATGAGTAAAACATGTTTTTTTTTCTCTGTACGTCCACTGGGAAATCAAATGAACTTCCCAATACTTTGGTACCAGGGTGCCGATCCTCTGCCACCCCGCAAATTTGCTTATGCCTCTGATTTTTTTTTTTTTTTTTTTAAAGTATTGAAACCCTCCTTGATATCTGACAAAAGAATACCCTCATCCCGTGGAAAACTTTTGTGATTACTAAAATCGGCGCCTTTGCCTGGGACTGACGTCCTTGGAAGTCGAAGGAGTAACCCTGTACTATGTGGGTACTGAATAGTCTTGAAGGATGCTAAAATAAAGTGACTAAACTTTCAACTAATTAGGTAGGAAAAAATTGCACTTTTACGAAAAGATCTAATTACTGAGAAAAAAGACAATGTGTCATTTTAACGCATAATTAGGCCTATGTTATTCAAGAAATTCAATTACTGCAACGTTATGTGCCAGTGTTTTGCTTCAAAAGACGATAATAATGTTGAAAATAGTAATAATAATAATAAAAAAACATCTGACCATCTTTTGACGTCATATATATCTTTTTTATTCTTTCTTCCATCTCTCCCCTATTATTTTTTGGACAGCCTGCGTGTCACACGAATGTCGTTTGCTGTTGCACGAAACTTATCTTTTTTCGGTTGACATTCTTGTTGTCTTCGTCTGTCTCTCTTGGCCTTTGTTGCCAGATTTCGTGTTGGAATTTGTGTCTTAACTCTCATGTCTCAACTGTAACCACATTATCCATATTGATAAATGCACACATATATATATACAACTATTTTGCATTTGAAAATAATATAGTCTTTGGAAACAGTTCATGTTGCAGTTTTGCATGCGTTTATAGATTTCATATTGAAACGTGCAAAAATATAGGGCAATTATACATTAGTGCTTTTAAAAAATGACCAAAAAAGTTTTGTATCTGAAATTAATACAAAGAAAGATGTCTCGGTAATTACTAATGATGAATTTCCCGATTGCAGAACAAATCAGTTCCTTATAGATTAAAAAAAAATATATATTATACAGGGTAGAGCAAAGGAAATACATGTTTATTTAAACCGCTAATACTCGGTGATGAGTAGGGTATTGATTTTGAGCGACAGATGGCAGACAGCTCAGACAATGTAGTTTGAGTCGCTATGGAGTGTTGGAGCGTAGAGCAGTTCTGTACATTAACATAACCATCCAGATGAAAATGATCTCAATCACTCATGAATACTGGGACATCTGCATCTTCCGCAAGAACAGCATCTATTATACCACAAAATTCTCTGCGCTACACAAAATCCGTTTCACTTTGCTCATTACTTTGTATGGGTGGAATTTGAGATCATCATGTAACATGCATGAAGCGAACGACGTGACATACCCAGCGATACAGCCTGTCGCCTAGCGGATCTCTCGGACAAGCAAGAACTGTCCTTTTCACTCTCTCTACGTTTTCCAGAGTTCGAAGTGAACGGTTAAGACCAGGTGGTTTCTTTTTCGTCACAGATCTAGTACTCAACCCATCGAACGATGAATGATTTTGAACGATGCAACCCATCGAAGTATATAGACCTAGTGTTTCGATCTGGAACTCTACTTCGACGTTTGACATTAAACTTTCGACGGAAAAGACGTTGAACTGTAATCACAGAATCACTGTTTCTAAAGAACTGCTCAACAGCAAACACACGATGCTCTACGCTCTAACGCTTCATAGCGACTGAAACTACATTGTCTGAGTTGTTTGCCAACGGTCGCTCGAAATCAATAATCCTACTCGTCGCCAAGTACTAGTGGTTTAAAAAACATGCGTTTCCTCTGCTCCACCCTGTAGTTATCTAATTAACATTTAATCTGAATTTAATGTTTAAAAGGTTTCTTTCACGGATTTTTTTTTCTTAAGACGGTTTTTCTACAGAAAATTGGTAAAATTGTGTTACTAGCTTGTATTATTAAATGTGTCCCGAAACATGTATTACCTCGAAAATGAGTCCTGGCAATACATATTTAAGCATTGCTTTACATCGACTGCTGTTAACTGACGCACCTTGAATATTGCTTAAGCACACAGTGATTAACTTTTGCCGTACATATAAGATTGTAATACCGATCTGTGCCTCTGCCATAGCTGAGTGATTGATTGAATGTGTGAAACTATTCATTGGAATACCGCCTATAAGTACATGACATACATTACATTATTTTGCCCTCTTTTTACACTCTAATCAGCTCCGTTCAATTTTCGTCGTCTTGTCTTTCTTCATAGAAGATAGTCGAAAATACTAATGAGATTAAAAATTTATTGAAATCCTAAACTAGATAGCCTATATTTCTTGTTATTAACAATAACAATAAAGTGCAACAATGAGGATTATGCATTTACCGTCAATACTTTCGTTTTTACTTATTCGTGAGATTTAAAGAGTCATATCCTCTGAACTGTAAGTCATAGAGAGATTATTATTGGTGTTGATCAATATCTAAGAGGATGGTGAACATTTTGCTACCAAATATTTTATAGTAACCGGTGACCACTGATCAGCTGGCCACCGTTTCCCAGATATTGACCAAAAAAGTTCGAATTTCGGGAGATTTAATAAGGAGCCATATCTCGGGAATCGTAAGTCATAGAGAGATAATGTTTTTTCTCTCTATGACTCAGAGAGAGATAATTTCGTAAAACAACATATCGTAGGACGGTTTAACAGAAGTCTTAACCCTTTATTTGGCACTGTTGCTCTCGAGGAACATTGCATTCTATTGCATTATCAGCACGAATTATAACTTCAGTGATCATTTAATTGGCATTATTGCTTTCATACAATATTTATATACATGATTTGCGGGTCGCTTCTTTAGATACTTCTTTAGTATTGTAGAAGCTTTATCTCCTACGTTCTGCGAAAGCTCTTTTTTATTTATTTCTTTGTGGTTTCTTGCTCTATAGGAAAATATTTCAACAAAATGCTGCTAATTACTGGGAGTATTCTTATGACATTTTACCATAATAGGGCATTTTGGATGGTCAGTAGCTACAAATACGAGCTATTTTATGGCAATGTTGCTTTGAAATAAACATCCTATATTTTCTAACCAAAGTACAAAAATACTTTTAAAATTACGAAATTATGATAAGGAAGAGATGGTATATATATATGAGCAAACTAAATATTGTAATGGTAATGCTATCAATGTTTGCCGATTAAAGGTTTAAACAAAACATGTGAAAAAAATTTAGTAGTCAAGGAAATTAGAAATGAATAGATATATTACAAGAACTGTTTAATGAATATAATAATAAAGTACATAGAACAATTGGCATAAAGCCTGTAGAAATTAATAAGAAAAGTTTAATTCCTATTAAGTTCGTTCTGGCAATGCTCTTGGAGCATTTTCAGCTGGCTTTAAATATGTAATTGCATTACGTAAACATTAATGTTTGAAAAAGAACTGGCCCTCTCGAAAACAAAAAAAAAAAAAGTTATTTTTGTGCATGTCTGGTCAGGGGCTCAAAAATATCTATATATAAAAAAGGGTGAATAAGTGTCATTCGGGACTGTTCAAAGAGTGTCGGCAATGCACAAGTGTTCTAGCTATGTTTAAAAGTCGTTTCTGCCCATACATACATACATCAGAGCTTCAAGAACGTTTTGGACACTTTGGACAGTCTCTATTAATCACTGTTAGGATGAACTCTGATCGAATACTTCAGATCACTCTTTGATACGTAAACAATTATCAAAAAAAGTTTCTAAAAATATCTAAAGTATGTTCAAATACTGATTTATTTCTTGTAGTCAGTGTACATGTATAGTTGAATGGAGATTAGATAGCCAAGCAAACCAAAAGCGAATTGCAATATAAGTTGAAGGAGTAGTCTTTGGTGTTCAGTGATCGCTATCTTACGACCCTTCTATGCTTATATAGATAGGTAAGCCTAAATAAGTAAAATATATATTAACACAGATGTAAAATAATGTGTCCTCATTCGTGCAATAAGACTTAATTACTTTTATATATATAGAGAGAGTGTGACAAAAGGTATGGCAACATTGCAGGGGTGGATTCCTTATGGGTAGACAAGCAAAATAGTTCATATAACCATACGTCGGGAAATGCATCGTTACAGTTACGGCCATTCAGCCGAGTGACGATGTAAAATAATCACATTCTGGTCGCTCCTTAATATGACTCAATTTAAACCTCAGTAACTCAGCCTATAATTAAGCTAAGAAGACAATTTTGGTGTCTATGTATTCCTGGAGGACGACGCTTTCCGCCGATATGTAATTTATGTATGTGGGGGATACTACGGCGGACGGGAAGGGTAATTATTTTCGTTTTTTGCATCAGAATTTTGGGGCTGGCATTCCTGCTCCCTTAGAGGTACACTCATAAAATGCATATCGGCAAAAAGCTTGATCCTTCAGGAACACATTGCTACCAAAATTATCTTCCTAACTTACTTAGGAGCTGAGCTATTGAGGTTTAAATTGAGCCACATTGAGGGACGACCGGAATGTGACTATTTCACACCGTCAGGCGACTCAATGGCCGTAACTCTGTAACGATGCATTTTCCGACATATGGTCAAATGAACTTTTTTTACTTGTCTACCCATAAGGAATCCACCCCTGAAAGTTTGTCCTACCTTTTTGTTACACCCTGTATATAGATACATACCTATATGCCGTGAATTTTAAGTTAATGAGCCAATTAAGAGTACATCACATAAGTCATATTGCTTTACAGTGAGTCGTATAACTATTCAATTCTCCCCTCCCGCCTCCCATCTTCATTCATTGTTTCCCGCTAAAAATCTCCCTCTCTCTCTTTGAACAAACAAAACAATCAGTATTTTGACTTTGAAAGAAAAAAATATAAGTCAGAATCATTCATTTGTTGTAATTAACTGCCTTATCTCGACTCGGAAGCTGGTCATTACCTGCTAATTGTACTCTGAACTTCACTCCCTGGTTAATTTCTCTTTTCATTATTTACGACAGGTCTTCATTAAGTGTTTCATTTTTTGTTTTCTTTTTCTTTAGCATTCTGTTAACATTGATTGCTTAATGGTGCTTTTTTAAAACTCTTCTACTGGTGCTTTCTTTTTAAAATATGTATTTATGTGTGTGTGTGTGTGTGTGTGTGTGTGTGTGTGTGTGTGTGTGTGTGTGTGTGTGTGTGAAGGTGGCTATTTATGTGGGTGGTGGTAAATTATAAACATTTTGGGTTAACTACCGAAGAAAGTTCTGTTTCTGTCATTAGCAAAGTAAATTATGAAACATAATAATCATTCATAAGTATACGAGAATTGCTAGTTTTGTAGATTTGTTTACACTTCTTATAAGCTCGTATGGGTATAGAAATAAATTGCTTTGATGTAATTTATTTACTGTCACTAAGATTTAGTGAAATTAACACACTTTGCTACTAATTTCTGAAATTTTAAGAAAATTAGCCTTTCTCAGTAAGCAAAATTCTTCCGGTTCAAATTGTGAAAGTTATTTCTGTATTCTGACATGCAGTTTCTATATTTAAATCTGTATTTATCCTGCATCCAGGAGAAACAGAAATATGAAATTTGGACAGCTTTATTAAAGAACAGCCACCCAGGGGTGAAACTGAAGGGGAATTCAGGGGAACGCCGTTACCCCACTTCCAGAAGATATCTATGGAGTCCCTCCGTTCCGAAAAAAATACAATGGACAAAGATATGCGTATGGAATGGCGTTACGTCATGCGTACCCATACCTTTTCAAACTTTTACTCCTGCAGCCACCCACATCTCTTTAGAGGCTACCGGTAGTGGTGTCATTTGGAACTTCAATGGAAACAACTGCTTGAGTTGGTTTTAAACAATGAGTTAGTTTTAAAATAATTATTTCTAATGAACGATAATAGATGGAGAACAGTGGCGTATTTACGATTTTGTTTCGGGGGGCCTTGCGTGGAAATGTAAAAATTCTGCAAGATATTTCATTTACTTTACTATAGTAAGTAAGATTTCGGGGGTTGGGGCTTAAGCCCGAAAGCCCCCCTTTAAATACGCCACTGATAGAGACTATAGGATACAGCACTGATGTAGAAAAGTTTAAAGTTTCATTTTATACATTCAACATGAGCACCAATTAAACGTCAAATCGATAGTTCATTTCTTGCCACACACCAATTAACTGCTCCCTGGTAATTGAACTCACTGCTATAACAATTTGATCTTTGCAAATCTTGAAGGGTAGCAGGCATCACCACAGGCTCGCAAGGGGTATGAGCTGGTGGCCACTTAAGATGCACAAGATTATGTTGCTCACTTCTTCCAATCCATCGTCATGGAATTAGTATACGCCATTCAGATCTTGCCGTACCTCGTGGTGGAAGTGAGTAGAGCGCCATCTTGCATAAAGATAAAACCATCCCGATAGTTTGAATTTGTGGCAACAAGCAGTCTTGAAATATGTCCAGATTGTAATTCCAGTCACAGTTTCCTCCTTAAAAAAGAAGTGTTATGAACTTTGTTGATGGAAATTGCGCAAAATATATTCACCTTTGTAGGTTCTCTTTTACGTTCGATGACTACGCCGGGATTTTCAGTCCCCTAAATTCTGACAATGTGAC
This sequence comes from Thermobia domestica, assembly GCF_964235325.1. Taxonomy (NCBI): domain Eukaryota; kingdom Metazoa; phylum Arthropoda; class Insecta; order Zygentoma; family Lepismatidae; genus Thermobia; species Thermobia domestica. Next base: position 67,071,594 of record NC_137466.1, read on the forward strand.
GATTCATTTTACCAGAGATATGAAATGTTGATTCATAGAAGAAGAAAAAATTAGCTTTTCAGAAGAGTGTCGTCTTCCCAGAATTGTAGTGCAAAATTCTAACTTTTTTTTTTTTTTTATGATCACCAGGATGCAATGCCTGGACTAACTGTACTTATACAACTTCAGATCCAGACTTTTTAAAGCACACGCCATACCGTTTGGTTAGTAAAATTCCAAGTTTTCTTGGTTTCTCTGCTTGCGGATTTCCTAGGGCTACGTTCGAAATCAGTTCGGATACGCTCAGCATTTTCATCTTACGTGCGAGGACAATCACTGCTTTTCACATTACATATGCAATCATCATCTACGAGTTTCTTGTATCAATTATATATATGTTTATGACGAAACGCCACTTTGTTGAACTTAAAATGAAGTGCACGTTGCAATGCAACAATGGACTGACTCTTTGCTGTAGACGTTGAATGGAACTATAAGGTGAAGGCTTTAAACGTTAAACTTTCCTATATCCAATGATGTATTGTATATACATATAGAGTCTTTCATTACAAATAAATATTTTAAATTTCCTTCTTCTTTATGAATAACCCAGTATATTCATATGAAATTTTAGTTTAACGTCCTACAATTATGCACCGAGACTAAATAAGATGATGATGATGATATTAAATGATACTGAAGGGAACGGAAGAATATCGAGAAAATCCATGGATAAGATGATGTTCACCTGGTCCTGGAATTGAACCAGAAACCACTTGTACCAGAGATCATCACTCTATTATTTAATAATAATTCGTCCCAACCGGAACATTTATTACCATGCTCCCAGGCAGGGGGTAAAAGTGCGGGGAAACGCGGGACGATGCCGTCCCCTCACTTCCCCTTAAATATCTGTGGCGTGCCCCCACTTTCTAAAAATTAAATGAGCAAAGATAGACACGGGGGCCAGCGTGACGTCATGCGTCCCCCTATTTTTTTCAGATCCACTTTTACCCCTGGTCCCAGGAATTAATCTAAATAACTTCTCTACTTAATTCAACACAACAGGAATTTATTCTACACGAAAACTTCAAAGATACTTAAAGAAACGCCCCTGCTTTTCAGAGGGATTCGAACCCCCAACGGTTTTGCCCCATAGTCATCAGCTTAACACTTCAGGCTCAGAAGCGTTACTTTAGATTTTGCTGGGAGAAGAGGCTCTCCTAATAAGAACAGGCTCGAATGTTTTTCATTAACCTATAAATATATAAATGAATGTCGCTATGTTTGCGACTTCATACGTCTTGAACCACCTGACCGATCTCAATCAAATTTTTAACATAAATGAGGTTCGGCCCTGGAACGTTTTCTATCATTTCAAACTTAGTGGAGGGGGAGGGGAAGATATTTAAAAATGATCGAAAATGACCAATATTAGTGTCGAAACCACAGTTTTCCGAGTCGCTGAGATAAACAATGACACTTCCGATACCGTTTAAATCAAAAATTCACTCCTTTACGTTCAAGATGATACGTATTCTCCCCGTGCGAAGAACGGATATTCTGCTAGTATATCATGTTATTGATTAAAATGTGTATTTAATTCGAACGCAGGCGGGCAATTGTCATTGCTCAGAGAGACCCAATACAGTCATTCGAGAACACTGACCTTGTTCCTCCTGGCTTCCTTGTTCCTTGAGTCTCATTTCATTATGCAAATCAACCCTATTAATTTGCAGTTATTCTGGTTCCACATCCTTTATCCCTTTTAAAAATATAATCAAATCTGAATTAAAATCATCAACAAACAAGAATCATTTTAGGGCGAATATAAAATACGTAAATTACGTAAATACGTAAATTCACACAGAGAGTAAACCAAAATGCAAAAAAGACTCAAACACATACATTCTAACACATGAAGTGTTTGTTATTCTAATTACTGCCTCAAAAACGAATATAATCATGTAAGAAAAAAAAATATCTGCCTCAACCAGAGAACGAGGAACCCAAGACTAAACGAAAATCATTATATGTATGAGAAGATAAAATGAAGTGACAAGGAAAGATAAGGAGACAGAAGAAAGAGAGAGAGAGAAGAGAAGGAAAGAACTATCCACCCATCTACTCGTCACACATCATCGCAACAGAAAGAAATAAAAAAGGAAACGAGAGGGAGTAGATAACAAAAGAAAATCGAACACGCGCATTAAAATTAAGTACCTTCCCACTACAGTACATAATAATGACTGGGAGAAGTTCTTTTTTTTTTTTTTTTTTTTTCAAAAGGAAGACGAGACACAGGGAAACACAGACAGTAAAGGAAAAAAACTCAAGTTTTCTGAGATTAAAAGTAAAAAAGAGAGAGAGAAAATAAAAAATAAGAGGTAAGATAGGGTTGAGTTTGGGTGGTTCGGCTTTTTGTCTTCTTTTCTTTTGGTTTCTTCTTGGTTGAAGGGATGGACTGCATGGAAATAGGGTTCAAATGGGTGGAAACTACTAAGAAAGTATATACGAATAATGGTAATACAAAGAAAATAAAACACACATTAAGAGCAACAGAATCGAAGTAAGGGAGATGGGATGGATGTAAGCCAAAAAAAAAAAAAAAATAAAAATAAAAAAAATAAAAAGATCCACAAGAGTTAGGAGGATGGAACACAATACAAGGCCAGAGGGAGAAGATGTAGGCAGGCAGGAAAGATATAAAAGACGAGGCTGGGATACTGAAAGAAGATGAATAAAGAAAGAAAAAAGAAAATAAAAAAAAACAAGTTTAACGTAATGTTTCATGTACCAATCCCAAAGACTCTCGGATATCACGTCATCCTCAGCTCTTATTGGCTGCTGGCCAACTGCCTATGAAAAGTCAAAACAGACACCCACCTTCTTCTCAACTCTTTACATACATATACACACATACACATATACATATATCTATATATTCACACAAAGAGGATAGTTTCCCCTTTTTGTGTGTATGTGAATAAGTGTTTGTGTATGTGTGTGTGTGTGTATGTGTGTATGTATAAGTGTGTGTATGTGAAGAAGTATATTAGTATATGTGTGGATATCAAAGTTCTTCTTTGTCCATTCCTGGTTTAGTTGGCTGACAGGTCGAAATGTTATTTCTTCCTCCGATTCTCCCATTTGTAAAGACATCGTTTTATTATTTGTCCTGGGAAACCATTCCTTGGTCCCTTCTCTGTTTTTATCGTTTTTCAGACACATAAAAAGACCAAATAATATATGAGTATTTTTAACGGTCATTTTTTCTTCTTTATTTCCAGATATTTTTTTTTCAATTGTTTCTTCTGTAGCTTCCTATTCAATGCAGCGGTGGTTGGTTTCAGAATCCTTTTTCTTAAATTATTATTTCTTTCTTTGTTGACCACAAAATTGATAATTCTGAAACCATACCCCATATTGGTGGGCTGTCATTGGAGTGGGAAAAAGGAAAAACATTGAGATGGTCGTGTTTCCTATATTTTTTAATTGCTTCAGTTCTTTTAGAAACATTCCAAGGGTCACTATTGTAGGCCCATGTATAACTCACGACTCATACAATGTGTTTATTGTACAGTACCTTGAATCTTCAATATTTTGGATGTGTGTACTATATATAAAGAGCTAATTTACCACGTCCATTCATGATAATTTCGTGGCAAAACATGATGAAATGATCCTTCTAAAACAAATAGAATTACAATAACGTCACGACTTACATAAGTAATGCGTTTCATAAATCTTCATACAATTTGGATTTTCCGAACGTCGAATTTGTAAATTGCTTGTATGAATGTATGTACACTCATGTCCAAAATGATTGTCGCATATCTATAACTGTCTTCTTGTAAGAATATAATTTGATAATGATTTTGCAGGGTACTTTTAGTACTGATACTATGTGTATAATCGGGAAATGTATATTTGTGGTAAATTTCAAAGGAAAATAAAAATACAAAAATTAGAATGAGTAAAACAAAATGTTGCTAAATGGACAAGAAAGTTTTATTTTCGTTTTATTGTTCTTATTTACCGTTCTTTTGAGATGAAATTTTCCACATACCGGTACATGTCTTTGCCGATTATACACATACTAACATTGCAAGAAATACCGGATGAATTCGTTATCAAATTATATTCCTACAACAACATATTTATAGACACGCGACAATAATTTTGGACATGAGTGTACATGCATAAGTGTAGCCAGTGATGAGTTCTGAAGTGAATTTCAATAGATTAGAGGTGAAAAGTAATATTACAAAAATATTGGGAATCTATATTGAGCACGATAGGAGTATTTCTTATCCTCAGGGGAAAACTTCCAGTCCGAGTCAACTCCTGAAATCATCACTGGATATAACTACTATATACACAGTATTACTTTGTAAGCAAAACATAATGCATCAGTATTCACTCGGATATAAAGAGTAAAAGTTTAAAAAATATGCAAGTTATATATCAAGACCTTCATATACGCGGATCCAAGGGGGTCTATAGGGTTTGACGCTCAGGTTTACACTGATAAAATGGGCTTCAATCCAGCTTTACACTGGATAAAGCAGCAAACTATGGTTTAGCGCCTCCCTTGATCATATCCTGGATCCGTCACTGCATATATATTCTTTTCTGTGTGTTTATAAAGTGTGCTTCGCATATCCAAAAGCGTTACTTCTCTAAAAACAGTATATATATGTATAACATATTTAAAACACTTCTTCTAGGCAAACTGTTCGAAAACAAAGTGGTGACATAGGGTATACATTTTACACATTATGCACATACATCTGAGACATACTTGGACAACATAGTATCTACAAGGGGTGAATATGTGTCATCTGGAGGTGTTCAAAGAGTGTCGTTAATGTGTACACAGTGTCCTACTGTATCTAAAAGTAGTTTCTGTATTTTTTGCAGTGTATACGGGCACAGAAATGACTTTTAAACAGTGTCGACAGTGACACCTTGTCGATTACTATTTAAACATTTACAACGTTTCTATCTGTATACTTACTGGACTCAACAGAAGCTCAGATATATTTTGAACTACATCTTTACAAGAAGTTTGTATGTGTATACTCATTGGACACATCAGAAGTTCAGATATATTATGAACTACATATTTACAAGAGGTTTTTATCTGTATACTCATTGAACACATTAGAAGTTCAGATATGTTTTGAGCTGTCTTAGATCAGTTACTGTTAACCAGTGTTAGAATGCAACCTAGACTTTTTTTTTTTTTTTTTTTGGCTGACAGATCACTTTATGATATTTTGGATATGTTAAACAATGATCAGATAGAGTTTCTAAAATATGTTTGAACAATGATTTTCCCCCCCTGCAGTGTAATAAAAACCAATCATTTGCTGTAACCCATTCCAGACCTTGTTTGTTATCTTCTAAGTATCATCTAGCATAATTTTAACACTTTCGTTATAGTAATGTTTTATTTTTTATTATTGTTATTTCAGAAAAATCAATTTCGTAATTACTGCAAAACATCAAGAATATACTTAGTAACTTTTGAGAGTACAAGCTTCTGACCTTGAGACTGCGTTTGAACTGCATTAAGTGAAGGTTCATGTAAATTACAACTCAATTAAGCATACATTTTTAACACATTCTTTTTATTTTTAACATATATATTCGTTTCCCTCTCTAAGCGTTTTTAATTGGGTAATGATAATTTATTTATACAAGAATTCTCGCATAATATTACATTTTACAAAGGAAATTTATAACTGTTGTTAAGATTATTAGTACTGTAGATTGTTACAACATTGATATTTCATGTAATAATGACTTTTAAAAAATAGCCCCTCACAGATACTTTAAAGCAAATCGCAAATCTTTATTTAAAAAAACCCACAGCATTTAGATCATAGCTAATCAACCATATCATAAATTATTTTCTTATGTCTCAGATTAACCTTTAATAATAGGTTTATTCCAATTTATGATTATTAAAAAAAAAACAGAATAGAGAAATTCTCAGCAAAAATATTGACTAAGTCCAAATCATAAATTTGATGATCCGTAACTCGGGAATCAAAGGCTTGCAAGGCACCATGGTACTTCATGCAGGGATAAAGTTTTCGTGGTCTACTAACTACCAAGTTTTGTCAAGATTAATTGAATTTTATCTATCTTGCACGATATACAGTATATTCTACTATTCTTGTGATTGATTTTTTTAAAACAAGATAATTAAGGAGGTAAATTGTATATACTATTGTTTCCAGAATTTGCACACTTCTATTTCCGCAAGTATGCGGAAGTTCTCTTTTGTCTCACTGCCAGCAAAGTTTTAAACATGAGTTTGCACTATTATTATTATTATTATTATTATTATTATTATTATTATTATTATTATTATTATTATTATTATTATTATTATTATTATTATTATTATTATTATTACAAAAGATGAAAATTTGCTAAGGAAGATTGTATTTTTTTTTTTTGTTACTTTCGCAGGTGTTAAAGGTTCAACATTTGAACTTACATACTGACTGACTATAAAACTGATGGTGTATAATAATCAATCTGCCTTCTATTCTATATGCTATGTAATATAGTAAATTGAACGTACAATTTCGTACATAGGCCAATATATTATAATAATAATAACATAAGCTTATATGCATATTTTGTGTACGGACGCAATATATAGTAACTTGTGACTGTGACAAATATTTCTGTTATAGTAAAACTGTATATCCCGATATATATATATATATATATATATATATATATATATATATATATATATATATATATATAAACTATTTTCCATTTTAAAAACATTTATTTGCCATCGTTGTCTTAATTATTGCTCTAGTACAATCTAATTTACATTATGTCTTATATTTAAAAAGTGTAATAAACACAGCATAAATCATGAATAGGATATTGTATAGCTTATTTCCTAGACGAACAATTTCAAGTAGAAATCTATAAACTTTAACTTACTGTTTTTTTTCTAATTTCACATTTCTTTCTGTATTATAGGTTTATATCGCTAACTTGCGTAGTGTTACAAGTTCCAACATTAGATACAATATTACAAAAACACATTGTTTCGAATTGAAATTTATGTCTCGCAACTAAGAGAATCGTCCAAGAAAATGATTAAAATACATACGATGTAATTTCATTCTACATGTACGATTTGAAAGGGAAAAATAATCATTTATACGCTTACATTATTCCTTATTGTTTGTCGTTAGCGTATAATAGATTCACGAAACATAATAATAGAGAACCAAGTCAAGCATATACGATCGATCAATTTAGAACAAATTGAATTTATAAGTGAAATAACAACATATCGAACCTGTATGATTTTACATATTCTATCGTAAACTAAATAATAAGTAGAATGAATTTTTGTATTGTTTTGTTCTAAACAAAAATAATTCGTAAATAAAAGACTGATACAAAATATAGAGAGGGAACAAATTACAGGAAAGATCAGTGCTTCACAATTTTGTTATATTCTTTTCTTTCTCAAAGAAGAGGAAACAGAAGAAATAACACGTAAGAATAATCATAACTGCAATTTTTATGATTATCTTTTTCCGTAAGATTTTCTATATTTCTTGCATTGTTACATAAAAAAGAAAATCAAATTTGATATTTATGTGAGTGTTATCCATTTAAGAAAACTGAATGTCTTGTATTTATTTGAGTCTTTCTATTAAATTTCATGTATTACTGATCATAGTCTCTCAAATGTTTACTTATTTCTATCATTTATATTAGACAAGGAAATACACCCTACATGATGCATAAATTGTAGTAAAATTTATTGAACAAAATGTAGGGAGATTACATAATTTATGACTAAAAGAATATGAACAACTTCAACAATTTGAACAAGTCAATTAGACTACTAGCAGGTTTTTAAAAGAAAACGACCGTACATTTTCCACGGTTACGGCGACCTTGCGTCTGGGATTTTTTAGATTCCTGATTATTATTATTATTAACGACAGTGATAAAATTATAAATATTACTTTATTTACCAAATAAGTAGTGATATTTTTTCGAACATAGATAAACTTAAAATAAAGTATAATTACTGCATTTATTTTATTATTGTTTTGTGCAAGTTTACGTAAAACCACAATGGAAAAAAGTGGAAACGCTTTCAAAATTTTAACTGGAGATACGTTCGAATAGGTTCATTTAGAATGTACATTATTTGCACCTTGTTCTGAAAATTCTAGATGTAGGTAAGTCTTTTATAATAATAATAATAATAATAATAATAATAATAATAATAATAATAATAATAATAATAATAATAATAATAATAATAATAATAATAATAATAATAATAATAATAACACTGAAAATAAAATATTCTCTCGCATTGATAATAAAATAAACTAATTCAGAGAATACATTAAACTATTATTTCATATTTGTTAAGAAACTGAAAAGTTTTAATAACCAATTCGTTTAATAATTGGTTAAAAAAAAAACTGGCTGCATAACATTTCTAATATAGACAACATACTGCATAAAGGATTCTGAAAACCAAAATATCTCTCATAATGAATAGATTATGATGTTTTAGGTATCGAAGAAGAGAGATAACAGTTTCATATGTTATTCCACAACTCTTATTCTTTACATATTTTGGCATATAGATATTATGTACCTCTATAAGTGTAGTTTCTTTCGTTTCACGGTTGGCCACTATTATTGCACTTTTTTTGATAATATTTGGGTTTTTATTTGTGATTAATTCAAGAAATCGCAGATTATTTGTACAAAGGGCAAACAAATCATCGAAAATACTATTTTTCTTATTTCATAAAAAATGTATTTCTTGATCTATATTTACAAATATTTAGGACGTTTCTATTTCATTTAAGGAAGAAAGAAGAAACGGATACTATTATGTTTTATTTGACATTTTACTCAGATTTAAATTTAATCGAGCGTGCCGAAGTAGTTAAGATAATGTACTAGGGAAAGGTTTTATATTCTTTATAGATGTAAATAGAAAATTGTTGTTTGGTGAAGTTTAGCGTCCTTCTGAGCACCTGGGTTATGTGTGATGCAGACCTTAGTTTGAAGTTCAGAATATTACTTCTTAGAATAATTTTGGTGTACACTTCTTTTCTGATTTGAACCGTTAGCAACCTTTGATTTACGCTAACTTAAACTATATCTATTAATATTCTTTTTTATTAGCTTTATTGCTTAGGAAAGACTATGGCCAAAGAAGGATACAGCTTAGGCCAGACGTTTTGTAAGGGTTAGCATACCAGCTACCTTAATAGCAAAGGGATGCCTGGGATGTTCCATGGACATCCTATTTACGTCAAGACGTCAATGGGATATCCATAGGACGTTTCCAGGATACTCTGTGCTGTTAGGGTACCAATACCGCTATTTTTCCACTCACTATCTCAACCCATGCAATGTGGGTTCCTGTCACCACAGCATGGCGCGTCCTCAGGTTGCGAATCGAGGAGAAGGCCTTCAGATATGGAGATTAGATGCAAATATACTGAATAAGCAGTCACGGACAGACGACAATGAGTAGTCCTACAGCTTTTGGGTTCGGATGAGGCGATATAAAAGACAGTTTTTAGGAAGAAGTGAAACGGATATTTGACCAACTCCCGTGATACCATATGAAAATTCTATTAGGGGATTTCAGTGCGAAGGTAGGACGAGAGGATATTTTCAAACCGATTATAAGGAACGAAAGTCTGCACAAGGAAAGTAATAACAATGGTGTTAGACTCGTGAACTTTGCAACATCCGAAAAGCTTACCGTGAGGAGTACAAAATTTCCACATTGCGACATTCATAAATATACTTGAACCTCACTATAGTTTATTCAAGGAACGTTCAGTACCTCATGTAAATAGATACACGTGGTAATTGTTTCACTTGATTGGTTAAAGAGCCTTGGAACATCCATGTGGCAGAAGAAAATAGTCCATTGTCAAATAAGATGTTTTTCAATGTTTTTGTTGCTTGTAAGGTTCATTACCAGAAATGCAATTTACTTACAGTTATATAACAGAAACAACACGGTGTCTAAGAACTAAATAGAATTAATGCAATAAAAGAGAATACGCATGCGCAGAAACTGGCTTTGACCCACCTTACGCGCGAATCACGGTTTACAGTATGGCTGCGTGCTAGGAATATGTAAAACACCGACAGGGTACAAGCACGTGCTTCTCGAAAGAAACGCTGACCGATAGCCAATCGTCCGATGACTGGCGGAGTAATACCATTCTGTAATGTTTACATCAGGATCAGAAGGTTCGTTGAATGATCTTTAGACGGAAAAACACATAGGTATAATCAAATCGATCACGTCTTACTGTTAGTAGATACAAGAAGACAATCCAGTATAATTGATGTTCGGTCGTTTAGAGGAGCTGATTGTGACACTGATCACTACCTGGTAGCAACGATAATAAGAGAGAGATTATCGTTGAATCAAGGAAATATTCAATGTCTCAAAACGGAGAGATTTAATTTAAAGAAATTAGAAGGGAGTCAGGTAAGAGAGGAATACCAAATAGAAGTTTCGAATAGATTCTCGGTTTTAGAAGATTCGGAGTGTACTAGTGTTGAGGATACTTGGATTGAAATTAGAGATAGTATTAAAATTTCAGCAAAAGAAAAATTAGGACATGCGGAAATACGTAGAAACAAACCATGGTTCAACCAGGAATGCATTCAACTAGCGGAGAATAGAAAAGAGGCAAAATTACGTTGGCTACAAAATTCGAATGAAATAACTACACAAAATTTGGTAGACATCAGGCGGGAAACTTTCAAAACTTGTACAACAAAGAAACGCGATATTTTGAAAGCTAAAAATAAGGAATTTGAAAATAATCGTAAAAATAAAAAACATTCGGGACATGTAAAAGAGGATCAACGAATTTAAGAAAGGCTATCAACCTCGTGATTATATATTAAAGAAACCTGACGGAACAATTCTTATTGATAGAGATAGCATCTTAAATAGATGGAAATATTTTGTTTGACTAATTGCTTAACACGCAGCCAAAACCTAATGTGTGTGGAGAATGGGCAATACACACCGCAGAACAGTATATTCCAGAACCTAACCGAATAGAAGTAGAAATCCCTATAAATAAATTAAAGAAACACAAATCTCGTGTGTAGACGAAATTTGGGTTGAGTTAATTTTAGCTGGAGGTCAAAAATTGTGGAACAAGATACACAAACTCATTCTCCTTATCTGGAAAAAGGAAGAATTGCCACAAGAGTGGAAAGAATCGACCATTGTTCCAATTCACAAGAAAGGCGATAAAACTGACTGTAATAATTATCGAGGCACTTCTCTTCTGTGAACGTCATATAAAATCCTCTCAAACATTCTATTAGGAAGATTGACCCCATACGCAGATGAAATTATTGGAGATTATCAGTGCGGCTTTAGACGAAATCGATCAACTATCGACCAAATATTTACCATTCGACAAGTACTTGAAAATAAATGGGAATACAATACCCCGGCACATCAACTATTTATTGATTTTAGGAAGGCTTACGCCTCAGTCAGGAGAGAAACAATGTTCAATATTCTTAGAGAATTTGGAATACCGAAAAAGCTAATTAGATTAATTAAGATATGTTTAAATGAATCCCAAAGTAAAGTCCGGCTAGGGAAATTTTTGGCTACGAGCTTTCACGTCGAAAATGGCCTGAAACAAGGAGATGCATTGTTACCATTATTATTCAACTTTATTCTGGAATACGCTATAAGGAAAATCAAAAATAGCTACCAGAGTCTAGACTTGAATGGTGCTCACCAGGTTATGGAGTATGCTGATGATGTAAATCTAATAGGGGATGATAGGAGAACAATAGAAAGAAATGCAGAGATCTTATTAAACGCTTGCAGGGACATGGGTTTGGAAGTAAATGCAGAGAAAACTAAATACGTGGAAGTTTGTCGGGATCGTAATATGGCAAATTATGGATACGTTAAAACATCGAATAATACTTTTGATAAAGTGGACACTTTCAAATATCTAGGAAATTAAATATCGACTAACAGCAGGGAATTCGTGTTATTATTCAGTTCAAAATATTTTGTCGTCGCGAATTCTGTCGAGGAATTTGAAGCTTAAAATATATAAACGATAATCATGCCTATTGTTCTGTATGGTTGCGAAACATGGTCGCTTACTCGGGAGGAAGAACATAGATTGAAAGTATTTGAGAACAAGATCCTGGGACGAATATTCGGACCCAAGCGAAACGGGAATGGGGAATGGCGGAAACTTCATAACAAGGAACTACATAATTTATACGGTTTACCAAACATTGGTATGGCCATTAATTCTAGGAGGATCAGGTTTGCAGGTCATGTAGCCAGGATGGAAGAAAGCAGGAACGCTTTCAAAGTCTTAACTGGAAGACCAACCCGAAAATGACCATTAGGAAGACCTAGGCGCAAATAGGAGAACAATATTAAGATGGATTTCGCAGAAATAGGAATACAAAGTAGGAACTGAATCCAGTTGGCTAAGGATAGAAGTCAATGGAGAGCTTTTGTGAACGCGGCATTCAACCTCCGGGTTCCATAGGCCATAGAGTTAGTTAGTTAGCTATCTCTTCATCCAAGTGGCACTCAAACTGCTTCACCCCGGGTTCGGTTCCCGGCGAGAGCTCATGTGGTTCGGATTCCACGTTAATCAATAGATCCCGTCTCATATAGCCTGGGTGTTAAAAGGGGCGTTAAACTCAAAAACAACTCAACTCAAACTGCCTGACGATGCTAGGTAAATAACAAAAATCTGAGAATCAAACCTTAGAGCATTTGCTCTCCTGTAACTATTCGTCTATAAAATGAATTAGCACAAGAGTGAACAAGGAACTGAAAAATAGCTTTATATAGAGACTAAATTTTTAATACTGAAACTTGATGGTTATTAAATGAGGCCTACAGGCAAAGGGCTCATAGATCAATAGTTCATAATGAGACTTCTTTCTTTAAGGCGACTTATTTGGAATATTCTTTCACTATGTATACACAGGTAAATATTTATCGCGATTTTTTGCGGTACGCAACAGTATACAGTAGCGACACATTTTTTTTTCTAAAATTTAACGAAACGCGATTTCTCTAGTCATATTTAGTTTTATAGCAACTAAAATAGGATTTTTTTTTTTAACTTTAGGAAAATATGTCGGTAGTGCGTACTGTTACGTATCATTAGGAAAATAAGCACTTGATATGTAGATTATACATACATAGCTAAAAACTGTTAGTTCATACGTTGTACAGCGGAACGCGCTTGGAAAATAATATTAAATAATATTTTCTGTTGTGGCTATTTCGAAAGAATGAAAACTGTGGAATTTCGAAGGACGATAACTCTTTACAGCATGTTGCCCCGTTCATAAATCACCAGTATAAATGCACACTGGTAAATCTTGACTTTTTTTTTATAGTGTCCAATCAATTTATAATTTGTTAACCAAAAAAATATAAATGTGAATAATACAAATAATAAAGAAAGTCTGTATTACGATACAAGAAAGTTTTTTTTTTTTAAGTAGTGGACAAAGCAAAACACAAAAATAATTTTTCTTTTTAAAATGTTCTCAATCTATATTTAAAGATATACATATCCCAAAGGAAAGTAGAATGACAATAAATTACTTTAAATTACGGAGAGCAGACTTGTTCCGTCGTCCAACACTGCTGGGGAAAAACAGACCGATTTATCAAATAAAGTTAGAATATTCTTTTCAAGTCACAACAACAGGTGTTTGTATACTTATTGGTCGTGTGTTTGTGTTCAATAATGTACAACTTCTCAAGTATTATTGAAAAAACTCACATATCACACCCAGTATCACATACGTACATGCCTACATACACAAACTTACAAAAGACGATAGGTTATTGTGTTCTTATATATATATATATATATATATATATATATATATATATATATATATATATATATATATATATATATATGTATGTATGAGTTATATGTAGAACTGCGCAGAACTTTGAAAAATAATCCATTAATCCAGTTGTTGTTTGACAGTAATGCATATCCTATGGAAACATAACGTACACCTCCTCTAAGGCTTAAATGTGACAGAAAAGCAAAAAAGGAAACTCATAAGAAGAAAACATATATATATATATATATATATATATATATATATATATATATATATATATATATATATATATATATATATTGTTTGGTATATGTGTAACTGTATGATGAATAAAAAGAAGTATATGAAATGTTTGCTGTATAAAGCTATGAATTCAAAACTTTCACCTCACAACTTTGTATTTTTAATGTTAAGAAGGAGGAAAAAGTCTTTAAAAAATAGACATATTTGGGAAAAAAATGGCTGGTGAGGTATTATATACATATATACACATATATACGTTATTTACTCAAAAAATATTATCTTTCCTTTATTTATCTTTTTTTGTGTGACTTATTGTATGACAACAATACTCAGATTTTCCTTTACATGTTATTTTATGGAATAAAAGAGAGGAAGAGAGAGAAAGACAGAACAAGGAACAAAATTTGAAAAGTATGTCAAACGTTTATAGTACGGTAGTTAAAAATTCCAATTTGTCTAGCAATAGTTGATAAGATCACAAAAGACTAATGTTATAGTATATAAATTATAATGTACATTATCATCCTTTCTGCTATCAACTATTGCAGGGCAAATTGGAATTGTAACTAGTGTAAATATTTCACGTGCTCTTAAAACTCTTTTTCATATATATTCGTCATATATATATGGGTGTGTACCTATTTGTGTATAATGTTCATATCATAACATATAACATAGGAAAACAGAACTTTACTTTTTATTTAAGTTGGAAGAATTGGCATATATATATATATATATATATATATATATATATATATATATATATATATATATATATATATATATATATATATATATATATATAATGAATACAATGAATTCCATCCAACACAAAGCATAAAAACGAAATGTATTTCTCGTTGAAATAAAATTTATAGGTTTTCCTCTTGTCATAAGTCCAAACCCACTACACCCTCCCCTGACACAATAAATATGAGTTCTTATAAAATTCTTACTTAAATGTATTTTTACTTCAAAATACATTCAACAAAATCCCACGAAAGTAAAATGTACAATTATAGTAATAATGTGCCCAGAAATACAGGTATGATAAATTTTACTGTAAACATAATTTTTGTAACTTGTAGAAACACGAAACGATAAAATCACAGTAAATAGAAGAAAATTGTACAAAGATAATAGACCTACGAACTAATTAATCTAACTCAACATATTCGATTTAGCTGTTTTAGAATTGTCTCAAATAAGCACTTTACAGTAACATGAAACTTCAAAGCAGTTTAAAATATATTTACTGACTGAAGAAATCATATTATTACTACCCTTGTTATGATTTTAAAAAATGAGAATAGTTTTCCAGACAATCTTTCTAAAACAGTACATTCCATTGTGTGTACTGAAGTTTCCAGACTATTTCCTAAGTTAATTCGATTAAATGTGTGATTTAGTAAGTCAACATTCTACTCTACCTTAAAGTAAGAGCATTTTGTTACAAACTATTTACTTTTTCTTTGCCTGTCGAAATAATCTTACTTGTAGTACACGTAATATATGAGGATAACACATATATAATATGATTGCGTAAAAAATAAAATGTTGTGCTCAAACACATGTGTAAAGAACTATTTTATATAAATATATTTAGAAATATTATTTTATCTTGTACCTGATTTCGATTATTTTAAAAAGTTTATATCATTAAGAACATACTCATGGTTCGTCATAAATATGTACTTATTTCAAAGGGATGTAGGGAGCTCTGTACTTACATGGAAGTAAATACAAATAGGCTATTTCATTGTATATACCGGTATTTAAGAAAACCATATATATATATGTTTCCTTTGCGAACTGTTTTCCACCCAAGAATTACTTAAATTTCGGGAATAAGTGAAAATCACCTGGTGCCAAGTCGAGGATGTAAGCAGAATGATCAAACATTTTCCCTTTAGATGTTGAAGTTCCTACTGTGTTCAGCATACAATGCATGAGGTTGGACATTGTCATGGATCAAGAACACTTTTGCCGACAGCATTCTATGTCTCTTGTTTTGAAAAAAAATGAATTTTTTGCGTTTTACGTCCCACGGTAATGCCGGTTAGGCTAAAGGAGAATGTGATGATGAGCAATGAATGAAATGGTGGAATGAAGAAAGTGGCAGGAAAGGGAGAACCCCGAGGAAAGCCACGCAGACGGTGTTTGTCCATCACAAAGTTCACTTGGCGGGAGCAGGGTTTGAACCCGGGACCCCATGCACCAGAGGTGAACGCTTTATCACTGAGCCACCGCGGCCTCTGACTCTTGTTTTGGAAGGCGCGTCGAAGTCCTTGGAGAGTTTCACAATAAGCTTCTGAGTTTATTGTTGGTTTTCTTGGCATGAACTCCGTACTTCACATTTGGAGAGATTTTTGATTGGCGCCGCCATTTTGAATCGCTATAGCGTGACTGCACAGCATTGAGACTCAGCTCACACTAAGGTGATGGAAGGAGCTAACTGCCGCGCATGCAATTTCTGGATGGTCTTCATAGTATATATATATATATATATATATATATGTGTGTGTGTGTGTGAGTGTGTGTGTGTGTGTGTGTGTGTGTCGCATTTAGGAGAAGTCAGACAACAATAAATACAACGCTGGTATTTATTAGTGGATTTTCTTCATATACAGTATAAAAATAAATTACCAATCTGTTACAACAGCAAAAGAGAACAGAAACTATTAATTACTGTTAACAACGAATGATTTACTTATTAACACCAGAAATAAAATAGATTTTCTCGAAAAGTAAGCATGTAAACTTATCCTTACACATATTTCTGTGTTCAGCACGATGTAATATATATTGATTATTATTTGTTATATCTTTGAACAATTTTGTCCTTAAACAAAAATTGAAAACAAGAGTTCCACGGTATAAACATACTCTGTATTGTTATCTTGTTAGTGTCATAATGGAAAATATCATTAGTGTATACTTCAATATCAGTTTCATTTGAAAATGAAGCGTGTTTAGCCTACAGCATAATTTTTTAAAGTTTACTATATATATATATATAGCGATTTTCGGGAAAATTCCACGTAACGATTTTGTTCAACAAAATGAGATCTATAGATTAGTATAAGTCTCACTTTTGGACATTTTCCCCTGGTATTTAAACCACACCTCTGAACTTCCCTAATCAGTTATGGCTGCACGGGGAGGGGGGGGATTTGCCTGTAAATGTGAAAATTCTGCAAGATATTTCATATACTTTACTATAGTAAGTAAGATTTCGGGGAGGGCTTAAGCCCTGAACCCCTCTAAATACGCCACTGCACTATACCATCAGGGGTAATAGTGGATCTGAAAAGGTAACGGGACGGATGACGTCACGGCGTTCCCCGTTCCTATCTTTGCCCATTGTATTCTTTTAGGAAGTTGAGAGATATCATAGATACTTTCTGGGAAGTGTGGGAAAGGCGTCCTCCGCGTTCCCACTCACTTTTGCCCCTGGATTTATTTTGGGAACTTCTCTTAATTAAATAATAAACTGTGGTAAATACAGTAAAGAGGATCACACGAAACGAGACTTACATTTATGAATAATTCTATGCTGATAGTTCAAAATCCGTTAAATTCACCGTTAACTGTGAAGAAACGAAGCTTACATTTATGAATAATTCTATGCCGGTGGTTTAACCTCCATTAAATTCACCGTTAGCTATGAAGAAATGAAACTTACATTTATGAATAATTCTATGCTGATAGTTTAACCTTCGTTAAATTCACAGTTAACTGTGAAGAAATGGAGCTACATTTATGAATAATTCTATGCCGATGGTTTAACCTCCATTAAAATCACCGTTAGCTATGAAGGAATGTAACTTACATTTATGAATAATTCTATGCTGATAGTTTAAAATCAGTTAAATTCACCGTTAACTGTGTAAATGTAAACGGATTGTTTCTCTTAACAAACTCGGCCGAGATATAATATTCTCTCTAGCTACCAATTAAGAAAAACAGCATTCTAAAACCGTCATTTTAGAATTATAGTATGCAGTAAAGGGCGAACATATTAATATACAGAGGTTGTTCAGTCTACATTTGGCCAATTTCGACTTACCTAAAAATTTAGAAGAATCCATGGCGCCAGGTCCGTAAGTGCTCGATGTGTTTCCCTTGGTTCCTAACAATAGCCCGACAGCGTAATTACCACTGTAACAGGCTTCTCTGAAGATCTGGGAGAGGAATCTTGTCCCTTTCCCTTTGCACACCTTTCCAAAGTTCTTTCACAGTTGTCACACGCCGTTTTCCCAAAGCCCGCTTCAGCAATCTAAATCCACAATAGTCCATAGGACTTGCATCTGGAGATTTAACAGGTACCTCATTGAAAGGTATCACCTGTATACCACTTGCCTTCTCCATCTCCCTGTAGAATGCGAGGGACGATCGTGAGGTATGTGATGAGGCCTTGTCCATGTGAATGCGCACCAGATTGGCGTCATTTCCGTACATTGTTGGAATCTCATGCTTGTACAGAGAAAAGTACTCAGTTGTGAACAGTCTTCCAGCATCTGCAGAGTTGTTATCCGAGTGTCTAGGCAAGTTTATTTTTCTCTTGGTACCGAAAAACCAAGGTAATGAATCTCACGATATGACTACAGTCCGCCAGAGTTTTCAGCATCGTTTGAGACGGGCCATGATGGGATTCGTTTCTGTCTTAGTTACAGTAATAGTCGTGTTCACGTCCGTAGATGTGTAGGTAGGTGGAGAATTCCATCGCTTGTTCATACTCACCATATTTAACTTACACCTGGCGTACTGGTATGAGAAGCAGTAAACATCTCGCTTGCCTGTGGGTTTTATTGATGGGAGTATAACTAGCTGCCAATTCCGTCCTTCGACCTCATCTGAATCTTATTTTTCAATAGGATAATAAAACATCCTGATATTGTCAGTGCGACCAAATGTCCTTTACTCGGCATGCGTATTTTATTTCTAGCCTGTTGGGTCTCCAGATCTAAATCCTATCGATCACATCGGTAGTTGATCGTGAGGTTGGACTGAAAGTGAAGTTTATGATTTTAAAGTATTAAGTTGTGATCAGTGTCAAGCTCTGATATCCTTCTCCACCAGGTCGAATAAACCTTGAAAATCCGCTTTGGTACGAATATAGAAAGAAAAATTAATAACGGACTTACCGGGGATCGAATCAAGGCTGTCATGCTGGTAGCTAGATGCCTTAGTGACTACATTATCGCTGCTCATATTATTATTAATAAACTTGTTGTTGTGATATTTCTAAACAGAAACAAAAGACCAAGTGGTTTCATTATTATACAGAAGGCTGTTGCTGGCACTCAATACATACGTATATAAGTTAAAACATGTCTATACTTGAAATAATTTGTTGAATACTTTAAATAAAGATAATGATGAATTATTCTCTTTATTTCAGATTTTCAGTGTTGCTCACAGCAGGATGATGATTGATTGATTATATTTTGAAAATTCCATCCACGGATAGAGCCACAAGAGTTCTGATCAGGTAATGACAAATATGATATTATTGTATAATTTTAAATTTTTGTTAAGGTAAACCTTATCATTATATACCGCAAAAATAAATAAATAAATAAAAATAATAAATAAATAAATCAGTGTTTGGACATGTTTTAGAAACAACTTTTGATCATCGTTCAAGATGCCCAAAAATGTCCTGAAGTTTCCATCAGTGAACCGAAAATGTCTAAAATACATCCTAGCAATGGCTAATGGGAATTGCCCTTATGTGTTCAAAATGTACCTGAATGTTTATTACAGGAAGAGTTCTAAACAGTGTCAGGAGACTTTACACATTTATGACTCATTTCTATCCGCATACTCATTGGACACATCAGGAGTTGAGGTATAGTTTGAGCATGCTTATAACTCATCCTATTAACTACTGTTAGAATGCTTTTTTTAGACCCTTTTGTTCACTGATTTAGTACATGAGGAACATTTCAAATGTCTCTTCTAAAAAATGTCTCAACCTTGATTTATTTTTTGCAGTATGGACTTCAGATTTCTTTTTAGAAATAATAGTCGAAATTTCTAGTGCTTCTGTATCTAATACTATGCCGCCATCGATTTCAGTGGAAGCAAACACTTTAAAACTGCGCCGCATGGTGTCGCTACAGTTGGTAACAAATGTAAACAAATCCTGAGTTTTATTTCATTTTATTCTATGATGCGTACTACTGTAAACCTATGTCCTAAGAAAAATGGATAGTTATTTAGATAATAAAGTAATTTTAACCCAATTAGTTCAAAAGTCTCATGTTGTAATTAAGTTAGGAAATAATGTATTTTGAACTGCGATTCTTTACTTCTTTAGAGAATTGGTAGTCTTTAACTGGTTTATTCATAGTCTACTAATATTTTTGTAATTGAATAATATTCCATCCCAGCAAGTAGGGGCCTAAAGGATTACATCCTTTCTTCACAGGGTTGTGTAACGAAGTAAAGAATAACTTATATCAACGTTTTATTACTGTTATATTGCTTGTATATCATGATAACGACAAAGTAGTGAGAAATGTAGGAGTTATATATTCTACTTTTGGCAGATTAGAAGCTTACAAAAGACACTAGGTATGTCCTATGGCATGCACGGTGAAAACTGTTCAGAGTGATAAATAGTAGCTCAAAAATGTATACAGTGTTTAATTGTGAGTAACTCTAAAATGAATTGACGGAAACGGTGTTATTACATTGCAATGCGTGATAAATAGCTGATTTTAGTTTATATGTTCAAAATGTTCGCCGTTAACATTAATACGAGAATTAGCTGGACTTATTGCTGTGACAGGTCGTCCAGAATGACTTTTGTGCACATCCGGATAAGCTTAGATGGCTGTAACACAACCATCGGCTTCAAATTTATCACGAAGTAGGTGGTTGTGTTCCAAATTCATTTCGCCATTGTTGTTTGTACCACACTGACGGTTTCCTTCTTCATGTATACTACCTCAAGACCACTTTCCTTTATTCAAATATCAGCTATGTAGCCTTACTTTACTCATGCCACCTACACAAAATAAGAAAATAAAACTATTATCGCGATCCAACGTAATACCAGAACATGAAAATTAGAATACTATCAAAGCTGAAGCTTTTTCGTCAACTCATTTGAAAGTTACTCACAAATAAATATTTTGTTGATCCACTCTATACGCAAAAGAACACAACCTACAAGATCATGAATATACTGAGAGGAGTATATAAACAAATATTTCAGAGATGTATTATAATAGATTATTATACTTGCATCAAAAAGAATAATATCAATAATTATAGGACGCTGAGCTAGTAAGTAAGCATTTATGCCGTGCTTCGAAATTTATTCTAGGCGATATGCTACGAGAACACACCAGATCCTATAGGAATTTATGGTGGTAGAAAACAGTAGGCTATTCGGAGAGTATATAATTTAATTAATTCCTTATAAATTTTGTCAGGTACTGTATTGTAGACTATATATTCATATGAGAAAATCATCTGTACAAATGTCTACACTAGGGATGGCCAGAACCGGTTCCTGGCGGAACCGGTTTTCGGGTCTGAACTGATCCGGTTCTAGAAGATCCGGTTCCGGAACCGGTTTTTCGGATCCAGGTCTGGAACCGGTTCTTCGGATCCAGGTCTGGAACCGGTTTCCAAGATCCGGTTCTGGAACCGGGTTTTCGGACCCAGGTCTGGAACCGGTTCTGAAAACCGGATCTCCAGGAACCGGAACTTTGTGGCCATCCCTAGTCTACACGTGTGTTGCCCGTTGGGGTCATATGGAGACCCCAAAAATTGTGCCAGTTAACTTTATAAGAGATATAGTCGCTGCTGAACTTTGTATCAGTGAACTCTTTATGCCAGATTTACGTAGATGTCAAGAATAAGGTCTGAATATTTCACTGCTTTATCTAGACGTATCCGGATTAATTCAATATGAATATTTTAAGTTCCAGATTCCCTATCTTTCTGTTTTCCGCCACAATTGCTTGATGGCTCACCACTAATTTTGACCAGAGTGTAGAGGATGAAACGTTATGTATCGATTTCGCTGATGTAGGTGAAATTCATACCGAAATGGTAGAAATCAAATATCTCCGGTGTTAACATTGATCACTATAGAGCAGAAACGGTCATATAGAGCCTAAAATCTGTTTTTTGCAGTCTATTAAGAACCACAAGAATACATTTCATCTGCTTCCTTAACTCTGAATTAAAATCGGGAATGACAGAATACCCCTACAACTTCCGTGCGTCAGTCCACCTGAAAGACAAAGAAAAAAAAAAACTTGAGAACTAATCGATGGATCATTATTAACATTGGCTAGGGTTAAGGATAGTCAATTCCAGGATTTTTACTTTCCAGAAGCCTGAAAGTAAAATTCAGAAAAAATTCCGGATTTCCGAAAAATTTCGGACTTTAGAAAATTTCGAAATTCAGAAAAATTCCGGATTTCGGAAAAATTCAAGATTTCTTTTTCGAATTCCGGGAAGTGAAATTTGCGATTCTGGAAAATAAATTTTCCGGAATCCGGATTCCGGAAAATTTTGGCAATTCCTCGCCATAGAGGGTCAAAAATTGGAAACCGAGTTCGTTGATGGAGGTGATACTCATACCGAAACGGATAGAAATAAATAATTTCCGGTTATCACTATTGAGTACAAACGATAATAGACAGTGAGAAACGGCAACCTTCCTAGATAGCAAGCAGCGACTTTTTTCCTTTTTTTGTATTAAGTGTCCCAAGAATAGCTTATGTTCTGTATCCATTCTAATTTCTCTACTAAAACCAGAAGTGATAGAAATACCTATATTAATTCAGAAAATGACAAGGCTACATAAATCAAACGTCATCATGTGGTTCGCACGTGTCACTGCTACTCGTAGGTATTCTAAATCAGTGGTTCTCAACTGTTGTGTCGCGAGAAACTGATGTGTCACGCAGCCCCATAGAATGTATCGCAAAATTTTAGAATATTATAAAATGTAATTAAATAATATCAATTTTGAGATACATATGCTCCCAGTCAACGCCTGCAATGGCAAAACAATGCTTAGTACTACATACAAGCACTACTTCGTAGAAACTTAATTAGTCTTACACTACTCGTATAATGTATATTATTATTAATAAAATATACAATAGGTGTGTCAGTGTGTCGTGAGTGATCAATAACGTGTGTCGTCAATCAAAGAAAGGTTAAGAACCACTGTTCTAGATTATCACTACGGAAATTCCCCCTAACTCAAATTCCAGATGTTTCAGAATATCAATCAGATAGCGTTTTTAAGTGCAACTTCATTCCCATCTGAAGAAGGGATGGCCATAGAAAGTAACGCTTTCTCTTGGGTCATGAGTATTTATTTATTTGTAGTTTTCATTGGGAGATGGGAAACAGAATTCATTTATCGATTGATTTTGGCTGTTTACAATACAAAATTACAAAATACAAAATTACAGAACAATACAATATAATACAAATCACAGAGGGAAGTGAAAGCATTCTTGTACAGTAGTTCAGAAATGCATTATTGTAAAAAGAAAAAAGAAAGAAAAAAGAAAAGAAAAGAAAAATATTTTAGATTTTATAAATGTTTTTCATAAATATTTAAACAAAGAAGTTTTTCAAAATAAATAGATTTTTTATCTGAACAACCAAAATGTCTGACTGCAGAAGTCACTGTTCTGGAGTTGTTGGTATACTAGAGTGATCTGGGCGACAATTCTGTGAAATGTTTGAATCGTTTTGGATTATACATATAGGCCTATTCATATGTCTTCTATGTTAACGGTAGTCGTACTTATCAGTGTTCTGTGAATGTGCGATTAACACAGAATTATCCTGATATAAAGAATTATAGTGAAGAGTAAATGACGACAGCCTATGAGTTATAGATTGGTACAGTTCGAAGGTGTTGCTAGATATTGAAACTAACACTAAACTCCTGGCGCAACACAGTCTTTAGGGGCCAGAGGCTACCAGCCGCCTTGTGACAGTCATGCCTTTCGTACAATATATGGTCAGTACATCGACTTCCCTCGATGTTAATGTGGGCTTTCTAAACCGGAGTTCTATACACTTCTTTTAAGTCAGAACAACACACACATTTTTGGTCTATAGATGAAACATATGGAGGGCACAATAATCTAATGGTTATAGCGTTGGACTCACGTTCATGTGGGGGGCCGCGGTGGCTCAGTGGTAGAGCGTTCACCTCTGGTGCTTGGGGTCCCGGGTTCGATCCCAGCCCCCGCCAAGTGAACTTTGTGGTGGACAAACACCGTGTGCGTGGGTTTTCTCGGGGTTCTCCCGTTTCCTCCCACTTTCTTCATTCCACCATTTCATTCATTACTCATCTTCACCGTCTCCTTTAGCCTAACCGGCATAACCGCGGGACGTAAAACTCAAAGATTTCATTTTTCATTTTCACGTTCATGTGGTCCCGCAAATCGTAAAAGTTGTTCTTTTTATATATTCCTCTTCTATTTGCAGTAACAAAATTGAGCTCTATCATTATCAATTTTGTATAGTCCTAATGCTAACCTTCACAGTATCTAGTTTTCGTGTTTTATACTAGTAACTGGAACTTAAAGTAATTTAACTATATTCTTTTATATGTTTGTGGTATCCCTATACTTAATTTTCAATCTATTTATTGTAGAATTATCTAAGACAAAAGAGTTGAGGGTGTCTTATCCCTAAAAGATGTGAAAGTAATGTCCGGTCACGGAAATTGTATCTGTGTCTATTGGTGGAATAGCTCTGTTTCATCTTCTCTCGTGGAGTCATGTGTATCCTTTCGTTACTTCAGATCCACAGTTTCAGTTTACCTTATGCACATACCTAGGTTTGCGCGCGAGACGAGTCGAGGCAGAATTTTTCTCACAAAATTCGAGTCGAGACAAAGCTCTTCCAATAGAGAAATATACATTTTTCGAGTCGAGACATCACTTTTACAGCACATTTTCGAGACGACACATACTCAAATTTTGTCTTGTGCGCATCCCTACACATACCAGTATTTTTCAGCTACAAAGGAAATATACTGTCCAACTTTTCCCCGTTATAGGCCTACTTGGTTTGGTTAGTATCACTTAACTACGTTGGGTAAATGGGGCAATAACTTGTCTTCTCAAAGAACTCTCAAAAACAAAATATTTCATTTAAATCTAGAATTATAAAATTGATTGGTTGGCAACACTTTCCCA
Source organism: Thermobia domestica (assembly GCF_964235325.1). NCBI lineage: Eukaryota > Metazoa > Arthropoda > Insecta > Zygentoma > Lepismatidae > Thermobia > Thermobia domestica. The sequence continues at coordinate 67,096,970 of NC_137466.1, forward strand.
TCTGAAATTTCCCCTTTCGAATTTCCTCTCGGCCCAGTGCATATATCGACAGCGATCAGTCATTGGATGAAGGGTGGCAAAGGGAAGGAGGGACTTGAAATTGGCATGAAATTGTTCCACAACACAAAAGCCATTCAAACATACAAGCACACACACACACACACACACAAAATAAAAGAAAAAATCCTCCCTCGCTATTTCACAACCCTCACATTCGCCCTTCCAACATTGAAATAGCTTTTTATCCTTCTTCCATTTCTCGGTTGCTAGCTTACACACACACTCACATACATTTAAACACAAATGTTCTCGTACACACGAACGTTGATAGAGTTGCGGTGTGATTCTATATTTATGAACGGAAGACCAATCAGAATATTACTGTACAATGACATTAGGGAACACTCAAAGCAAAATTTCCATTTACCAGAGTCCATGGGAATATTGTACAGTATATTATAAAATGAAAGTGTTCATAATATAACTCGTAAATCTTTAAAAATATGAATAAGGTTACGGATTTATCTTTTAGGCAGGCAATTTACGGTTTTATTATTATTATTATAAATCAAAAAACTTAACAAAAAGGTTACAACAATTGTATTTTGTAGGTATTTAAATAAAACAACACTGTATGTAATTTAGTATGAGAAGTCAAGCTGTAAATTAGCATTGATTCAAAGCTGTAGCAAAGCTGTGTATATTAATATTGATTCAAAGTTGTAGATTAAATTGTGAATTAAAACTGATTCAAAGCTGTAGAATAATGTGGGTAATATTGACTCAAAGTTCTAGATTAAACTGTGAATTAAAGACTGATTCAAAACTGTAGAACTGTGTAAATTAATATTGATTCAAAGTTATAGATTAAATTATGAATTTAAACTGATTCAAAGCTGTAGAACAATCTGTGTAAATTAATATTGACTCAAAGTTCTAGATTAAATTGTGAATTAAGACTGATTCAAAGCTGTAGAATAATATGGGCAAATTAATATTGATTCAAAGTTGTAGATTAAATTGTGAATTAAGACTGATTCAAAACTGTAGAACTGTGTAAATTAATATTGATTCAAAGTTATAGATTAAATTATGAATTAAAACTGATTCAAAGCTGTAGAACAATCTGTGTAAATTAATATTGACTCAAAGTTCTAGATTAAATTGTGAATTAAGACTGATTCAAAGCTGTAGAATAATATGGGCTAATTAATATTGATTCAAAGTTGTAGATTAAATTGTGAATTAAGACTGATTCAAAACAGTAGAACTGTGTAAATTAATATTGATTCAAAGTTATAGATTAAATTATGAATTAAAACTGATTCAAAGCTGTAGAACAATCTGTGTAAATTAATATTGACTCAAAGTTCTAGATTAAATTGTGAATTAAGACTGATTCAACGCTGTAGAATAATATGGGCTAATTAATATTGATTCAAAGTTGTAGATTAAATTGTGAATTAAAACTGATTCAAAGCTGTAGAATAATGTGGGTAATATTGACTCAAAGTTCTAGATTAAACTGTGAATTAAAGACTGATTCAAAACTGTAGAACTGTGTAAATTAATATTGATTCAAAGTTATAGATTAAATTATGAATTAAAACTGATTCAAAGCTGTAGAACAATCTGTGTAAATTAATATTGACTCAAAGTTCTAGATTAAATTGTGAATTAAGACTGATTCAACGCTGTAGAATAATATGGGCAAATTAATATTGATTCAAAGTTGTAGATTAAATTGTGAATTAAGACTGATTCAAAACTGTAGAACTGTGTAAATTAATATTGATTCAAAGTTATAGATTAAATTATGAATTAAAACTGATTCAAAGCTGTAGAACAATCTGTGTAAATTAATATTGACTCAAAGTTCTAGATTAAATTGTGAATTAAAACTGATTCAAAGCTGTAGAACAATCTGTGTGAATTATTATTGATTCAAAGTTGTGGATTAAATTGTGAATTAAGGCTGATATAAGGTAAGACAACAATATATTTACTTATTTATTAATTTGTTTTAAACATTTCTGCTTCTGAATGTAAAATTATGAATTTGAGAAAAGTTTGAAGACTGATCCTAGTATTACAAACAGATAAACATTTATTATTATTATTATTATTATTATTATTATTATTATTATTATTATTATTATTATTATTATTATTATTATTATTAACTCATTGTTCCTCAGGGCACTAATTTGAGTCCGCTTTTATTCCTTATGTTTATAAATGACATTAGCGACAATTTGCATTGCACATTTTTAGTGTATGCTGATTATTTAAAAGAATATAAATCTGTTAAGAACTTCGTTGACTGTTTTGTAATTCAAGGTAATATTGACAACGTATTGTATAGGGCCGAAACCAATGTGTTACCATTAAATTGTAATAAAACATTTAGTATGATTGTTATGAACAAACTAATTCAGTTAACTTTACTTGTGTTGTTGAAAGAAAAAAAAACATTGGTTAAATTGTAAATTTCAATAGAATTGGATGTTGTCTTTTAGAATAAACTTAAACATATAGATAATGTTGTCTCAACAGCTCGCAAGAATCTTGCTATTTTGAAATGTACGTCAAAATAATTTAATTATGACAAAACTGGTCAAACTCTTTGTTACGCCAATGTAAGGAGTATTTCTTTTTAAGTATCTGGATTGAAATACTAATTACGTGATACAAAGCTTGTTTTTGTTGTGGTTACCTTATGAAAATTGAAGTGTTTTAGGATAAAACTGTGGAAAATGTAAGATTGTCATTGGGCATTCTGAAGTTGTCACAAAGAAGAACCACAACGGATCTTAAATTATTACGTTCTATCTTACATGGGAAACTGAATTTGTTATCTATAGTGACTTTATATGTTCCTAGGTATTATACAAGGAATTTGAGGAAATTTCTCACTGCCACTTGCGTAAAAGGTGTTTCTATATATAGTATATGTTTGAACACCACTCATTTCAGATTTGGAACATTTGTATAAAATAAAAGTCAAGTTGCAAATATGTAATCAATTAAAAATTGTTAAAAATGAAAGGACGTTTCTAGATATGACCTCTAGAAATTATATTTTATAATGTGTCTGATGAATGCAAAAATACTTTGCCGAAACCGTAACGACATTATTTATTAAATAGTAGACCTATATGCTATGGTCATAATTTGTCTTTTACAGTATATGTTTATCAACTGGCAATGATTTGGCTACAGTTGATGTATTTCTTGAAGTTTTTGATTTAGTTCAAAAGTAATTCTGTCTATACTTTATGGCAGATTAAGGGTGTTGCTTTCTTTTCTTTTATATGGTTTGTAATAATCTCTAATTTATATACTATGTTCTTTGACTTGTCATTTAATGTATGATTTGTTTTACATTGTTATGATAAGTTTGTTTGTAATTTTATATTTTTTCGTGCCTTGGAAATTGTAATTGTACATATTGTCTGTTATTTCCTGATTCTAATGAAATTATTATTATTATTATTATTATTATTATTATTATTATTATTATTATTATTATTATTATTATTATTATTATTATTATTATTATCGACAGCTTGTAGATACTTTTGTATAATTATTAGATCATTAAAATTCCATTTATCATGATTAGACACTTTAAAGTAAATTTGTTCCTTGCTAATATATCAGGGGTATAGAAGCAAAATCTGCTAAATATATTTTTCAATTTTGTCAGGAGACGAAACAAAAGTGATCCCTTATGTTTCACAATTGTTGAACAATTTCTTTTATTTAGTGGTAGATTTCATTCATCTGTATTAAGTAATTAAGTATATAAAACTGTGTGAAACATAACGAAACTGCAAAATAGAAGATTGTGTCGAAACAATGACAAGTATTTGAATTCATCATTATCTAAGGCCTATTTAAGATCCTATTTGAATACAGCAAAATAATAGAAGTGTATCTTAGATGTCGTTGCAAGAAGAAAAAACACTTAGAAGGTAATCGAAATTACTAGTTTTAATATACCCGTATTATTGTGAAAAAAATTAGCACAGGAAACTATTGTTTGTTATTAAATGTATTGTATTTTCGTAATATGTTTCATATGTCTGCTGTCGGCAAAATACTTTGCTTGTCGCAGTATTATACTTTAAGTAACCTATTCAAAGATAATGAACACATAAGACACAACAATACTAACACACATAATGAACACAGCAATCATAACAGATAACGAACACAACAATCATAACACAAAAAGCATAACACCGATAATGAACACAACATTTATAACGTAGATAATGAACATAATCACAACACAGATAATGCATATAAAATTATAACACAGATAATGAATCCAACAATCGTAATATAGATAATAACACAACAATCATAACACATAATGAACACAACAATCATATCACAGTATACTTGGATAATATATATAATAGAACGGTTCGTTTTATCAAATTATTAATTGTTGAGCCCATTAAAATACATTAATGTATCCTTTATTTACTTATCTTTAATAAATAAAATGGAGAAATGTACATATACCTTTTACACACTTTTTCTTCAATATGTCAACTCAACTCACTCCATAAAAACTATTTATTTTTTGGTTGTCCTGACAACGACATTCCAAATTTAAAAACATCTAAGTATCTTTTTATAGACATTATATCTAACTTATTTCTTTTTCTTTCTCTTTTTCTAATAGTAGAATCCAGCTAAGCACATATTTAAAATACCTTAGGCCCAAAATTACAAGTTAATAATCGTTACAAGTTCGTTACAAGTTAGAAATATACAACATACCGTTGTAATAACACTGAATAATATTTGGTTGGCACATAGTTTTGTAGCGTATGTATTTGAACAGAAGTTTCTTCAAGAAAATAATGCGTTTTATGATGTATTATATGTCAGGAAATAAAAGGAAAGGGGTAGCGAAGTTAGGAGTAGAGGTTTGTAGAGAAAGAAAAGGAAAGTATTTCGGCAGTATACCCTATTTTTGATATAGAGAAGACATTTGTCCAAGTAAAATGGAAAATACATGTATTTATGAGAAAATCAAAGAAGCTGAGGATAGAATTGAAGAATAGATGACTCACAATAATCTTGTACAGAAATGAAAAATTAGAGAAAAGGAAAGAACAAAAGAAAGTGTACTTTGAAGCAGTGTTCGACAAGGGTGTTGCCTTTCACCATTTTTATTCATGTTTAGAGGAATAAGTCAAGAGGAGTTTACACATAGGGAAGACGGTAATTTTGTAGGAATTTAAAAAAAATAGCGTACTGGAAATAATACGCTATATGCTCTAATGCTGGAATCTGGGACGAAAACTAACAAAGTACTTCATTTAAAAAATACTTCAGAAAAAGCCAAAATAATAATATGAAAATTATTTCTAAAAGACAACAGAAACGTGATAGAGTTGAAGTTTTATATATTAACTGTCAAAGTTGAAGAGGTATTAGAGTAGGTCAACAATTTTCAGTAGTAGTGAAGATTTCACATGTAAATGGGAATCAAAAGCAAGGATAGGAGTAGCGAATTAAGTCTTTATGAAAAAGTGCTGTCGAACCGAAAGTTGAAATATAGAGCGCATAGGATCCCCAAATTTTTAAAGAAAATGGCAAAAAGTCAAAATTTTATAGTTATTGGTTCTTTCCTCGCCCACTATCATCTATCTACCTCTTTATTTGATGAAGATGGTGGCGGCCCATCAATATCAGTATAATTCAGGACTATTATGTATTTATAAGATTGTTTGATTTCGTAAAAAAATGATAACTGACAGATAATTTAGAAGCGGTCGTAAACCGAAGACTCCTTATTCTCAATGACAATTCGTTTATTGGTTTTCTACAGAAATTAATATTTTTTTTTATGGTAAAGGGGGTAAGAATACAGGAAAGATTAAAGTCAGAATGATAGCATTTGCGGAGTCAGTAAAAACAGCAAGGTACGCCACTATCAAAGAAGCAAATTACTTGCATTTGAGGAATTTTCATTCAGAGAATTGTTGATAAATGACCAATTCTAGTTCCCATGGTTAAAAAAAAAAAGAAAAATCAAACTGCCAAAATCTCCTATGTATTGTACAATACTGCAGATAACACTTGAATCCTGTGAATTGTCAATAAGTAATCAGAGCTGAACTTAAAACCTTTCAACCAATTCGAATTTCGTATCACAGACAGACGAATGACAAACACATTCTTATAATTTGCTCCTTCAAATTAGGAGTGCATCGTTGGCTATAGAGAGAACGGATATATCTGATTTTCAATACTTTCTATAGTCCCAATTGCATCATCTAATATATATATGTAACACCGGAACTTAAAATCGGACCGAAGATAAACAGATAATAAATCTTCTAAAAGCAGCTTACGGAAGCTCTGACTATAAGATAATCATATTAATATCGTTTGAAAATTGTGTCTTTATCAACTTAATTTCAAGGAAATAAGTCTTTTTTAATGAAAAAAAAACTAAAGAATATAAATCAAGCAAAACAACATCAACAAAAGTTTACAATAATTACAGTCTTGAGTAGCCTTGACGACTAGCCTAGAGCACCTGAATTTCCTCATTATAATTTATTTTATGTCCCAGTTCCTCTGTATTAGGATCTGTTTTTTTTTTTATAAAGATTTTCTGTTCCTTTTAAAGTTTAATTAGTTTACATTTGTGTATGAGTGTGTATGTGTGCGTAACTGACAACTGCAGAATACAAGAACAATGTAGTTTTCTCCTACATACCGATTTGTACTGAATCACATAGACTATACGAATGAAATTCCCAACAGAAATATTCTAGCATTTAAGGAAAAAAATCACAAATAAGATAAATTACCAATCTACAGGTCTTACTGACCTGAACAAAGTATAAATCCTCATGCGTAGTATTTGAAAAATCAAGAATGTTGTAAACCTGAAAAGTGATGATGTGCGATAACTACGCCATCTATCAAGATGAAACTGAATACTGAAGTGTACACTAATCCAGTTTTTCATTATGAAACCAGCAAGATAGCAGTATACCGTATGAATAACGATATATGCATATAGACAAAACTTATGATCAACTCTTAAATTATTTTTTATTAACAATTACATTAGCGAATATATATATATGATAGATGGCATCGAGCTGTTCAAACGACATGCCTAATGCTAAATTGGCATGCTTAGTTGTCCAGAAAATTGAGAAAAAACTAATATTTATACTGTTCAAAGTATGTCGTTTATTGCTAATTTGTTGCGATTGATTGTCATACTAACTAACTAACTAACTAACTCTATGGCCTATGGAACCCGTAGGTTCAATGCCGAGTTCACAAAAGCTCTCCACTGACTTCTATCCTTAGCTAACTGCATCCAGTTTCTACTTTGTATTTCAATCTCTGCGAGATCCATCTTAATATTGTCCTTCCATCTGCGCCTAGGTCTTCCTAATGGCCGTTTTCCGATTGGTCTTCCAGTCAAGACTTTGAAAGCGTTTCTACTTTCTTCCATTCTAGCTACATGACCCGCCCATCTAAGCCTCCTAGACTTGACGACCCTAACAATGTTGGGTAAACTGTATAAATTATGTAGTTCCTCGTTATGAAGTTTCCGCATTCCCCATTCCCGTTCTTCTTGGGTCCGAATATTCGTCTCAGGATCTTGATTGTCATAATCTGCTGGAAAAGGTTATTTATTTATTTATTTACGTTTTGTACGAAAAATTATACTTGTAAAATAAGAGATTTTTATCTGTTACTAGCGTTAGTTACTCGTTTCGCTAGGTTGAAATAAAAACTTGAAATACACAACTTCTTATATCATGCATTTGGTAAAAATGATAGTAAAAATTAAATATTACTATTGTGGGCTATTTTGTATTTAAACTAGTTCAGAAATGTCATTCTTCATTTCAGCGACAATAAAAACTATGGATTTGACACTAATATCGGTCAATTTCGGAACCTTTTTTTTAAATATCTCACCCTCCTCTCATTGCACAGTCAAAGTGAAATGACAAAAACCTCCCTGACCCTAACCTCATCTATGTTGAAAATTTGATCGAGATCGGTCGGATGGCTCACGGTGCAAAGTCACAAAGGTAGTCACTTTCATATATATCTATATATATCTATATCTATATTTATATCTATCTATCTATCTATCTATCTATCTATCTATCTATCTATATATATATATATATATATATATATATATATATATATATATATATATATATATATATATAGTTTCCCTTACAATGGCACATATACTTCTAATCGTGAACACTCATAAAGCTTGTGATATAGTAGCTATACATTGTGCTTAAGACTTTTAAAAAAAATTGCAATACGAAAATTTAAAAATCATATCGTACTCTTTTTTTTCTGTAAACGAACTTGACTAGAGAAAAGGTCTACTTCTACCAGTATGTATGAATGAATAAGTATTCTCCCAGAAGATTCCGGGCAGGAATGTAGCCAGGAATTATTTTAGGAGAGCACAAATTGAATATGATGATAACTTATTTTATAAATTATATTAGATAAATATAATAAGTTATAAAATTTGTAAAATCATTCCGAAACCTAGACTAAATGTACAGAAAAACCGGGATTTGGGGCTTGTCCAGATCCCAAGGATCCATCACCTACCTACGACCCTGACTCTTGATCGGTAAGTGTGACTATTAACTCATTTGAACGTAAGCTTAATATATCTATTTTTTTCTCTTTGTTTTTAATAATAGCAAATCTAAATTAAAAAAAAGAAACTTGGAAAATTTTAAAACTATGATGAAGCTATAGATTACTAGTCGAGGCATCATGTCTGCAAGAACAGTAATAATGTCTAGCTTACCCAAATATACAGTATTTGCATTTAAAAAATAATAATATATGTCCAATCTAAACTGTATATAATTAACGTCATAATAATGATAATTGTGTGAAAGTACAGTATCAAATTACAAACAGAAACACTGTGCTGTACTGACAGAAATAAAAAATATGTCGAAATAAAGTTTTCTATGTGTGTTTTTTTCTATTTGGTTTATTTGAAAACTCGAAAGCAGTTCATTGTATTCTCATTTATTATTTATTATTTATTTTTATTTTTTTTTTTTGAACAAGAGTAACATGTTATATAACGTTCTTCTGGTATCTATAAGGGTTTTAAAGTTTCAAAAGTCTATTTAGTGGATAACAATTTTCAGTTCTTTCTATTTTTTTTGTTTGTTTATAAACAAGATGCCTTGAGATTTGGGTTGGATTTTTTTCTATTTTTATTAAAGATTTTTTCGTGTCTGGATTTCACCCATGTGTCGCGTATTCGAGCTTGGAGCGAACATAAGTTTGATATAATTTTTAACTAGTGGCAGATTTGTTAAACTCTCTTACTAAATGTTAGAATGAACCCAAGATTTCTGTTCGTTTCATTTATTTATGGTCAATGTGAGTTTCAAGTGAAAATTTTGTATCATATATTTATAGTACTTACAACGGTCATTTACTTACAACCTCAATCATTTATGGTACTTACAACGGTTAGTTCAGTTTCATTTATTGTATATCGAAACCGTACCGACTTCTTACATTTTGTAAAACTCACAATTCTACATTAATTAATATTTACATCTAGAAAGTTACCTTGGTACTAACTTAATTACGGAATTCATATTTTGTTCAAATTATTTTATTGGTTTGATATATCTGCAAAATCTAAAATATTTCAGTTTTACGTCCCACGTTAAAGAATACGGTGATAATGAGAAATGAGTGAAATAGTGGAATCAAGGCAGTGGGAAGAAACGGGAAAACCCAGAGAAAACCCACGCACGTGGTGTTTGTCCGCCATATAGATGAATTAGCGAGAACTGGGATCGAACCAAGAACCCACGCACTAGAGAGAATGCTCTACCACTGAGTCATTTCGGCTCCAGTTTATCTACAAATATACTTTGTGATTTATTTTATCAAATGCTTCCGCAAAGTCTGTGTAAATAACACGACTTGACCAACTTGATCTAGCCTGTTTACTATGAAATTGTTAGTAATACTGAGGTAAGTCACTGACAATGTACCCTGAACAAAACCATGGTGGCATTCTGAAGGTAATTCCTAAACAACATTCAGAGCTCCTAAACAAACTCAATATTCGGACTCCACTTACTCGACGTATGGTGGCGGACTTGCTGTTTCTCCGTAAAATTATCAATGGGAAAATTAACTCCGAATTGTTGGTCTCCGTTCTCAATTTTCGCATACCTTCTCGTCTTACTCGCAATCATACGTTACTTAAATCCAAATTATCAGTTATACAACGTTCTTTATACTTCAGGCTGGCATCATTGTATAATAGTTTATTGTCAGATGTTGATATTTTTTACTCTGAAAATCATTTTAAAAACAAGTTAAATACACTGTAAATATGGTACATATTCTATGTATATATAAATATATTTTTGTAATATTTTATTTTTTTAAAAAAAATTTCTTTGTTTTTTGTTATTTCTTATATACGTTGTTACATTGTTTCAGTAAAATATGGTAAAATAGACATTGATTTGTATCTGAAACATTTGTACATAAATAAATAAATAATAATTTTATATGACTTTCAATCCGTTTATGCGGAATAGATTCAAAACGTTTTGCAAAACGTACTCAATTTCGACATAGGTCTATAATTTTGGATATCTTTATACCGTTGTTAGGTAGATGAATAGGCCAAACTTTTGTTATTTTCCATTTACTGAGAAAAGTTGAAAAAAGTTGAAAAAACAAGATGAAATATAGAATGGAAGTAAAAACACTTCTCCATGTCTCTTTATTATGTAATCTGGGCGAATACAACCAGGTCCTATCGTTCCTTTTCCTTTCAATCTTCATATAGCTTATTCTTCTATAATGATTAACTTCTGTCATTTCAATTTCTAGAATCCTAAATTTGCCCAGTTTCTCATATAATTAATTTTTATTACTACTACTATTATTTACACCACCTCCGTTATCATAAACTGTCTGACAATATGTAGCAAATGAATTTGCAATCTTCTCGTTACTAATTAGTTCTTGGGTATTGTATGTCTGCGTGTTATAATTAAAATGTTTGGTATATTTTTTTTTTTAAGAACAAAAGTTACTGTTGAGAAGGACCAGTTTGTAACATAATTTTTTGTACGTTATAATCTGTATACGTTATATGAAATTATTATATGTTGTTCTAATTTGTTTATTTAAATTTTCTTTCGTAGTTTATGTATCCCTCTTTTGTGTTTAATTGGTCTGTGATGAAGAGCTTTTTGCTTTTATTTTCCTAATTATACCCGTGGTAAACAAAAATGGATACTTCCTATTCATCTCTTTCTTGGAAGGAATACACTTATAGAAAATATCAAATATTATATTATAAAACTTCTCTCCTGGCGTATTAATTTCAGAATAACAGGCAAGGAATGTCTAGTCAATCTTTTCACATTCAAAATAAAATTTCCTAAAGTTTGTTTTTTCTAAAATCATAAGTAGTGATATTACTTTCTTGTTTGTTTGTTTGTTTGTTTGTTTGAACCTAATAATCTGCTTGATTTCACTGTTATGGATAATACTGGATGGCATACATCCTTCTTAACTAAAATAAAAGTATCCTTATTGACGATTATTTTGTCTAAATTTGCAAGGACTAAGTTGACAATTTTTTCTAGGTTATTCCTAATATCCTGTAAAGATGTTAGATTATACAATTACATAAAGTTACGCAAACATTGATGTTTGGCTGATGTTTTCAGTAGAAAAATATATATACACTCCTAACAGTGACACGTGCATATTACTTGTAATAAGATACTATGAACAATGTAGATGTAGGGTCTAATCAGGGGTAAAAGTGGATCTGAAAAGTTAGGAAGATGGTAGGTAGCAGCATGACGTCACGCCGTCCCCCCTGTCCATCCTTGCCCATTGTATTTTTTTTAGGAATTGGGGGGACGGTAGGTAGCGCCGTTCCCCCTGTCCATCCTTGCCGATTGCAATTTTTTTTTAGGAACTGGGAGGACGCCGTACACATTTTTTCGAGGTGGGGACGGCATCCCCCACATTCCCCCTCACTTTTACCCCTGGATGTAATGTATAGTATTGATACAGGTAAATACGTACGACAAGGAATTACATTCATTACAATAAAAAGAAAGAGTCAATACACAGAGAAAACTGCCTATTCGAGATTCGAACCAAAACAAAACTGAAAACTTAAATAAGCGAGGGAAAAAATTGTCGTGATTCTAATACTGTACTTTGTTTCTCCCTTTTTTTTACAGTACGGTTATGAAAAGCGGCATAGCTTTTTGTTGTATTTTGTTTACTATGCAATCAACATGACACTTTTTACATGTTTTGCATAAAACAAACTTGGCAACACAACACATATATCCGTCGTCTAGTTCGGCAATCTGGTTTTTATTATTTTTTTTTCTTCAATTTCCTTGCTGTGGGCTATATTCTTGTCTCCTTTAAAAGTAATATGTTCTATTTGACCAAGTGTTTTTCCCCTCTGGATTGTACTCTTTTAAAAAAAGTTTCGTTTTTTTAACCTTCCTATACATAAGTTTATATATACTTCTGTTGATGTCTGCACGGGATAGATAGTAATGGTGTATATATACTGCATACGCAATGTACTTATGCTCTGGTGGGGCGGCCCTTTAAGTTGCCGCGGGCTGTCTGTTGAGAGCCAGAGGCACAGTCCAGCCTCCTGCAGTCAGAGCGGCGCCAATGCAACCATTGAAGTAGCCGAAAGGTAATAGGAATACGTAAGTAAGAGTGTATACTAATAGTAATAGTGGTTAGACAACCACCCTTCACGTCTTGTTCATTTTTTAAAAAAATCTTTTTTCTCTTTCTTTTCTTTTTACTTCATAATAATAATAATACAAAAATAAAAGAAGTAAGATCACGTACTTTTTTTCCTTCAGCAGAAGAATTTTTCATAATTTTAATTGTGTATTTGCTTGCATATATACTTAATCCTTTTTGCTAATAATAATAAAAGACGATGCACAAAGTGCTTTTATAATACCATAAAGTATTGCATAAAAGGAAGTTATTTTTGCCTATACTTTCTTTTCTTTTTTATTTTTTCAATCGAACATATTCTGGCTCTATAGATGTGTTTTTGCATTATTTATTATACAATCCTATATTACAGTGGTGACCAACCTGTTGATGGGCAAGTCGTGAAAGGTAGGTCGCGGTGGTCTGTGTCATACTGTCTGCATCGATTATTACTATTGTTTTATAGTTCTCGCTAGCGGTCTATGGACAGATAAGACCACCACTCAAACCTAAAATGATTGGCTAAATTCCTGCTATATTAGTTAGAATAGAATTTTTCACCGTCATATTCTTGAAAGATTGCAACAGTATCAGGGGCGTAAATAAGGGCCCCGCAGACCCTGACTTGTGGGGCTCTAAGCCATCAGAAGGCCCCCAAATCGTGAAGTGAGACGTAGAGAAGGGGCCCCACTTCACGCTGTCTGCGAGAGAGACACCAAGCCCTTAATTACGCCACTGAACAGTATAGCAAAACACAAGGGAGAAACCACAGGGAGTAAATGGAGTACTTCGTGCCAAGCACGTACGCAGGAATTTATTTCGATAGTGGTCCAAAAATTTTGAAATGTAGTCCAAATTTAACATAATTATGGTATGTATTAATCGAATACAGCCGTTCATATGTATGTTTTCTTTTCCATTGCAAAATTGACAGAGCTTGTGTTCAACGAGCACAATTAACGGAAAATCATAGATTCAAACTTATTATTTTTTTTAGCAATGTATTCTCCTACAGATAGTCTAACGGTGCAGAAGTAAATAACAACTCTTTTCAGAAATGTACTTGATAACGCCACCAAAAAGTTAGTCTTATCATATTTTTCAAAAACTACACATAAGAATTTTATTCCCAAAGATGTTATGTTGTTCACGAAAGTTAATGATAGTATAGGCTATATATCTCATTACTCATACTAGTTACAGTCGTTTTGCTAGTATCGTCATGAAGAGCTTAGTAAGGGTATTTTTGAATATCAGCCGCTTGGTAATATTAGCTCAATTAGCGGCAAGGTGTCTGTACAACGTAAATTTTTGGTTTGCAAGTCAAGTCCAAGTCCGTTCTTGATATTTTGGTGCCCCAAGTTTCAAGCCTGAGCTCTTGCCTTCCATATAAAATGTGGTGTGCATTGACTTGTGTGTCTACTTTCGGACTGCAACTGTCGCGAGCACCTTTTTACTTCTTCTGATTGGACTACTGCGGTTACGGCATTTCGTAGGCTACTCTTGGCGGTGGGGGATCTGGATCATTTTTCTAAAGATAAAGGATTAGGTTAGTGAAGCTTCTTTAATCATCATTTTTGTTTATCATCGTACTTGGAATTCATATGAAAATCACCTAACCCCAGCCAATAGAGGGTTACGCCCTCTTTTTGGCAGTGGATCCTTCATTTCATCGATAGCTATACTTGAGCTATTACATTCATACATGTAATTTTGTTCAGCTTAGTAAGAACTATCTAGTAGTATGTTTCGTCTTTAAACTTTTTTTTTCGTTAATGGTATGTAGATTTTTGTTAGAAGAGAAAATTTATTTGTTTTGTAGGTGTGAAAAAATAGTAGCCTATTAATTAATGGATTAAACTTATTGTTGTGTGTCTTTCTCTAATGCGGGCATACACATGCTCCTAATAGTGATATGTATAGGCTACGCATAATCAAAAACACCCATCAGGAGGGGGGGAAGGTGAGGCGCTCGCCCCCTCCTAGAGGAAATTGTACTTGGGAATATCGAAAACTCAATAAAATTTTTACATTAGTTACAGCAAAATTTGAAACGTCGCCAACACTCCCCCCTCCCTTCTTGGAAACCACAACATGGGTACTCTTGCGCATAATCCTAGTAGTGCCTCAAATACTTCTTATAATGGCTTAATAAATTATTTAATTTTAAAGACTTTGGGATATTTCTGCATATTTCCAACTTGTATCTCTATCGGGCAATTAAATATATATTGTGGTAGTGGTACATATTGTGGTAATATTTGTGGTAGCAATGTATGTAAACATATTCTGTATATGCTAGTGAAACTTTGAAGTAAGTATGTTTGACTACAAAATTAAATTAATGAGAGGAGGGAGCAAAGATAAAAAGACAGAGTAAAAGAGAGTTAATCTTTGTATCGTATTTCTTTTTTCTATCTGTACGATGTAATTAGATATCTCTATTTTTTTTCTGCTGTTGCTGGGAAGCAACCTAGATGATGATGATGCAGCGCAGGGGGATGGGGGTCGAGAAGAGTCACTGAGTAAAAGCTATAGCACCGCTGTACTTCACACAGACATTGTGTGTAGTAGTACATGGAGCTGACTGAGTGACTGGTGGTACAGCAGTTACCATGACAACGGGTTGTATTTAATCTCTCTCTCTCTCTCTGTGTGTTTCCCTTTTGCTCACCATAACGACAGGACACACCCAGCTAATTATGGAGTTTCGGACTCCTGTTTACATTCGCGTTGACGGAAGGAAGAAAGGAGCTGGTGACGAATGTGAAATTTTAGAGACACAATGCGTTCTTCAATACAGATACTGAGGGGAAATTTACATAGTGGTCGATATGCAGTCTAAGTGTATATAGTTGTATTTTGAATATTTGATCTGATAAAATAATAGTACTTTTTTCAGCATTATCTATTACTATTATTACAAGTACTATATTCAGCATCCTTAAGAGAAGATAAGAATAATAAACATACAGTAGAGCCCCCATTATATGATTCCCGACTAACCGAGTTATGGGTTAACCGAGGTGGTCCTAACAAAAATAAAAACAGAAAGAAAGGAAAAAGAAGAAATGCCGGAGCGAACGGTTTGCGTTTCAAATGACACGCACTATAGTGCATGAGCAGAAGCCGAGGCGACACGGCTAATGGTATAAATTAACATTAATTAAAAAAAACAAAGTTCAAAAGAAATTGACAAGATTTGAACCCAAGACCCCGAGATCCTTAAGCAAAAAGCTTTAACATTTACCGCTATCGACCCGCTCTCTCTGTTGCATTTGGAAGAATCTAGCCATTCTTTCCCTTATAAACCTTCACGCCCCGCTGGATGTGTGCTGCTGTCAACAATTCGACTATTCAGTTCTTCGAAACTTTAGAACTATTTTATTACGTATTTTTAGAAAAATACTGTACTGTGTGTTTATTTACTTTTCTGTGCTTTATTTATTTCACTTATTTATTTATTTTTACTTTTTAACTTGTACCAGAACGATTGAACATGCTGTACAGCATTAATATAGACTTATTTAACTGTATACTGTACCTCACGCTTTTATTACTGCTCTTCATTTTGCACAAAATCTGTATTAACCCAGTCCCGTATACTGTACCTCATGCTTTTGTTACTGCCCTTCATTTTGCAGAAAGTCTGTATTAACCCAGTCCCGTATACTGTACCTCACGCTTTTATTACTGCCCTTCATTTTGCAGAAAGTCTGTATTAACACAGTCCCGTATACTGTACCTCACGCTTTTATTACTGCCCTTCATTTTGCAGAAAGTCTGTATTAACACAGTCCCGTATACTGTACCTCACGCTTTTATTACTGCCCTTCATTTTGCAGAAAGTCTGTATTAACCCAGTCCGTATACTGTACCACACGCTTTTATTACTGCCTTTCAATTTGCAGAAAGTCTGTATTAACCCAGCCCCGTATACTGTACCTCACGCTTTTATTACTGCCCTTCATTTTGCAGAAAGTCTGTATTAACCCAGTCCCGTATACTGTACCACACGCTTTTATTACTGCCTTTCATTTTGCAGAAAGTCTGTATTAACCCAGTCCCGATTATCCAAGATTACCAAAGTTCACAATAGCCCGAATAATAAGAGCTCTACTGTAATCAGCCACTTTACAATGTTTTTTATTTTTTTTTTTAAAAAAAATAAGGTATACAGTATAGGTACGCATCCACAATTTTTTGGGAGGGGTCCAAGCTTTGGTGGTGGTGGGAGGTCCAATATTATAGGCCACTACGACTATGTAGTATTGAATGGATATTATTCTGCACCCGAAAAGACGATAAGTAATTGTACCTATATTTCAGGGAGGGAAATGATAGAACTAGATTATTTTTATAAGAGAAAGAGTACAGATGAAGTGTAAGATCAAATTTTCATGCTACATCAATCATTTCCCTGTTAAACGAGCATAGTTTTATTGAGAAGTACTGTATGTTGAGTTAGGAAGTTTGGGGGGATCCAAACTCCGTGGACCACTTATTTTGCATAAACTAAAACTGCTCGATTAATTATGTAAACCGTTATCTTTTTTTCTTTTTTTTTTTGTTATTGTTGTAGTAGTAGGTTAGTGACCCTTCTTAATGATGAGACTGTTTGAAGTAGAATCGGAACTACCATAATTCTACAATTTAAGATAGAATCGGAACTACCATAATTCTACAAGTTAAGATAGAATCGGAACTACTATAATCCTACAATTTAAGATAGAATCGGAACTACCATAATTCTTTGAATACTCTCCCAACGAGAATTGAATCCAGGATATCGTGTGTGTGTCCAAGGAGCGCGAGCTAGCAACTAAATCAGTGAGGACAAATAAAAAAAAATATATATAATTGTTATATTTTTAAATCAAAAATATTCTATGAATAAATTATTGGGATATTTAAATATTAGGAAAAAAATATTTGAACAATAATACGAATAAGTAATAATCATATTAGAAAAGTTTTACCAGCAACTACTATATAGCCACCGACTATAAAAAATGCTAGAGTGGGCACGGTGGCTCAGTGGTAAAGCTCTCACCTCTGTTGCAAGGGTTTTATGATTTGATCTCAGGGTATTCAAGTTTGCAGTAGACCACATCGTGCACATGGATTTTCCCGTTGTTATCCAGTTTCCTCCCACATTATCATTCTACATTTTTAAATAATTATTCACTTTCAATAAATATCTGTCTCCTTTTATCCGAAATGCGACATCTGTGGGATATAAAACTAGAAATTTGATTTAATTTCATTTCAAAAGGTAGCTTACGATATTTATTATCAAGAATGTATGCATCTTTTAAAAATATAAGGGAGGGTTGGTTCTTAGACACATTTGTTTATTCGCTTTCTGATATGGTCACTTTATTTTCATCGTTTTATCATTTCCAGTTCAGGGTTGTTACATTGATGTACATTACCATTATGTTTCACTATCCCTTTCACTTTGTGAGAAACAATTGAAGCACGTGAATGTAGTAGCTACCATAACAACAATTTTGTTTAGCATGTCCCAAAATGGTTTTGTGTAGGAAGGCTCAGAAAGAGGAAAGGGTGAGGGACAAGGTAGTAGTTCCAGTTTACGATGACGTCAGCTGAAGACAATTCCCCAGTCTTTGCGTGTCAAATTAAGGAGAAAACTGAATAATGTAACATGTTCCCATTATGGACACAAGAAACAGATTTCCGATTGATTTTTCGTTTCAGATTTACAGACCTTATATGGCATAGTTAGAAGTAATGTCACAAACGAGGTTTAGTATTTTTGTTTTATTGCTCTTTGCATGTTCTACGAAACACACAAGTTATTATACAGGCGCGGGCAAGATGCAAAACACGATATATTAATATGATAACACAATAATACTAATAATTAATAATAATAATAACACAATAATAAAAGTATAATAATAATAATAATAATAATAATAATAATAATAATAATAATAATAATAATAATAATAATAATAATAATAATAATAAATGTTATTATTATTACTATTATATGTTTTCAAAAAGCTTTATCTCTTTGATATTCCTAAATCTTTAATACTTTGGTTTGCCTCTTATCAGTTTGATCGTACATTTGTGTTGGGTAAATGGGTTGTAAATCATCTATGCATAGTATTTCTTCCGGTGTCCCACAAGGATCTAATTTGGGTCCGTTGTTATTTATTATGTATGTAAATGATGTTGACAAATTTTTTGAGTTGCTCTTTTCTTTTATATACTAGGATCTTAAGATTTCTTTTGTACTATTCAAAATTACAAGGATCATTTAATATAACAGGGAGATATTGAATGATCTAAAATACTTCTAAATATGAATAAAACTAAAACAGTATTATATTCGAAAAACTAATGTATTAGTTTATGAGTATAAAATTCATCATCATTAAAGTACAAATGGTTTCAACTTTAAAAGCTCTTAGTATTGTAATAGATGATAAATTACATTTTTAATGGACATGTTGATAATATTTTGTCAACGGCCAGAAGAAACTTAGGTCTTATTAAATGAGTTGCAAGGGACTTTAAAGATGTTTTAACCTAAAAAGTTCTATGTTATGCTTATGTTAGATCCCACTTAAAATATGCTGCTTTGATATGGAATAAGAATTTGATCTCGATCTCCTAGAAGCTATTCAAAGTTTGTGGTTTAGCTTCGATCTAAATTTAATACATTAACCGATCATACTATAATTTTGAAACTCAACTTAATTGCCCTAGTTGAAAGAAGAAATTGACAAGAGATCAAATTTATTTATAGTACGCCTATAATTCATAGTAAGATTGATTATCGATTCGTTGTACATTACAGCTTCATCTTATTTTCCTAAAAAGTTTCGACTTTTTTCTTTTAACTATAATTCGGTTGGTGCGACAATTATACATAAAAGTGCTCAAACAATTGATAAGAAACTTTTAATACTTGATATTTTTAATAAACAATTTCCTCAAATCAGAAATCAATATCTCAAGAGTATTACTAATGAATAAGTGATATCTTTTTTCTGCCTAGGGAATTGTGTGTATTCATAGTATATTGCGTTAATTTTTATATAATTTTTGTATCTTACTAATTATTATATTATAACACTTAATATTAAATACAACAAAATATATTAAACTGATTAATAAATTAGTAAAGAATTGTTTAGAAAATAATTCGAATAAAATAGGAAATTATTATTATTATTATTATTATTATTATTATTATTATTATTATTATTATTATTATTATTATTATTATTATTACTCGTGCACCTTTTCTTATTTTATTATAAACACTGTTATATAAACATTTTATTATAAACAATTTTTATAATAAACATATAGAATAACATATATATTTTATTATAAACATTTTTTTATAATTTTAATTAGTATGTAAAAATATTGTACATATATTTTGTTCTTTTTTTGCACAATTCTATGTAAGTACAGTATGTTGTAATTTTAAAAATTTACATACATTTTGTTTTTTATAGATTATTGTTTCATATTGCTTCGTTCATATTTTATTTTTTTTGTAATATATTTTTCACGACTTGTTTCATGTGTTTTTCTTTTATGTGACCAATTCAAGGCTTCTTCTGTCAATTTAATAAATAATAATAATAATAATAATAATAATAATAATAATAATAATAATAATAATAATAATAATAATAATAATTATTATTATTATTATTATTATTATTATTATTATTATTATTATTATTATTATTGCAATAGATCAAATTTATTCACAGTATAATTCATGGTAAAAATCAATCTAATCAATTTATTGTACATCAGAAATCCATTTCATATGCCTAAAACAGGGCGCAAAATTTCAAAGTCACACGCACTCGCCAATCCAAAAATGATGGTCGCCAATATCTCTCACAAAATATGAGTGGTTTCCTTTACCGCACGGCCTTTGGTTTTACAAAGGAATAGATTACATGAAGGCATAAAATTTTAAAACCAGACAATTAGATTCAGGATAATCAATTTTGAATTGGACAATGCAGATACATGTTTAAAAATATCTTACCTTAAGATTTGACGTTTGTGTAACGCTCTCTCTTCATTGAAGTACTAGTTGTCGAGTGCAGCTTTCGGATCAAAGTTCTTAAGTGAAGGGCCATTGATGGAAATTGTCAGCAAATTATCCAGTGTATCAGTCTTCACACTGAATTCCTGTAGGCAGTCTTAACTTTATTGAGACTGCTGAAGCCTCTCTCACATGAAGCAGTACTTGTAGGTACAAAATCTGTCAATTGGAAGCAAATTTGGAATCTCGTAATGAAAGAAGGGACGAATTACAACGTTGTGAAGACTTGACATTCTGTTTCTCTCACTCAGTGACAATTATTTTTGTGCGAAACAGAATGTGCGCAGCACGGTGAGTTTAGGCAGAAATCATTCCTACTGAACACTGGTCGCCAATGACGACTTGGCCACCGGAAATTTTTCGCCCTGCCTTAAACATTTTCAACTATTTTTTCTTGAAACTATAATTTGGTCGGTAGTTAAATATATATAAAGAGTATATATTATACGTACCCTTATATACAACTACCCCTAACAAGAAACTTTTAATACTTGATAGTTTTAATAAACAATTTTCCAAATTAACGATATCAATATTTCAAGAATATTACTAATGAATAAGTCACCTTTTTTTCTTTCCTAGGGCAATTCCGTGTATTGATAGTATATTGTGTTGTCAGTTTCTATGTTAAGGTTTGTGTTTTATTAATTATTATATTATGATTTCTTCATATTTTTAATTTTAGTGGAATCTATTTTCCATTACTTTTTTTTTTATTCGTGTATCTTTTTTTTCTTATTTTAATGCTATCAATTGAAGGTTTAAGTTAATACTGTTTTATTTTCCTTAACGATGAGTAAAGAATTAAAAATTATTATTATTAACAACTTTTGTAATTTAAATCAGTATGCCAAAGTATTATATAAATTTTTGTTATTTCTTCTTGGTTAATTCTATGCAAGCACAGTATAATGTATTAACTTTTGTGTTTTGTGAAATAATACTTTAAATTGCTTCTTAGCCTACATGTTTTTAAATTATGTGTAATAGAAATATACTTTTTATGACTTGTTTATTCATGTATCTTTTTCTTTTATGTGACCAAATCAAGGCAATCAATCAATCAATAAATAAATATTATTAGAATCCTATTTATTCCTACAATCCTTCAGTTCATCTGCAAATTGCCTGCACACTAGCTACAAATCTTTTAGCTCAGATAGCGACAACTATTGGCCTAATTTTGAACTATTAGGAACTACCATGACTGATTGACCTAGGCATTTTGCTGTAATAATAATAATAATAACTATTATTATTATTATTATTATTATTATTATTATTATTATTATTATTATTATTATTATTATTATTATTATTATTATAGCAAAATGCCTAGGTCAATCAGTCATGGTAGTTCCTAATAGTTCAAAATTAGGCCAATAGTTGTCGCTATCTGAGCTAAAAGATTTGTCTATGAGCTGTTTGCAGCACTTAAAATAATAATAATAATAATAATAATAATAATAATAATAATAATAATTATTATTATTATTATTATTATTATTATTATTATTATTATTATTATTATTATTATTATTTTAATTGCTGCAAACAGCTCATAGACAAAAATAGCACTATGTTAAAACCATTATATAATCATTTTAAACAGACCAGAAAATTTATAGTATAGAATGAATATTAGGGCAGGTTAAGTCCCCTGTCAGAAGGTTAATATATTCAAATTATAGGGTTCAAACTGATCTATAAAAGAATGTCATTTTTTTAAATAGTCAATTTCATAATATACCAGTAACAGAAGTACGCAAAATTTAAAGTTTCGTTTAACTATTATTTAAAAGAATGAGTCAACCTAGTTTTAAATTGCATATCAGACATGCAAAAAAAAAAAAAAAATCTTGGTAACTTATTGTCATATTTCAAAATAAAAGATTGGTTCTTTGCGTAAAAGATTATAACGTAAAGATACACACCGATGATACCTAATGACAATAAAATTAAGATTTGTAGTTGGATCCCTTATCATAAAGTTAAAACAGTTTAATTTCTGTAAGAATTGTTTGTTATTGCTCTTAACATAATTTTCATTTTAAATTGTTGAAAGACATTATCTCTTTTCTCATTATTTCACGTTTAGACTTTAGTGCTACCAAAGTCGATCGATTTCTAACATTATAAATCAGTACTCTTATTCCTATATTTTCTATGCAATATTTGCTTCTATATTTTTTATCCATTATCATTTGAATGAAGAATGTATCAATAAATTTCCCCCTTTCCGATAGGAATTTAAGTCCTCAGAAAGTTATCCAATATTCGCAGTAATGTGAATGGTAATCCTTTTCCGTTTGATAACGTATAAAACATTTCTGCACAGCTTCGACTTGGTTAACAAATGTGATAGATAAACTATTCCAGACAACTGAACCAAGTTCAAGTTTTTATAAAATCAGGCCATCAAAACCCATTGTTTTTGTTGTTGATTGCACTATCTCATTTATATAATTGTATCAAACATTTGAACATTTTCAAAGTTCAATTGTCTGTCATATATAATATCAAGATCTTTAATTTGTTCTACTTTGTTTATTATTACTCCATTAATTTTATATTTGCTGACAAAATATTGAGTTTTATTAGCGAATGTCATGTATTTAGTTTTTTCAGAGTTGATCATTAATAAATTATTTTTGCACCAATGATTTACTGTATCTAACTAACTCTTTCTGGAGCAGATAATTCTCATATTATTATTATTATTATTATTATTATTATTATTATTATTATTATTATTATTATTATTATTATTATTATTATTATTATTATTATTATTATTATTAGTAGTAGTAGTAGTAGTAGTAGTAGTAGTAGTAGTAGTAGTATAACTCTTGACATTCTTTTGAAACTCAATCTAATTTCTCTCGTTGAAAGAAGAAATTTACTCACAGCAAATAAAATTTATTCACAGTATAATTTATGGTAAGATTGATCTAATCGATTTGTTGTACACTCTTGTCCAAAATTATTGTCGCATGTCTATAAATATGTTGTTGTAGGAATATAATTTCATAACAAATTCGCTCGGTATTTCTTATAATGTTAGTATGTATATAATTGGGAAAGACATGTATGTGGTAAATTTCATGTCAAAAGAACAGTAAATAAGAACAATAAAACGAAAATAAAACTTTCTTGTCCACTCAGCAACATTTTGTTTTACTCATTCTAATTTTCGTATTTATAATTCTTTTCCTATGAAATTTACCATAGTACATTTCCCAATTATACACATAGTATCTGTATTAAAAGTACACCGCAAAATCATTATCAAATTATATTCTTACAAGAAGACAGATATGCGGCAATCATTTTGGATATGAGTGTACATCAGAAATCCATCTTATAACCCTTGAAATTTTCGACTTTTTAAAGTTAAACTATCATTTGGTTGATGCTTAAAAATATGTAACTGTTTGCCAACTGTTAACAAGAAACTTTTATTTTTAACAGTTGATATTAAAAAAAAAAAAAAAAAAACAATTTCCTTAAATAACAAATCAATATCTAAGATTGTTACTAATGAAAAATGGCCATTTTACTCTGGACAGTATATTGTGTTGTCAATTTCTACGTAAGTCTTGCATTTTACTAATTATTATTTTAGTAGTTTTTTTCATCTTTTTAATTTTTTAGGAAATGTTTTCCATTATTTTTCTTTTTACTTATGTATCTTTCTTATTTAAATGTGATCAAGTGAAGGCTTTAGTTGTATGTTATTTCCCTCAATATTATTATTTGTTACTGAACAATTGTATGCAAGTACAGCATATTGTATTGTTAAAATTTACCTAACTTTTGTGTTTTATAAATATTATTTTACGTTGTTTCTTGGATTTTTTAAAATTTTGGGTAATATGACTTGTTGACTCGTGTATCTTTTTCTTTTATGTGACCAAATCAAAACTTTGGCTGTGGTGTCACTTTCATAAATTACTAAAATAATAATAATTTATAAACTTAAATTTGAAATTTATGTCATATAGGTGTTAGGATTTTCAAATGTTTTCGGACGACTTTTAGTGAAGAAAATAAATGTGATTATTATTGTAATGTCCCATGTCTATGTTCTTTAGTCAACTGCAATGGATGATTAATTAAAGTACATGATTGTGAAAGAATTGGTAGAATGAATAGAATATATGGAAGGAAGCGGGAGAAACAGAAAAACTCACGATCACGATGCCCCTCACTATAAACTCAGATGGTCTGGGATCAAACCACTGACCCTCACACCAGCTTCTGTACAGAATCTTGTGTAACTGAATTAAAATGTTTGACTTAATTCTTATGTGCAGGTACTCTCATGTCAGCTAGAAGAAATTAATAAGTTAATGATAATTTGAAGTTATTAATTTAAAATCATCTTGCTACTGACATAACGAAAGGCTTCATGAGTACATACATTCTTTAGTATCAGTTAAACCTTAATAGGTGGATGTTTTTTTTTTTTTTTAGCTGCTCCCTTTCTTTTTAGAACTAAAGAGATTTTTAGGTGTCCTGAAAGTGCTGTCTCGGCACGTAAAGTTGTCTTTAAAGTGATGTATCATCTCGAAAAGGTGCCTTGAATGTGCTGTCTTGTCACGAAAAGGTGCCTTGAAAGTGCTGTTTCGTCTCGTAAAGGTGCCTTGAAAGGGCTGTCTCGTCTCGAAAAGGCGTCTTGAAAGTACTGTTTCGTCTCTAAAACTATATATGTATCTATTGGTAGAGCTCTGTCTCATCACGTTTCTCGAGACAGAAGTTTAATCTTAGTCTTGTCTCGTTGGAGACATTAGTTTTCAGAGGCTATACGTTCTTGTTGATTGTCTCGAAAACTACACATGAGAAAGTACCCTCCTGAATGTCATTTTGTTCAGCTCTCTAAGATCTATCGATTAGTATATGTCTAGTCTTAGAAGACGTTTTCATTAGGTATTATTGTAGAATATTTTCATAATTAGTTCTACCTGTATCTTATTTACCTTAATATCAATATCAATTAATCCTAAAATTGATCCAAGGCAAATGTTAAAATTAGATATCCAAAATTTCACTAGAAAGAAATTGATCCGATTGTCACCTTGTTTATTTACAAGGTGAATCGGAAAATACGGCTGCAGGTTTAAATTAATTTCCAGGTTTTTCTGTGTACAGTAGAAGGAAATGGTAGATGGTAATATATTAACCTTGAAATTTTATTTGATTTCAGATATGGATCATGTACCTTAGTTGAAGTCGCTAATCAAAATCACGTTGGAGATGCAGAAGCAAGTCACCGTCGCAGCATTTGCATCGTGAGACTGCGAAACTGGCGTGGTGAGATTGGTTGTAGTGTTATTTGTAAGGTGAAGGTTGACGCTCAGCTTGTTTGTTTGTTGTAGTATAGTCTCAGTGCTTAGAGCATATGAAATGTGGGCCACTGTAATCCAGAATACGAACCCCCGTAATGCTTTCAAAGTATAATGCTCTCCCTTCTACCAGGAATCGAAGTTGTGATCGCATGCACCAAAGGCCACTCTTGCTATTAGACCATCCATCGATGAGGTCTTACACGAGGGAAAAAAAAGTAAATGCTTAAATTTACCCTGTTATTTATTTTATGTATAAGAGATTTGTACATTATAAAATTTCAGAGTAGCAGCAAACTTGTTCTCATCCTGTCCTTCATTTATCCTCTACTTGTGAAAGTGCAAGTATTGTTCATAAAGTAAAAATCACTGAAAATGATTGAAACAGCGCACATTGTAGCCCTACAATACCCAATATCTTGCAGATGAACCGCTTAGGCTGGGCTCTTGAACGTTCATGGATTGGCATTCTGGATTTGTATTTTAGTCCATATTTATACGCATATCCTTTGCTAAAATTTACATCATTAATAGAAATCATGATGTAAATTTACATCATTATACTGAATATTTCGCTTTCTGAATAATGAATTCACATATAGTCTTCTGGCAACTTATTTTCTTCTTTTGAAAAACCCTGCTCTTTACGTGCAGTCGAAATCAAACCATATATGGATTTTGTTTGGCCAATTGAGGTCTTTATTTGGAACCAAAATATTAGAACTTTCTATGTATGGTTGACTGAATATGACTTTTTGAAGCAAAGTCGGTGGTCAAAATTTTTTGAACAAGACTGTACATTTCCCATAGTGTTCAATACATGCCCAAAATTTATTTTCTTTTCTATTGATTTATGTACAGAATTATTTATCTGTTTTCTTTGAAATGATCTGGAATTTTAATAATGAAATTTTTCTGATCTCTTCTTCAAATTTATTTAATTATCCTTTATTTCGTGAAAATAATTTAGTTACATGATCTTTAAGAGGATCAATCACGGCGAAATTAAAATACAGCTAATTTTTCAGTAATTATGTGATATCTTCATTCAAATAAAAGATAATCGAAAAGTGGAACAAGAGCTCGCTAGACAATATTATTTTATATGTGATACAGTTATCACGACTCACTTATCTGCCTTCGATTTCCAACCATTTAGAAAATCGGCATTTATTTTTGCTATTTTTTAAATGGTTGCAAACGGAAAGCTAATAGGTGATTCATGATAACGACACCTCATGCAAAATAATATTGTCTAGCGTGACCTTGTTCCACATTTCGATTATCTTTTATCTATTTGAAGATATCATATAATTATTGTAAAATTAGCTGTATTTTGATTTCGCAGTGATTACTCCTCTTAATAATCAGTAATCAACTTAATTTAAGTATAGATAGATCCATGAGGTTAATACGGGCCAAAAGTCTCCTTTAAATCAGTTTTCAGAGCACTAAAATATATATGAGGTATATACGTGACTTTACTGGTCTATTGGGGTCCTCGGTGAGGTCTAAATGGGACCTTTGAGGTTTAAATTTTACTTCAGTAGTGCCATAGATAGATAGGTAAAATAAATTCATGCTGAAAAACAAAAGTGACATTCAACTAGAAGAAATCAGTAAAATGACATCATTAAAATTCCAGTTCATTCCAAAATAAACCAAAAAGATAATTTACTATTAAAATCAAAGGGCTAAAATAATTAAGATAGGGTAGGTAATCAACATCCTTGTTTCTAACCACACTTCAATATTAAAATTTTACTTTAAATAATTAACTCTTGTTTTCGTGTTCTCTCTTTTCAGAAATGTTAATGGAAGATAAATATTTTTATGAGAGAAGTATGAGTTGCACAATAACGTGGAAGGTGGAACTGCTTATTTCCTCCAGATAAAACTTTAGTATAAGAGAGGACCTGATATTACTTGATCAGCCAATAATTGTTATCTAGATTTATATCAAAATATTGTACAAAGAAAACAAAATTCGATTTATATTGAAGAAGTTATTCCTATTTGAATTATAAATGGCAGTAACAGTTGTTAGCTAATCATGTATAAGTTTGTCTAATTATTGTTCTTTGAAATCATAACTGAAGACTTATTCCTAGAATTGTAGCTGTAAGTAGCTCACACCGAACAAATAAATAAACGACATTACTTAAGACATAAATTGTATGATCATTCTCATTTTCTCTCCATGAAGATTATTAAAAAAATAGTATTATTATATATAAGATGCTAAAAAGTGTTTGAATGAGTTCGATTACATTCTAAATTGAACAACGTAGCCTTGATCTGATTTATCAAATGTGTTTTATTAAGTAAGTATCGTTCTAAAATATGTCGGGTCACACAGGCTCTGTTCGAGTCACATGAGTTTATGCGGGAAAGACTGGGTAACTCTTGGGTTTGTCCGGATCAGATCAGATCATTTCAAGTCAAATACATACACAATACTTATTTTAAGGAAGCGACTTATATTCTGCCTTTTACCTTTGAATTTTTACAGATACGGTTTCCTTTCGAGTGCGACTTATCTTCAAACAGAAATGGTAGTACTTGATTCAGTATGAGTTTACAGTCCCTTTCCAGCACCAATGTTACGTGAGAAAAAACTTACAGCTTGGATTTTTGCACAAAATAGAATTTCCATAACCAGAAGTTTCGAGACGAAACCAAGTTTTTTTCAATATAAACATATACATACGAGACCAAGCTCTTTAAATATAAATATATACAGTTTTCGAGACGAGATGTAACTTACAGACAGCCTTAACTCCTGTCTCGTGCTCATTCGTGCTTACAGCTTATCACAGGAACCTGATCCCATGAGATCCCACTGAGAATCAAACCAGGCTCCTTGTATATATATATATATATATATATATATATATATATATATATATATATATATATATATATATATATATATATATATATATATATACAGGAGTTGGACAAAAAATTATAAAACGTTTGCAAAAGTGTGAAAATCATACCTAGTATGGTGTGGGGCCTCCTTTTGCGTCCAAAACAGCTTGGATCCGACGTGGAATGGACGTATACAGTTCCTGAATCGTGGTTTGTGAAATTTTGTATTATTGTTCCTCTAAAACATGCTCCAGTTCCTTAAGGGATGCTGGTGGAGGGTAATGAGACCGAACACGCCCTTCTAACTCAGACCACAATGGCTCAATGATGTTGAGATCTGGTGATTGTGAGACCCAGTGAAGGTGTGATAGCTCCTGGTCATGCTCCTCAAACCATGATTTCACCGTTTTTGTAGCGTGACAGGGTGCCAAATCATCTTGGTAGATGCCATCACCATTAGGGAACAATATTTGGGCCATGAGTAGAACCTGGTCCCCCAAAATGGCCTCATACGCATTAGCACTCATCATTTCATGCAGGGCTATGATGGGACCTGCAGAAAACTACGATGTCACTGCACATACTGTAACAGAACCACCCGCATGCTTTATAGTTGGGAGCAGACAGTCTGTATCATAGGCCTGCGACGGTGTTCTCCATACGTAAACACGACCGGTTGTTGGAAACAAGGTGAAGGTCGTTTCACCGGACCACATTACGTGTTTCCACTGCCGATGAGTCCATGCCCTGTGATCTTTGCACCACTGGATACGCCTCTTCACATTTACTGCTGTGACCAGAGATTTGGCGATAGCGGCCCTGCCATGAATTTTCATTTTATGAAGTTCCCATCGCACTGTTTTTGATGAAACTGGGTCCTGTAGGCTGGAATTGAGTTGAGACGTAATTTTCATTGCAGTGGTCTTCTTTTTAGCTGCTACAATCCGTTTTAATGCCCTCCGGTCCCTATCTGACTCCCATGAATTGTGTATGCCCTCGTAAATTGGACACAGTGCCTTTCGATACCCCCACAATGTTCGCCACTGTTGCCACTGAAGCTCCAACCAGACGGACACCAACGATCATGCCTCTTTGGAAGTCTGTCAGGACACCCATTTTACCGCACCATTTTCACACCACGACACTCACAGGTGAACTGCTGACGGAAGAGGAAGGTCCACATGACACATTGAAAACAAAAAACGATCGGCAACCGCAACACGTGTTGTACAGTGGAGGGCCAAACTTTCGTGTCCTGTATGGAGTGTTTTTAGATTTTTTTGTCTAACCCATGTATTCCTTTAATCTTTTAAAAGTAAGATTCTCAACTTAGTTATTCCTAACTTAGTTATTCTTAACTTTGTTATTCTCAACTGTTATTCTTAATTTAGTTATTCCCAACTTAGTTATTCTTGACTTAGTTATTCTCATCTTAGTTATTCTCAATTATTTTTTAGAACGTAGCCAGAAAAAAACACAGACGCAGTAGTGGCTCATGAAGGAGTCACATACATAATAATTACAATGTTATCGTTGCAAACTAAGGGAAGAAAACTTAACCTAATGGCTTAATAGTTGTGTTAGCCACGAAACGAGAAATAAGATATCGTCGTCTCGTCTTGATTTTCGAAGAATTGTTTCTCGTCTCGCCTCGATTAGAGGAAAGCTTGTCTCGTCTCGTTTTGAAATCTATGACCAACATTTATGCCCCCCCTTTTTTTAAATTTTCACCTAGAAGTTGCCAGAATTCTTCCTCGTCCACAGAGGTCCACGAAAAGTGTAGCATAGCAACATTTAAATCATATTTTTTATTGGAGTACATCATGTAATGACTTACATATGTTTAAACGTTGATAAATGTTGTTCAACATGTTCGTACAATCATTTCATCAATTTATATATTTTGTACTGTAAAACATGTAACATTAGAACATTGATTGAGGTGTAAGACTTGGGTGAACTAGTGTTGTCTTCTAGACTCGAGGAATGCCCCGTTTAGTCTTAAATTTGAAGTGCACTTTGTAGCGTTCAGTTTTTCCCCTACAATATTTTAAATATTCTATTTATAATGTTTTTTGTCTATTTTCATTTGTGTATATAATTCTAATTATGATTCACTCTTTTGGTTTGATGTATTTTTTTAAATTATTTAACTAATATCTTTACAATTGTCAAAATTAATCTTTATCATTTATATACTGTGCTTTTAAAAAAAATCCATAAAAAAAGTAAACTGTTCACCGTCCAAAATTACACGGCAAAAAAATTAAAGCATGTTACTTATCTAACAATTAATGTTAAAATTAATAAATTCATAAGCAAAATAAGTATATCTTTTAAAAAAGTAAAATATTTAAAATACAACATTCCTTTGTGAATTTTAATCTTCAAAGTTATAAATAAAAACTAACTGCAAATCAAAGTAAAAATAGCAAACAGGTATTAATATAATTATAGTGCTTAAATGTAGTTTTTGCACTTATAAGTAATAGTATTATTTTTAAAAAAGATCAAAAAATACTAAAAACTTATCTGCATTCTTTAAGTATTACAGCACAGCTGCAAAATATTATGTATATTAATCACTACGGTAAAATTTTCAGCATACAATATAACCTGTACAGTAAATGTTAAATAAACTAATATTTTATTGTCCTTCAAAAATAACCGCTATAATATTTTTTCAATAACTATAATTCAAATTTAATATAAAGTATCATATAGCAACAACATTATAATAACACAAATCTTAAAGCAACAAACCTAAATACATAAAGTAAAATTAATTCCTTAATAAATTTTTCTTCTTTTTATAAAAAGTGGCGACCCATGCTAAAAATATATTATATTTTACATCTTGGCTAATACATTCATAAATAATAAAAAAACAACGCAAAAACAAAATATTGCCAAGTGTTGCCAAAATACAATTTCTATTACATTACAACTTCTTGTCTCATTTTCGAGACGAGACGAGAAATTTCTGGTCTATACAAGAATTGTGTCACTAGTTTTATGTTATCTTCTCCTAGTTAGTAGCGATAAAATTTTAATTTTCGTAGCTGAGACTTTCCTCAGGAGCCGCCACTGCATAGACATCTTAACACATAAGAGAAAGCATGTTTTGTATAATTTGTGTTGTCAACGTTAGAAGAAGTTGACTTTTGCATTGACAGAAAGGGAGAGAGTCAGAAGACCTTAACAAGGTAAATTTATTCTACGTCCCCACCATTGTAAACACGTTTGAAAAAAGCCATTTTATCGCTGAAGGGACAAAGAAGTTTGTGAAAACAAAAAAGTTTTTTTCTCTCCATTCTGTTTTATGTTTCCCTAACATCTGCACTTTGACAAGTTGACATATCAATCACTTTGAAAGATCGTCAATACAATATACCAAAAAAAAAAAAAAAAAAAA
Source organism: Thermobia domestica (assembly GCF_964235325.1). Taxonomy (NCBI): domain Eukaryota; kingdom Metazoa; phylum Arthropoda; class Insecta; order Zygentoma; family Lepismatidae; genus Thermobia; species Thermobia domestica. Next base: position 67,129,542 of record NC_137466.1, read on the forward strand.
GTCTTCAAATTATCTAAGAGAAATGAGACTTCATATATATTTCGGCGTACTGAGGCACGTGCCTTACTCCTAAGATGATTTAGTGGAGAAATAAGAAACTATAACGAACCGTTTTGATGGCGCTTGTTAAAAATGATCAACGGTTGTTTAACTAGCATGTAGATGATCTCTGTAAACCAGAGATAGCTAAAATCGTGAAACTGCTGAAATCCGCATTCAAAGGGGTTGGTGTTCAATTGCTGGTTAGTGAGAGCGACCTCCATTCAGGATAATGAGCGGGAATGCCAAATACGTTACTGAGCACCAGACCATACAAGGTACCTTCCCAAGATGTAAGTTGTTTTAATTTTGTGCAAATTTGTGTCATACTTGAAAATAATCTTTTAACCTTGTACGTATCAATAGGAGACACACTTAATATGGCTGCCAGACGTAATCCAGGGGTGTCTTGGGGCCGGGACCCCTTTTATTTTTGTTGCCCCCCTTAAATTTTTCACGGTAGGCTTCCAAATGAACTATACTATGGTGATGAACTATAATATGGTTGGATCGGCCCCCCTAACTTCAGCCGGGGAACCCCTACATTTTTGGGCTGGCTACCGGTCTGCGTCGTAGTGTGGGGGAATCGTGCTCAATGTAAATTTACTAAGAAATATCTCTACTTCATACTCTTCTCAGCATACTTTTTAAAAATGGCACAAAAAAATCTAACTTCACTGATACACTCTTCATTGCTCAAGGGAAAGAAAATCACATAAAGATTTTAGTTCTTTTATAACTTATCCATATTCATAATGTCAGTACAGTTGAAGATATGGGAGAAAACGAATTTTTGCCAATCGGATTCTTCATATCTTCTATCAAAATTTTCTGTCGTATCATCGCTATCATATCATCGCATAGAAGTAGAGGAACGTAACTCCTAAAATGTGGTTTTTGTTTTCTTCATGTTTGGACATAATTTTGAAGCCCCATTTGGTGTAAATGGAACGTAACGCCATCTGTCCTCCTTGTCGATCATCTATGGTAATGTAGCTCAATTACCATCTTACTAAAAACACATCTTTTTAAGAAAATAATATTTTGTCCTCTCGCCTGTAAACCTACGAAAATGGAGTTAGGTTAATCTGGTTCTCACGCGACGATATATGACAGCAATCGAAACGTTCAACATTTTCTGAAGAGGGTATTTTCTACAACTTTGGAGGGGAAATTTTTACCCCGTAATGTGTATAGATAAAATACTCAGCACAAGCCTTATGAGTGTAATGAGCATAATCTCCATTGATGCTAGTGAATGCGAACTACAGTAAGATTAGAGAAGTCAAACTGCATATTGTGTAATAAGCACAACCTCAATTGAGGTTAATGAGATCACAACCCCTATTGAGATTAGAGACCGTAATCCCACTTTAGATTAATGAGCACAAACTCTCTTAAGGTTAGTGACCGCGAGTCTTAACGAGGTTAGTAAGTGCGAGCCGCTTTCAGGTTAGTATTTGTTACCTTTATTGTGAATTGTGAGAGCGAACCCCACTAAGATTATAAAGTGCGATTCTAATGCGAAATGGCTATCTCGGAGAACTCCTCCAAAAGGCAGGTTAGAATCTATTCAACTAGCGTAACTAGGCGGGCTTACTATGGTTGACCGTGACGACTCTTGAAGCCTGGGCTCTCCACGAATCAAAGAACTGTTTCGCCTTACGTGTGATACATCGGAAGAATTCGGTACTATTCGCAGAGCAGTGTTGCCTTCCGAGCGAACAATTGAAAAAAATACTGAAAGAGCAGAAGTTCACCAACAATGTTGCCAAACTTAGAGAACATTTTAAACGAGCGCGCAAAAAAAAAAAAAAAGGAGGATTTGGATTTTTTTTAGGATTTGGATTTCTGGGCTTTCGGCATCTAAGGCCATGTAGCCCTTCACGATTTGAGGGATGACGTCCCTCGGCGAGCACACAATCCGGGGAAAGGGAAGGAAGAAAGGATTGGGAAAGGAAGGAAGCGGCCTGGGACCTATAAGTTAGGTACCACCCCGGCATTTGCCTGGTGTGAATGAGGAAAACCCAGGAAAACCTCATTCAGGGTGGCTGGCCTGAAAAAGCTGTTACACTTTTTCGACCGAGTGACCCCACCGGGAATCGAACCCGGGACCAAAAAAAAAACGCTTAGGAAACTATAACGCGAACACTAAGAGTTATTCAAATTAAACTGTAACAATAATAACTGCAAAAATATAAAACAACGACAACAACCAGTGGCGTATTTACGATTTTAATTGGGGGGACGGGCTTTGCTAACTTTATTCCTAGAAATGTGAAAATTCTGCAAGATATTTCATTTACTTTAAAATAGTAAAGAAAATTTCGGGGGAGGGGCTTAAACCCGGAAGCCCCCCTTAAATACGCCACTGACAACAACAAAACGAAGGTTATCGGCAATTTGACAACACTGGACCCTCAGAAAATGTTCTCCGTGTAGCGCGAGAAACGACACTGGCAAGATTTCATGGGTGGAGGTTGACAACCGAAACACAACCTCGTATTCGATTGGACGGTGAAATAGAATAAATAGCCTCCTCGGGCCCAGCAATTTTTTTGGGTAGAAATTTTATGTCCTAATATTATAGTTACCTTTAGTTGTAGTTACCTTTAGTTGTACCCTGTTAGCCAATTTTCAGTTATTCTTTTTTATATCTTTGTCAGTTGTCCGCTGAGTGCATGTCACCTATAGGGAACATGGGGACTCAGTGTATAGTCGCCTATTGGTGACACGGGGTCCGAGGAAGATAGATCAAGATTCATGACTCGACACGATCACTATAAGTCAGCAGGAGAGGAGCTAGATAGCCATTTTTTGGGGGGGAAAAGGTGTAAATTCAGAATTAGGATTTCGGATACCCTATATAGGATCAACTAATATTTCCCCATAGAGAAGGCATTCTACTTAGTGTACTTTCAAGAAACTTACTAAGCATTGGATAAAATTTATTTCTATAAAAATTTAAAAAGACTTGTCAAGGTAAATAAGCAGTCGACTGAGAAAATTTAGATTCTAAAACTAAATTTTAATATGCTGTAATGGGTTCACCAGAACAGGCTCTCAAAATGATAAAATAGATCTATAACCTAAACCCAGCAAGACAAATTAGCAGCGTGTATTAGCCATAAAGGATTATTTTAAATCTACATATAGTTTAGAATTTTGTTTGTTTGTCCATAGATCTCGATTAAACAAATTATTATATTAAATTCTTGGCTTTACTTTCTCGGTTCTAGCTTGGAAGCAAACTAACAAATTTTACGACTTTGGTTTACCAAAACTCATTTAGCCCTATATTTACCCAGTCTGTTCGGGAAACAAAAAATGTCAAGAATATTTAATGGATTACCATGAAATTTAGTCAAGATATAGAGAGTTGAAAGTTAGGAATCGTGTAAGGTGATTTTCGAAACCGGAAAGTGGTAGAATTCAATCATTTCCGGTTTTAATATTGATCACGATAGATCAAAAACGGAAATGGATACCTAGAAACGGTTTTTGCAATCGATTAAGCGTCCCTAGAGTACATGACATCTTCATTCTTAACTCTTCTAAAACCGGAAATGGTAGAAATCCATTACAACTTCCGGTTTCAGTATTGATCTACATACGAACAAAACGAAGAGAGAAAACCAGAAGACTTTTTTTGGGGGGAGAATCCATTTAGCATCCAAAGAATATATGTCATCCAAGGGCGCCCATGTTGTGGTTTCCAAGGGGAAGAAAGGATAAGCGACGTTTTAAATATAGTTTCAAATTTTGCTGTAACTAATGTATAAAATTCTATTGAGTTTTCGATATTCTGAAGTACAATTTCCTCTAGGGGAGGCGAGCGCCCCACCTTGCCCCCCTGATGGGTGCCCATGATGCCATCATCTCTCTTAACCCTCTATTCAAACCAGAAATAGCATAAATCAACCACTTCCGTTTTTAACGTTTATCGCTAAAGAACAAAAACGGTTCTAAATTGCGGGAACCGGTTCTTTTGCAATCAATTAAGCGTCTCAAGAATACGTCCACTTTAAACTCTCGACTAAAATCAGAAGTAGTTGAAATCTATTGGTACTTTCGGTTTCAATTTTAATTGAAAAAATACAAACCAAATTCCTTCCTGTGGTGTACACGTGACACTGCAATTTATTTTCTTTCTTAATTTTTGAATAAAATTGGAAGAGTAATCATAATTTTGTCATTTCTGTTAATAGGTTACTGAACAGTGAGAACATGACCCCAAAAAATCTATAATAATTTAAATGGCTCCTAGTTTCTCTTCTATGTTATTTTCTCCAAGCACAGTTTTAATGCAGTTCCTATAATTTTGAACTTGAATTTATTATTTTTTCTTAATCTGAATTGAAGTTTTATACCTTCTGGTGCAAATCAAGTTCTCAATCGTCTATATTATAATTTGAATATTGTTACTGATAACTGTTTTATATTATAGTAAATTCAATGTAATAATTGAGGAAAGTGATATTTAAAAGTGAGAGATGACAGGTAAATCTTACTCAAAGTTGAATTTAGAAAATAAAGTTTTGAAGCATTTTAAGAATACTACCTTCGACAAGTTTAATACTCACATTATTTGTTATTGAAAGTAGTTAAACATAATAAGAGTGAGAAGCTTTTTAAAAACGAAGGAAATAGAACGTTAGAAACTATCGAGAATACAAACTTTGAAATTGTTAATAACTCTTTTGAGTTCTTATTGAAAAATGCAGCAATTTACATTTAATATACGAGTATTATTTAAATAACACATATCAAATAAAAATTAGATGCGTAATCTCTTATCCATACGTTAGTGATAACTAGAGACCGGATGTTTAGGCACTAAAAACCTGGAAAATAGGCAGGCAAATAGGCACTAAAAATTTAAAAAATAGGCAGTAAAATAGGCACTAAAATGTAACTCGAAATAATGAAGATAAATACTCAATATAATTAAAAAATAGATTCAAGTCATAGATAATGTTCAAAGAATATAGAAACATACTTCTTTGTTAATATCTTCTTTTATTGTATATATAAAAACGAAGCTTGTTATGCATTCCATATATACTGGGAGAACCTGAAAGATGTGCACATACGTCAAGAGGTGATTCATGACATCAAAAGAAGACAAAAAGTCCTTTTGCATGTTGTCGAATTCCACTCGTGTAGAAGTGACAAGGGGGCGAACTTGGAATCCAAAATCAAATCCTGACAATTGGAACGAGACATAAATATGTGCACATACTTCGGGAGGTGATTGGTGACATTGAAGAGGACGTTTTGTCTTCTTTTCATGTCACGAATCACCTCTCGAAGTATGCGCACATCTTTCGGTTTCGTTCCAATTGTCAGGATTCGATTTTCGATTCCAAGTTGGCACTCTGTCACTTGTACATGACACGGAATTAGACAAAATACACGAGGACTGTTTGTCTTCTTTTGATATCACTAATCACTTCCCGAAGTATGTGCACATCTTTGAAGTTCACTCTGTATATATATTGCAACGTACCACGTGCTTGTGTTTACAAACACCTAATATACACATATATGTGTTTATTATTTATGTTATATAAATTACATTTTTTCAATGAAGGCTTAATTTGAAGAAAAAGCATAGAATAGGCAACATTAGGCACTAAAGCAATTATTTAGGCAGTAAAGGTCGAAATAGGCAAAACAGGCAAAATAAAATTGGCTTAAATCGAAACTATAACCCCCCATATAAACTTTAAAATGTTATTTTTGATCATATCTTTAATATTAAAGAATAGGCATTTTGCCTAACATCCGGTCTCTAGTGATAACCTATCATTGGAAAGCATCTAAATTTGTGGAGTACCAAACCAGAAATCCTGAAATACTCGTAATGAAGTCCACATACCATCCAACTAATAAGTCTGACAGATCAATTTCTTTGAAACCTGCACCACTGGTTAGCTTGCTTTTTTCATAAAGCATAATATTGAATCATAATACCTCAATTATATACCTTTAGTTAAACTAGAAGGTAGATTATAAAAGATTAGAGTATATGTCAATTTTATAGCTGGTTTTAATTAACACTGATTTAAATATGTAATCACATTAATCATTTATAATTTATTGAAAAATATATTTTTTTGAAATTATTTGTTTCAATGGAATATTCAAAAGAAAAAATTTGAATGTTACAAACGTTTTAAAATAACTATTTTTTTTCTGTTTCAAAGAAATCCAGAAACATAAAAGTCAAACAGTCAATACATTTTCAAAATAATGGTTGTTTTTTTATTTTAAAACTTTAGACACTTTTCTTTTTAACGTAAATAATCAACCAGTTTCTAAAAATATGCACGATTGTAGTGCCTTTCCACTTTTCTCTCTCTACAAATTTTTTGTATGCCTGGTTGCATACTCGTCAGGGACTGACTTTTCTCCTTGTGCCACTCACTGCAATGCTCACTTTTACAAAATGTTTTGGGATTACTAATATATAAATGAAAGAACTCATATATGTTTTGCAGATCAAAATCAGTTATGGTCACCTGTCACAGGTTTGCATGATTTGAAATAGAAAGATCCCATTTTATTTTCAAAATTCATTAGTTTTCTAATGTTCAAAATAGTGAAAGATTTTCAGAGGATATCAGTTAGTTCAAGACTAGATTAGTCAGTAATTTAAAACAATTTGGTACCTGTAGATAAGTTACGTAATGTTTTCTTGGTACATCCAGGAATAAAAGTGCGGGGGAACACGAGGGAACGACGTCCCCCCACCTCGAAAAAATATCAACGACGTCTCCCCAGTTCCTAAAAAATACAATGGGTAAAGATAGGCAGGGGGAACGACGTGGCGTCATGCAGCTACCTACCGTCCCTTACCTTTTCAGATCCACTTTTACCCCTGGGTGCATCTATTAGGATATTATGAAGGATTGTCTTTAAATAAAGTAAAGATTTATTGTATGTTTGGTTGGATTGCAGTTACACGTCCTTTCGAACACCGAGGCTATATGAGACTTGCACCTACGGTTTAAAGTGAATTACAAGCCACCGTACTGTGTTCAAATTTCAATACTCTGCCGCCGAGAATCTAACATGGAACCCCGTGCATCCAAAGCATGTGCACTAGCAGTTAGACTAGCGGAAAAGGCTAATAACAATTTGTCTATTCCTAAATTTTGTGTAGTATTGATTACCTGTAACCTGTCTTCAAGCACTTCCATCAAACTTAAAGGGCTTTTCAAAGATTTAGGAGTGCATCTGTTAATAGTATTGATTTGAAGTACATGTTTTGTTATTATACTTCTAGTATAATAACAATTCTATAACATTTGTGGAAGAACAGGGCTCCAGCTTTATCTTTAACGAATGATCGTTGAACTGTATACATATAAGGTAAGTATCCTTTTAAAATCATAGGATTTTACCATATGTAATCGACATCGAATAGCAGACTATTATGTAGAAATCGTCCAATTTATGGATACCATAAGCGTCGACTGAATAGGTGCTCCGTGCTCTAGCCTGCAATTAGAGTTTGTGCTATACGGAGCAAACAAGAAATTCGGCGCCCTCCACCGCCAAGTGAACTTCTTGATGAACAAACACAGTGTACGTAGATTTCCTAGGGTTCTCTCGTTTCCTCCCACTTTCTTAATTCCACCATTTTATTCATTTCCCATCACCACTGTCTCCTTTAGCCTTGCCGGCATAACCGTGGGACGTTAAACTCAAAGATTTTCGGTGGCCTCCAATTTAAATATGTATTGCCCTTTTAGGTGGCTAGGGCACTTGCCGCACTTGCTCGTCCCTAGTTGCGGCTTTGTCCGAGGCTCAAGCACCCATTGATGATTTTTGATGGGTACTCAGTATTTATTGGACTTTTGCATTCGAATTAATTTCGAAATTAAAACTTTCATGCAGTTAAAAAAAAATAATAACACATGAGGCCTTAGATTCGATTATTTTTTATATCACTATTAGTCTCTTTACGTGTAGGTATATGGCGAACCAAGGACCAAGCGATATGACACTATATGGGAATAATAATAATAATAATAATAATAATAATAATAATAATAATAATAATAATAATAATAATAATAATAATAATAATAATAATAATAATAATAATAATAATAATAATACATATCTACAAGTGAGTATAATTTTGTAGACTTATTTCTTTAAATAGAACAATTTGAACTTTGACGCTGTAAACTTAAAAAAACAAAAACAAAAAAACAAGAGCATTTATATAAAATACTACAGGGTTGGGTTATTTTCAGTTTTCACTCAAATTATTCTAAAAGGTTTACAGTGTTGATTGTAATCATTATTGTTTTAATATTTAATAATATTTTGGACCAATATTATTAAATATATTTGAAAAGGAAAAAAAAACTCATTGTTTAGTTTGGATTTTGTTTAATACAAATATTAGGTAATCGTGGGACAAGAAGAGATCGAGAGGTGCCTATGCATTTTCAAAATAGTTCACAGTTTATTTTATTTCATTAGCCTGGGCTCCTTCCAAGGTCTATTGCGTTTCTCAAAGGTTAAGCTCTCTGTGGGAAACGATTAGTCTATTAGATTTGATATAAAAAGAATAGAATTATGAATACTGAATCATGAACACCACTGAAAAAAATTAAAGTCGGCACCTATAATGAATATATCATTATAATGTAGAAAAAATAAAGTATGCTTCCGTTTGGAACAGGCATAGTTGTAGTTACAAGGTGTGCCATGTAGGCCTGTGCATACATTAACAAAATGGTTTGGTCCTTGTTTTATTTCAGTTGACGTGTGTTCTAAAATTGTGTTATGTGCCATTTTTCAATCGATTCAAATAACATTTTACCTGTTCATTTACATAATTTACATAATAACATTTTATATATTCTTAAAACATAATAAAATGAGCACATGAAAAATGGTTGAGTTTTAGTTGCTTTTGTGCACAACGAAATGGAAAGTTCTGCTTTAATTACCTATGTGCACAATGATATGGAAAGTTCTTCATTAATTACCTTTGTGCACAATGATATGGAAAATTCTGCTTTAATTATCTTTGTGCACAATGATATGGAAAGTTCTTCATTAATTACCTTTGAGCACAATGATATGGAAAGTTCTGCTTTAATTATCTTTGTGCGAACCTATATGAAAGATTCTGGCTGTTCTTATGAGGACAGGTCATATGAGGCTCAAGAGCTGGGTGCAGGGAAGACATCACACTTTACACTTCGGTCAGCACCGAATTCTAACACCGTTTCGCCCCTAATTCCTCACATACCCATTTTATAGAACCTCAGAGAACCTCTCTGCCGCATTGGATCGAGAGTAGAGAGAGAAAATAATTCAGTCCCCTAATCCTGGCCCAAAGTAGGTAGCAGTGATGGCATCAATCAAGAGTCACAGGGTTAAATTTTCGTCCGGGACATCCAAGTTTGGGCCTTAGTTTTGAGACCTGATGACCCAGAGTGACTTGGCAACCCAAATAGATCCGATCACAGGAAGCAACTGAAATATCAACTGTACAGAATTATTGCAGTACTTTATGGTGCAGTAATCGTAATTTGCACCACCCGAACTTCAATATCCCAGGTGTGATATTTCTTAATCAAATCTATTTCAAACATAATTTCATGTTTATTCATCTTCTCACGCTGAAAACTAATGCAATGGTGTTAAACACAGAATACGCAAAAAGATTTAATATACTATGTTTAAACTCAGCGGTATCCCTTAGCCATATTCTATACAAGTTTCACAGGTATGTTAGATTAAATTTTCACAATCCCTCATGGGGAAAAACATGCAGTTTTTCCATTTCTGTGATTCTCACTCGTTTATACTCTGATAGACCATGTAGTTATCTTGCAGTGCAATATTGGAACTACATTAGTAGACTCATACATACGCTCCATGTTATATAAAGTTTCGTCATCACCGAGTCACACGATGTTAATGGATCACTGAATCAGATCGGGTCACAGGTATGTTCGAGTTAGACCGGATCACTGTTGGTTACAGGTATGTCCGGTTCACTGATTCTGGTGGGATGTGAACCTGACTGCATCAAGATCACGGGTCACGTAACTTCATAATCCGTTCTATCACTGTAGGCAGACTCCTTTCCGTCACAACAGCTTTATGAAATGTATAGTATAAACACATAACTGCCTAATTACATGAAAATTGTGAATAGAAATTAATAAGATATAGTACATGATATATTATTATTCTTGTATGGACGAATTTTTAATGCATATGTCATTTCTGCAAGTGATTGCGGGTAGGTTTCCGATTAGGGTATAAAGTTTTCGGGGCTGACCCGGCATAATGTGAGGCAATGAGAAAGCTACATAGTTGAATTAAAAGGTAGTAAAACCACGAATAATGACATTTGAAGTGAGTGCTCTGACCATGTATCAACAAGCTGAACCTGCACCATTTCGCTCATAAAAATTTTTAGTAATCTGTCTATAAGATACCTACCATTTGTCAATATCCATTTTTAACATTCTTCGGAAGTTTTCCCAGACGAAATTTGACTGAAAGAATATGAGAATTTTAAGTCACCTGTAGTGGTAAAGACTGGAATGTATGGAATGCTAAATTAAGATAAAAAATTAAAATTATATTTAATTACACTGAAATTGATTGATCGTTAATTTTATCGATTACTTTTAAGATGTTACCTTAGAATGTGTATTAGTGTTTAACGTATTCTTATCCGCTGTAATTTAATAAGTATATAATGACAGGATGATTGCCAGTGAATTATTTTACATAAAAAGATTATACGTAGTATATTACGGACAAAATTAAATTTTTTCAAAGGCCTCTCATTATTTATATCAATATTTTTTCTCAAAAGAAATCGAAAAAGCTCTGAACAAAGTAAGTTTTCATTAAAAATAATAATTATACAACAGTTTTGCCAATTAACTACACCTCTTGGCTTCATGAGACACAGTACCTGTGCGATGAAGTCAAGAGACGTAGTTAGTTGGCGAAACTGTTACACAATTATTATATTCAATTAAAACTTTCTTTACTCAGATTGTTTTTCGTTTATTTTCTGAAGTGACTAAAAGCAAAGCTAACATAAACTAGATAGTCAATGATTTTTGTGCTTTTTTAATATAATCTACTGTTCTGTACTACAATTTTCATGTGAATCCCACTTACGGGAATTTCAAACCAATTTCGACCAACTCTTTTACCGTGTACATAGAGTAAGATATTAATATTTTGATTCCACATTTTCCAATAGTTATTTACGTAACGTGTACTCGTATAAAAGTATTATGTTGTAATAGTAGAAAATGTCATCATGCAGACAGACAGAGCCAAGTGTTGGCGTTTCCATTGCCGTCTTCACCTTTCTAAAGATTTATTGATCTTGAAGGCGTGTCAAGTAAAATGAGAGAGAGAGAGAAAGAGAGAGGCAGAGAACAACAACAGCAAAGGATGATGGGAAGGAAAAAAAGAAGATGAAATTGACGATAGATGGATGGATGTAAAGGGAAAAACATACAGAGAAGAGAGGGTAAAAAGGGAAGGGAATTGGAAGTGAAAGGACTAAGAAAGAAAGCAAGCAAGAAAGGAAGTGAAAGATTTCGAATTGAAATTCACATGCGCGAGCATGCGCATTGACTTTGAACCCCGTACCTTCTTTTACCCACACAACAATCGAACCATATTTCTACACAGATCAACATACATGGATATATAGGGGTACATACGGTATATTTATATATGTATGTGTATGTGTGTGTATGTATGTATATATGTATGTATGTATTTGCAGTATGTGAGTTACAGGTGAATAGGTGCTTCACACCTCTCCTCCTCAAGCTACCTCCTACGCCCCTCTTTTAATATATTGACAAGAAAAATAGATCGTCTTATTGTGTTGTAGAAGAATTATGGATGAGCAAAGCGAGTGATGTCTTGTTCATTTTCCCTTTTCCATTTCTTTTTGTGTTCTTCATCTCTATCTTTTCCTTTCCTTCATATATATATATATATATATATATATATATATATATATATATATATATATATATATATATATATATATATATATATATATATATATATTGTTCCCAAGAACCCTATTGAAGAAGTCTTTTTTTTTTTTTTTAAGAACACATAATGAAAAATTTCTTTTTTTAAACGTCCTTATGGGTTTCTCCTTTCGTACTTCTTGTTTATAGTATATGTAAACTAAGCACTAACGACATTGCATAATGTTTCCTGTATATCTTCTATGTAATGTTTCATGCTATTATTATTATTATTATTATTATGAAGGTTCCTTGTACGTAATCAATTACGTACGTACGAAGGCGCTCCTCATAAGTTTCGCAACAAGATATTAACAAGTAGTGTGTTAGAGTCACTGTTATTAGAAATCAAACAAGAATAGAAATAGTATATTACTTGTACAATATGAATGTATATATTTGTAATTTCACTAAAATACAATGACAATGCTAAAAAACAATCTTCTGAGTAAGGCTTGATTCGTATACCACATGAATGCAACCAAATATAAATTCACTGTGTTTAAATGATTACAACTGCAGTTTGCACACAAGAATAACACACGAGAATAAACATATGCAAGGTCTTTTTAGTTCTAACTGCTTGTAACAACGATGGCTAATTGTTCAAACTACATTGTATGATCTTCAACCATAATATATGGTCCACTAAAAACTGCATGTTCTTGCCTCCACACCTACACTGTTCACCAAACAATAGAAAAGCGTTGAACAACTTGAACACTGTTGCCAGCTAAAGGCACACACACTGTTAAATACACAAATTATCCCAAACACTACTTAATAGTACATACATTAGATATTCAGTTATATATATATATGCATACAGGGTGTTAATGAATTATACCAACCAAACTTTAAGAGGTGATTCCTCACATCGAAAGAAGAGGAAAAGTTCATATGGACCTATGGCCAAAAGTGCATAGTTTCAGAGCTAGGGCTGTACAAAATCGAGAAAAAGCCAAATTTCAAGAAGCTCTATTTCGAATTCGAGAGACTGTGGATGATATTTCTTATCGCCATAAAGGAAGCCAGACATACACAATCCAAAAGTGCATATTTCATCAATTGACAATAGGTGTAAAAATTATTCCCTACTATTCTGTAATTTTCAGATATATTTTCAATAGAGTTTTCAGATATACCCTGATTTTAAGAAGGGTCCAAAGTAAGCAGGAGGTAAACTTTGACAACAATGGACATTCAATGCTTCGGACGAAAGGCGGAAGTGTTAGGAACCGACAGCTCCATGTTTCTTTGTGTTCGGAATAACGCGTGATGATATGTATTTCTTCACGGTATATTTTACGTTTTCTTCACTTATAAGCGTGAAAGAAAACATCGCACCATGCGTTTTCCTGAGTACGAGAGACCGTGCTGCTGACGGTCCTTAACACTTCCGACATCTTGCCAAAGGATTCCGTGTTCATTGCTATCAAGGCTTATCATTTGCCTACTTTGGATCAATCATAAAGTCAAAGCATATCTCAAAATTCGGTTGATGGCATGTCTGAGAATTTCACGCTGCAAGTAGTAATCCATACACTCATTGAACATTAATGAAATATGCATTTTTGGATTGCGTATGCGTGACTTCCTTTACGCTGATAACGACCATCATCCGCAGTCTCCCGAATTCGAAATAGGGCCTCTTGAAATTTGACTTTTTCACGATTTTGGACAGCCCTAGCTCTGAAACTTTGCACTTTTCTCCATAGGTCCATATGAACTTTTTCTCTTATTTTGATGTGAGGAATCACCTCTTAAAGTTTGTCGGTATAGTTCATTAACACCTTGTATATATATATATGAGATATTATAAAAATGTGTCACAACAGTTTGGGAACAGATCCCTTCCATCAAAATAAGAAAAGAAGTTCATATGGACCTGTGCTCAAAAAAGTGGATAGTTTCGGAGTTAAAGGGTGCTGAAAACGGGAAGTAAGTGAACTTAACAAGTTCATAGAACCAGTACTATGGGGGGGGGGGGAGCGAGTATTGTAGTGGGGTCAAGACATCAGTGAAAAATTGGCACGTGAACTATCCAAATATCCATGTTTAAGAACGCTACAGCACATCAATTTTTAGAGAGATAGGTGGAGAGTGATCAAGTACTCCCAAACAGCCTCTCTTAAAATGATTATGCAAGTACCGGAAGTTCTGAAAGATGGAGCTCATGTGGTTCGGACTCCACGTTAAATTGTAGGTCCGCGTCCTACATAGCCTCGCTGCTGAAACGGACGCTAAACGGGAAAATCAAATCAAAAGAGTGTAAATAAAAGAAAATAATAAACATTCCGCTCGCAACATTTTTGGAAATGTGTACTAGCACCTACAGAAATTACAAATAATATTTTTGGGAACTGATTTCCCATTCAATCTTGTTCATAAGTCTAGTAAAAATTATCACTTATTTAGTTCACAGTATAAATCTTAAAAAAAAAAAAAATGTAGTTGGGGCTCTACAGTCATTACTGTGTGCTGTCAGGAAAATAACTGATGAAATACTGTATTTCATTCGAAATTAAGCAATACATTTGGTAGATCTTCATATGATAGGTATAGGGTTCTAACAGCCAATTCCGGAATTCGGAAAAATTCTGCAGTTTAGAAAATTTCGGATTTCGGATGAATTCCGGAATTTAGAAAATTCTGAATTTAGGAAAAATACAAAACTTTTCCGGAATCCGGAATTCAGAAAGTTTTGGCCATCCCTACTACTTATTCATGAAAATGTTAAAAAAAAAAAAAAAAAAAAAAAAAAAACCAGGGGGAATTCAGAATAAAGAAAGACCAAAATTGCCATTCACAGTTATGTTGATTTCGTATAATGCAGTATGTATGTATATCTACAGTATAAGTAGAAATAAATTGTATGATTTCTGTATAATAGGCTATAACACAACCAAATAACAGGTCTGTATATGTATAAAAAAAACCATTCGCTTATCAGAAGATATGATATGACCTGTGTTAAGATTAAATAACAATTCCAACCATTGACTTAACATTTGCATTCTGACAGCGAGAAACATGCTATTTATGTGTTTAATGAATTACGTGCTATGGTCCTGTCGCGTATTTTACTCTCTCTCGCTTCCCCTTTTCCAAACCAGAAGTGCATACATATTATATTGCGTGCTGTACGTGATGCGTGCTTTAGACAATAATCCAATGTCAGGCTATATTCGGAATTCATAAGTAAAATAATCACGCGACAACAGTGTAAAGAGATTTAATATGACATTTGTGTGTAGCCGCATAACATATTCAGTACATGATTCTAACACCAGTTCACTAAAATAATCTCTCTTTGAACAAAGATTGAGTTGTTCTGAAATCTTATTGGTCTACTTATATTAGTGTTAAGAATTTACAGGATGATTTGTAAGTTTCGTGCATCGTTATCTCAAAATCACTAATGACAATGTTTTGACCAGTAACAAAAGCACATTTGCAATGTCCTTTTAAAAAAAGCTATTAATAAATAGATAGGAGTAAATCTAATAAAAAATGCACGGCTTATCGGCATGTTACTACATAATTAGTGGTTGCTTTCATTAACTTGTACGTTATAAATGTGAACTGATTTTTTTCTTTCCTTGTAATACCGTGTGAATCAAAATGGGATATGTATAAAATAAACCACGCAATACAAACAAAAATGAGGGTTAAAACAAGTCTTAATCAGGGATACGTTGCAGACTAGTTGTTTTTCCGAAGCCTTCGGGCTGGTGTACACTATAGACTCCTGATTAAGTTGTATTACGCTACAAGTTGTATTAAACTAAAGGCTCTAATTGGTTATACTTAATAAATTTATTTACTTATTTATTTGAGTTTTCACCAACTACCTCAAATTTCTTACCACAGTTTTTTTTTACACAATTATTCAACGACTTTGTTATATACAACAATACTGTAGGTAGCGACATCTATCAGCGTTAGTCAAGCAAAGTAATAGGGCATGTAGCGACGTCTATTGGCGTTAGTTAGGCAAGTGTTAGTGTACGTAGTGATCTTTATTAGCGTTAGCCTAGTGAGTGATAGCGCACGTAGCGACACCTATTAGCGTTAGCCAGGTGAGAGCGCACATAGCGATATATATTAGCGTTAGCCAGGCAAGTGATAGCGCACGTAGCGACATCTATTAGCATTACACAGGTAAGTGATAGCGCACTTAGAGACATTTACCCAGCCCCCGCCAAGTGAACTTTGTGGTGGACAAACACCGTGTGCGTGGGTTTTCTCGGGGTTCTCCCGTTTCCTCCCACTTTCTTCATTCCACCATTTCGTTCATTCCTCATCATCACCGTCTCCTTTAGCCTAACCGGCATAACCGTGGGACGTAAAACTCAAAGATTTCATTTAGAGACATTTACTAACCCTAGCTGAATCGATTGCAAAAAAAAAAAAAAAAAAAAAAAAAAAAAAAAAACTTTTCTGAATATCTCTTACCGTTTTTGCTCTGACACCTGTCGCTAGATGGACGAACGGACAAAACCATTCTATAATACTTCCGATACTTATTCATAGCATAGTTTGGAAGTCCATAAAAACGGGACATTCTATGTTATGTTTGCATTATCTTTTCAGGGCACTGGACTTGAAAAAGGAACAGAACAAGCCCGTTAAAAACGGGACGAGTTCCCACCCTGGTCTAATTATATTGCTTTATTCGATGTTACGAGGACTTTAAATGTGAGCAACGTCTTGAAATTATTAAATTCTTCCAACCTTACACACCCCTCAACAATATATAGTAAAACTTGTTCAAAGCAGACTCGTAAGGGATGAGACTACTTTTTTTTTTAATAATGAAAAGGTTTCCATATTACACAAGATTACACATTTATAGAATTATGTTTTGTTTAGTGTAGAATCTCGCTTATTCATACTCGCTTATTCATACACTGATATTTCTTGTTTAGGAGTGTAGATTCTCGCTGATCTCTTTCATACACTGATATATCTTGTTTAGGAGTGTAGATTCTCGCAGATCTCATTCATACACTGATATCTGTTGTTTAGGGGTATAGATTCTTGATGATCTCATTCATATGCTAATATCTCTTATTTAGGAGTTTAGATTTTCGCTGAACTCATTCGAATACTGATATCTCTTGTGTAGGCGTGTAGATTCTTGTCGATCTCATTCGTACACTAACATCTCTTCTTTACGCGTGTAGATTCTCGCTGATCTCTTTCATACACTGATATTTCTTGTTTCGGAGTGTAGATTCTCGCAGATCTTTTTTCATACACTAATATCTCTTGTTTAGGAGTAGATTCTCGCTGATCTGTTTCATACACTAATATCGTTTGTTTAGAAGTGTAGATTCTCGCTGATCTCATTTTTACACTGATGCGTGTTGTAAAATCCCACAGAACATTTACCAATTATATTATTATTATTATTATTATTATTATTATTATTATTATTATTATTATTATTATTATTATTATTATTATTATTATTATTATTATTATTGCTTGACTTATTGGAAAGTTACTTGACAACCAATATACCTCAGACTATATTTTTAAAAATGTTGATTTTAAAGTTCCAACATATGTTACAAGGGCAAAAATTTTATTGCAACCGCATAATAGAAAACATATTTTAATCTGTAGGCTTTTAGAAAGCTATAATGAATGCATATCTTAAAATATGACTTTATTTTAGAATTTTAAATATAACTTAATAGTTTTTATTTTTATTTTTATTTTTTTTTTTACTTTTAATTTTTGACACTTCTTTGTTTTAATAATTGACGTACACTACACTGTCAATGTTTTTATTATTAATAATTTATGATATAGATGTAAACATAATTTTATCACTAGTACTATATATTCATTGCTAAAATAATGTAGAATAAGACAAAGTGCTGTATTTTTGCTGTTCTCAGCACGTAAAATAAAGTTTATTATTATTATTATTATTATTATTATTATTATTATTATTATTATTATTATTATTATTATTATTATTATTATTATTATTATTATTATTATTATTATTATTATTATTATCATTGTACACTAGATTTCATACTGTATTTCACTACCTTACATTAAACTACAGTACGATAGATATTTAGGTTTTTCTACATGTGAAAACTAAGATCTAGATGTATTAAGTGTTCTTCCAAAAGTATAACAAGACATTGATCAATTCAGAGAAATTTGATTGCAGGGGGAGCTTTATTTTGAAGTATTGAATTTCCTTGTTGCCGGTTTTCTTTGGTTACCTCTTCATTTCACCGTTTCCTTGCAGCCATTTATCCATTATTTTATATTTTCGCTTTAGCACATCATAAATTTCTGTTTTCTCGGAACTTACGATTTCCCGTACAGAAAATTTCTTTCTCTTTAGCTTACCTTTAAATTTATCATAAAGTGACAATGAGACATAACACTTAGCCACGATGATGCTTACTGTTAAAAAAAATGGGAACAGATTATATTGATCTTGAAATATTTCCACATTATGCACGCAGTTTAGAGTGAATTGTTCAGTTACTGCTGTCGGTTTATGAGTTGGATTAATTTCGTATTCTGTGAAGAAATTAACACGGTATAACTTTTTTTTTTTCTGCGACCGTGAAATTTGTTTACAATGGGCAAGTTTCTGTCGTATCCATGTTTCAGCTTGAACAAGTTTTACTGTAGCAGAAAAGTACACGATTTACACTTTATTGATTCTATTTATTGTCTCTGAGCAAATCTTTCAGTTATCGTGAATGCTTTAAAAGACTTAGTTGTCGTGAATATTGTCATGCTGCAGAAAATACATTCATTGGAAAGTTGAGAGTGGTCCAATAGTGCCAAAAAATACCAACTGAAACGGCAATATTATAGAAAATATAAAATTCAAGCCTACGACTGCGCTATGGGAGAGGAGATAAGAATGACAGGAACATGAGAACCTCGGCGGCCATTTTGATATCCTCCAATTTGGGTTTGGGTCAAAATTCTCATTACATTCGCATCATACACTGTTTAAAAAGTACGAACTCGTTTATAGAAGTACGTACTCGGTAACACTGTATACAAAGCATATATATAATGATTCTATAGTATCAAAATTATAATTACTTGGTAAGTGATACATACTTTGATGAAGTTTTATGACACTGCAGTCACTAGATAATTAGTAATTAAGTGTGTTGGTTGGTCATTTCGTTATATGGGTATCAAACTACAACGAAATGTGGGCATTTCGTTGTATCATATTCTTGTAATAAGCTTGTAATTTTCTTGGGCGATACTTTGATTTTTATATGCACTAGCCTACTATTCCGATAGAAGAAGAAGAGAATAAAAATAGATAGTAATAGATATGGAATATTTAGATAATGGAATATAGATGGACTATATAGATAATGGAATGTTTTTGGTATCCATGACGACGGATTACTTGTTGATTATTCTGACAAAAACGTAAGTTATATTGATATAAAGTTGTTCCACGTTAAAAGATTTGAAATATTTGAAATAAACGATATATTGTATGAAAAGTAAGTGAATTATTTGATTTATATTCAATGGCTCAATAACATTTTAAGAACCAGGGAGAAAATGTTATTATAAAACGATTTAAATAACTACGGTATATACTAATTACTAAATGCGAGATCATTTGTATAATTAAGTTTTGTAGTAAGTGTTAGCCATTTGCATAAACGCTTTGTAAGTGCTAGTTGCTATGGACAAGTTCCATAGCACTAAGTAAGACCTATTTCGTTAGTACTAGTTCGTGTAGATGTTTGCCAAAGTAATTAATAGATAGATCGTTTGTGTACAAATACTTTGTAGATAGTCAAGAATTATAAAGTAAATCGTTTATATTTTGCCCTTTCTTGTTATAATAATCAAACTGAAAAGGTAGACACAAATATATATTAAAGTAACAAGATTTCTTCTTGCTAGATCCCTTGTGTAAGTACTTTGTTTAAATGCTAATTCCAATATATACATTCTATATTGCTAACTAATACTTTGAATATTTGTATAAGTAAGACAGTAATTGCTAAGCACTGAATCGCTTACTTAAATCCTAGAGCGCTTTTATAAGTGTTTATATTGAAACACACTGTAAATATTAGATCATTTGTACGAGTATAATAGATCATTTATATAAATACATTGCAAGTAGAAGAGAATTTTATAAAGTAATTCATTTGTAATTTAACTTTGTTTTGTTGTGAAAATCAAACTAAAAAAAAATCTTATGAACATAGATATGTTAAAGTAACAATGCCTCTAATTGCTAGATACTTCGTAAATACAAGTTTTTTATGAACATAAGTTCTATAGTGGTTAGTAAGATCTGGAACGTTTGTGTAAGATATTACATTATAAGTATAGAATTGTTTATATAAATCTATACAAGTATGGTAAGACATTACGTGTCACTTTTTTGGCTATTTTTCTTTTCGCTCCGGGAAGTTAGTCACACTGATATCTATATACTGGAAAAACCCGATAATGGCTTAATTAAACAATTCCTATTTAGTAGTATTCATGTCCAAAATGATTGTCGCATATCTATAATTGTCTTCTTGTAAGAATATAATTTGATAATGATTTTGCCGATACTATGTGTATAATCGGAAAATGTATATTTGTGGTAAATTTCGTAGGAAAAGAATTATAAATTCGAAAATTAGAATGAGTAAAACAAAATGTTGCTAAATGGACAAAAAAGTTATATTTTCGTTTTATTGTTCTTATTTAATGCTCTTTTGACATGAAATTTACCACATACATGTCTTTGCCAATTATACACATACTAACATTATAAGAAATACCGGGTGAATTCGTTATCAAATTATATTCCTCCATCAACATATTTATAAACATGCGACAATAATTTTGGACATGAGTGTACATATTTCGTTTTCACCAGTGAACTGAAAGTACTTTAAGGAGGCACGGAGGTTCAGTGGTAGAGAGCTTGTGTGTGGGGTCCCCAATTCGATTCCCGGCAAAGTAAGTTTGTGGTGGACAACATCTGGGTTTCTCAGAGTACTCCCGTTTCCTCCCACTTTCGCATTCCACCAATTCTTCCCATCATCATCATCATCGTCGTCGTCGTCTCTCGTAGCCTAAAAGGCAAAATCGTGGGATGTTAAATTGAAAGATTTCATTTACTTTTGAAAGTACATCAAATGTAATTTATAATATTGTAATTTGCTTGTCTATACAAATGTACGTATCATGTTTTCCCATCCTCTCATACAAGTATTGTATATCGCTTTCATAATTATAATATTGGAAATAGTTTATTAGATCTACATGATTAGAAAATTTCCGTAGGTACTTCGCAAAGCAAGCAGAACATTATAAAAAGAATCCTTTTAATATTTCTTCACTCCTTTTCTGTTGTAGAAAAAAAAAATGGTAATGAATAACCCAGTAACCTTGTCTTCAAAAATTAGGAAAAAACTAAAAATATTTTCAGATCGTACATTTCTTTTTAAGGAATCGTGACACAATAAGATTTTTAACATATCTGCATACATACTTAAAAAGAAAGAAAGAAATATTTCACATATATTAAAGGAATATAATAATAATAATAATAATAATAATAATAATAATAATAATAATAATAATAATAATAATAATAATAATAATAATAATAATAATAATAATAATAATAATAATAAAGAAACATGCAATAATAAAATATAGTGCGAACTCAGTCATTGCAAATTTATCCTCAAATTCTGAAAAACAACAGTTGGTGTTTTGAATATAAATAAAAATACATAAATTCAAGAAAGAAAAAAAAGAGAAAAGAATACTTTAAACCTCAAGTAAGAGAACATAATAGTGATAATAATAATAATAAAAATAGTTGTGAACGAAGGAGCAGAAGCTATTCGATGAGATAATTATACAGCATTGTCGTGTCGCCTATTGAGAAAAAAAAATTGTGACGACAACGACGAAACTGCTTGTGTTTTCCCACAGTTAAGCTTACAAACTCCAAAAACGTGACATTCATGCCATTATATATATATACGTGTGTGTATGTAAAGTCAATGACTATTCTAATAGGAATATGTGAGAGAGTTTTATACAATCAATAGTCATGACAATATACAACTTTTTTTTTTTTTTTTTTGTATTTTGGAAAATACAACTTCTGTTAGTTTGCTATTGTTCATATTATTTATTGTCTCTTTCAGTAAAAAAAAGAGAGAAAAATAAATAAATAAATAAATAAAAAATGTGAAAACATTTGGATTTCCTTAAGGGTTGTAATGGTCATATAAAGCATTTTATTTATTTATTTTATTGTATATTTAAAAGGTATAGACTTCTTTCCTATAGGGAACTGGGATAATAAAACAGAGTTATCAGCTCGTCTACATTTGACATATATTATATAAATCTAAACTTTCATATATATATTACGTATGTATGTACATGTGTGTGTGGAAAATGCAAAAAACAACGGGAGAGTGAGATCGCTGTCAGTGTTTTTTCTCTACATAACCTGCTGTACTCACATGAGGAGAGAGGGGGCTGGGGGCAATTGTTTTATGGTGGCAGGTAAAGTTGGATACTATCAGGGAAATCCGTTTTTCTTATGCTCTTGTTGTTGTCGTGTCCAAGCCTGTTACACTACATCAAAGCAATCGAACCACGACGAAAAAAGAGTCAAAACAGAAAGAAAAAGAAAAAATGTATAGCCAACTAAGAAAAGAAAACGTGACATTCTCCTTAAAGATTTTGCTTACTGATAAATTAACATGCTGTTTAAATTCTACTTTGAATTATGTTATTTGAAAACATACTACGTACTCTAGTGGTTATTAGAAAAATTTAACCTTTCAAAAGAATTTTAAAAGTGTATGTATACAAAAGACAATTAGTGTACCGCACCATACTAGCTTCATTCAATCTGCTTCGCTGGGATCACTTAAACGAAACAAAGTAACTGAACATTGCAGTAAAAAAGTAATTTGAAATTAAACTTACTTGTTAGTAAAACAAAACTTTAAAATAAGTAAATAAAGAATACTTTATAAATAAGGAGAAATATAAAGTTTTGTAAACATTAAGGCAACAGCAGTAATAAAACAATGAGCAGAACAGATGGCCTAATGATATAGTCTCTTACAAGGTAGGTGTAAGTTCGATGAAAATTAAAATCAACACTCATACACAATAATCAATCACTACAATGACAAATTGGCTCCATTGCAATACAATGAACTTTGATTATCAATTATCTTAGCTTGTGGATAGTTGAAAACATTTTCATTATCTATTATCTCAACTTGTGAATGGTTGAAAACATTTTCATGATCAATTGTCTCAACTTGTGGATAGTTGAAAACAGTTTGATGATCAATTGCCTCAACTTGTGGATAGCTGAAAATACTTTGATGAATGATCAATGGTGAATGGCAGAATTTATCTCAACTTGTGAATGGTAGAAAACACTTTCATGATCCATTGTCTTAGCTTGCGGATAGTTTGAAATCACTTTCATTATCTATTATCTCAACTTGTGAATGGTTGAAAAAACACTTTCACGATCAATTGTCTCAACTTATGGACAGTTGAAAATACTTTGATGATAAATTATAGTATTTTTATATTTTGATGCAGGGCTGTCATTTGGGGAGGGCAAGAAGGAATTTGCCTCTGAATTTTAGACACGTGTTTTTTTTCTTTTTTAATAAATTGTATACTAATATACTAATAAAAAGCGTGAAACATTTATGTTGATGAATAATCTTGCTCCCTCTCCTTGGTAAAGCATGTAATGACGCTACTGTTTTGATGAGCTATTATCCCAACTTGTGGATAGTTGATAATATTTGGATGATCGATTATCTCAACTTGTGGATATTTGATAACATTTTGATTATTAATTACTTCAACTTGTGGGTAGTTGATAACACTTTGATGATGATAAAGTATCTCAACGTGTGAACGGTTGATTAGCATAAGTGAAACGATAAAATCACATCTTGAGTCAAATGTTAACAGTATATTAAAAATCTCACTTCATAAATTTCAGTCACTTTGTGATAAAAAGGTGACAGGCAACATGGTTTCATTTATATAGACAGATAAATAGACAGATCTATACTTAGGCCTATTAACACTAGAACGCCCAAAGGGATCAATTTGATCCTTTTGCGAAATTCATTTTTTCATATCTATCATATTTTAAGGAATTGGAAGGTGGCATTACCTGACTTTTCCTAAATTGTTGATGTGGCATAAAGGAAAAAATGATATTGTGGTTGTGCAATTCAATAATCTGATATCGATCGATTTACCTTAAACGCCCAGGGGATCAAATTGATCCTGCAGTTGAAAATGTTATTATACTTTCTCGTATCGACTATTATTTTGCTTTTCCCTGAGCAGCTTTCAGTTAAAATGATTTAATTTGTCAAACCAAACGTTACGAAATGTTCCTTTCCGGTATAAGGACATTTGTTGAGTACTATTGAGTTAGAAAGTGCCGTCATACCGTCATTTGTCATCACGTGGTAGTGACGTGGCATCGTGTTTGGCGCAATGCAGCAGTTGACACTTTGTTCGAAGGTGTGACAAACAAAATCTATGAATAAGTAATTTTATGGTGAAGAAGAATTAACGATAATGGCACAAAGTAAACTATTAAATTCTCATGAAGTTCTTGAAGAGCTTCAAAGAATATCCGAAGACAAATCTGATGCGGTGAAATGTCATCGAACTCAGAAGACAATTTGTAATTGGATACATAATGTAGTGAGCAATCTTCTGAAAACGTTAGTCTTGCAGATG
Source organism: Thermobia domestica (assembly GCF_964235325.1). Classification (NCBI taxonomy): domain Eukaryota; kingdom Metazoa; phylum Arthropoda; class Insecta; order Zygentoma; family Lepismatidae; genus Thermobia; species Thermobia domestica. The sequence continues at coordinate 67,154,450 of NC_137466.1, forward strand.
AAAATGAAACTACCGAAGGTGAGTACATTTTATCTCAGTCTGTTTCCAATAATTTGAAGAAATGTGATGAAATATACGTTGTGATTGAAATATTTGGTCCCTTGTGAAGTAATATTTTATGGATCAATCACATACTTTGCATGAATATTTTATTTCACAAAAATCATGTAATAAATTTACATTATCTATTTGCAAAATACGAAAGCAGTCGCACTGATTTTTTCTCTCTGCCTTTTTTGCAGGTATTCCAGTACATAATGAGGTAAGATCAGAACAAGATGGACACATGTGTGGATGTTCAGGTGAAGGCATCAGTGCGGCGGCGAAACAGTATACAGCTCCAAACAATACTGCATGGGAGGAAATACCTGCTAATGTTAGAAACGAGGGTCGGAAATGTCTTCATAACATTCTAGGTGAAATTCCAGGGCCAACACCGCATGCCAGAAGAAATGTAAGTAGTGAATCTGCGTCAAGTGTATGGCGCTAATTCATAGAAAAACGCATACTTACCCACAGAAAAATAACTACCGAAACAGAAGTGTTATGTGCTGAAGAACAATACCTGGTCACTAAGTTTATCGGAACTCGAAGCTTTCATAGCGATTCTGTATGCTCGTGGCGTTAGTGGCAGTAAAAATGTTGAGGTTCATTCAATGTGGTCGAAGTCTTGGGTATTGCCATTTTGTCCCGAGACTATGAGCAGTAATCGATTTTGCGAAATAATGAGGTTCCTAAGATTTGATATTAACGCTGACAGATTGATTCACCAGATAAGTACGGGCAAAAATTCTGGCTGGCTGTAGATATAGATGAAAAATATATTTTGAACGGCTTCCTTTGCGTTGGTAAGGAGGAAGAACGCCCTGCAAATCAAAGAGTTCCGGAGTACGTTGTCATACGTCTTATAGAACCATTTTCTTTCAAGGGTCGAAATGTTACTACAGACAACCATTTTACGTCACTAAAGCTGAAAATCTGAAAGCAAAATCATCTACCATTCTTGGGACAGTGAATAAAAGTAGAAGAGAAATACCTACAGAAATTAAATCAGAGAAAGCACCTTTGAACTCCACAAAGATTCTCAAAAGCAAGGACGTAACAATGACCGTTTATCAAGGTAAGAAAAGTAAGAATGTTTTGGTATTGATCTGTCTTCATGATACCGTGGTCATAATCGACAATAATAAGAAAGTTCCTGAAACCATTGCTTATTATAATGGAACGAAATACGGGGTTGACATTGTAGAGAAAATGGCCAAGCAATTTACAGTGAAAGCGTCATCAAGAAGATGGCCAATTCATACTTTTTGTAATATACTTGATCTTGCAGTAATTAATGCAGTTGTAATATACAGAGCAGTCACTGGAATGAAGATATCACGGAAGGAATTTATTCAAGGCTAGCAGAAGAATTCCGGACAGAATAACTGCACCTTCGGTCTGAGGATTCAAGTGAAGCCACAAGAACAGAAGACGACATAGATTTAAATTCAGAAATCCGCGTAAACGACGTAATTGCCAGAGACTGCCAGTAAACTGCAAGAGACACAAGACGTCTGCAAACTGTAGCACTTCCGCAAAAAGGCAGTTTGTGGAAAATGTGTTCGTAAAGTGACTTATAAATGTAGAAAATGTGTGTAATCACGGTGATACCGGGGCAGTATTGAGTACCATATTCGTGAACAAAGATGAGGAGAGCTGTAAGCAGAACTATAAACAGAAGTAGTGACAGGGCTTCCGAAATAAATTTTGTATTAAGATGTAAGTAATGACTACTATGTACTTATGTGGTAAACACACCAAAAATGTTTGTACACCAAAAATATATGTTCAGATTATACACACACACACACACACACACAACACACACACACACACACACACACACATATATATATATATATATATATATATATATATATATATATATATATATATATATATATATATATATATATATATATATATAAAACTTCCTAATAAAACTTTATTGGAACATGGTTTTGTTTTTCTACACAGTGAAGAAAAAGAAAAAAAACTCGAGTAGTGTTTGTTAGAAAGGTAAGTATGTGCAAAAAGCAGCTAGGGATCAAATTGATCCCTACGGGCGATCTAGGTGAAACGAATTTCCGGGCGTTCTAGTGTTAAATGATTAGAAGAAACTTACTGAACTCGACCAGCACCTTTGGGAATAAGTATTGGATCATTTATGAGATGAGTAGTACACAAATGAATTACGAAGAATAACCAAATCAGTGTTTCATTAATTTTTCTTATTTTTATTATCGGGTAAGAGATATACAAAAGGTAATTGATAAATGAGCATATCTATTAATTACAAAATTTTAGTGAATTACCTGAAAACGTTTCACCGATTTATAAAATTTTAATTGGTTTTACAGTTTTTACAAGTTGAGAGAAAGCAACCAATATAGTATTTTCTAGTAACTGCATCCCCTTTGAAGAGCAGATACACTTTTTATTTATTGATATGTTCAAAACAACTAATCACTATAATTACTTTAAAAGAAAAGTAAAGTGTTTGATTTTGCCTAGAAGCGCGCTTGGTTTGAACTATTTATGATGCTATTTATGAAGAATATGTGATAGGTATATGTAAATTTGTTTTTGGTTTCATGCTACTTGTAGAAATTTTCGATTTCACTGGAGTTATGTTAGCAACTCGCACAAAAGTTTCTAAGTTCTACAATAGGTCTATTATTGATGTTTAACGAGTAAAAAAAGTTGTTCAAAGATGAAATATATACGAATTGATATCTTATTGAGCTGTACGAAAATATATGAATGAGTATAAATCCTCATGTGTAGGTTTCGAGAAAATCTACAGTAACGAAGTTTTTCTTATAAGCACAAAGACTGCTGTGCGAGAACCTCACGCCATTTAGTGAAATTAAACTGGCATTTAAGTACGTTAGGCACTAGGGATAGCGAAATTTTTCCGAAATCCGGATTCCGCGGAAATTTCACTTTCAAGATTTCGGAAAAAATCCAGAATTCAGAAAAATTCCGGATTTCGGACAATTTTCAGGTTTCGGAAAAATTCCGATGTCGGAAAAATTCTAGAATTCGGAAAAAATCCGGAATTTAGAAAATTTAGGATTTTTTAAATTGTAGATTTTTCAAAATTCCGAATTTTTTTCGAATTCCATATTTTTCTGAATTCCGGATTTTTTCGAATTATGGAATTTTTCCGAAATCGGATTTTTTTAATTCATAATTTTCCCCGAATTCCGGGATTTTCCGATATTATTTACCGGATTAGAGATAGTAAGAATTCCGGAATTGACCATCCCTATTGCACCCAAACAAACCATTCACTTATGGTATCACCAAGATAATATACAGGATATTTAGAACCCCCTTGTGATTACAGCCCAAAGTTAGGATTAACTCTTAATCTTTAGTTTTTGCTTTAAAACATTATTATTCCAAAGCTTAAAAGCCAAAGCTTAAAACAGCCCTACCTCGATTGAAATGAAGTGACATATTAAAATGCACCGATCCTGCCTGTGATTAGGGACTAACTGTTTAGTGCTTTCTTCCGCTACCTTATTACTGCTCCGATAAGTGATTTTCTCAGTCTTGCAAGTGTTATTAATGTTTTTAGTGATTTTTTTGTGTGATACCTCAGTGTTGCCAACCCTCATATAAAGAAAAATAACTCTTCGGCTTATTTTTTTAAACAAGCCAAGGGGATGTAATATCATATGTGATGTAAACAAACAATTCCACGCATCAGTGTTTACAAACGCCACCACGTGGTTCGGTAAGAGGATCTCCCACCAGATGGATCTACAGTCACATGCAGACGACGGCTTCTGGCCCCTCCCACGAAGCAGAAGACGACATTGGAGCAGCAGCGCCACCGCCATCCAAGGAACCCTATAAATTGGATGGACGAAGACAACTCGACATACTTTCCCAGCTGGCGTAGTACAGCTCTTGTAGTGAGGCATTGTTGCCAAGTCCAGGCTGTGTTTATCGCATACGTGTGGACGCACGGTGATCCGAACACAGTTGCGGGCGAGAGGCTGCAAGAGATTGAGGGATTCTCCCAAGTGGAAGCTAGCTGAAGTGCACAAGTAGTGCATATTTTGAACCTCATTTTCATTTTTTCATCTTCATCCTATACTCGTGGGTCTTGCTTCAGATCGGTTATCTTCATCGCTTCATGGATACTGGACAACCTCCACCACCTCTGAAGATGATCGAGAAGCGGAGAAATCGTGATAAGACGTCCACCGACCCAAGTCCCGAGCGTTCTCGTTCTCCAATCAACGGGAAGAACCAAGCACCATCAACTAGTTCACCACCATCGAAGAAGAAACATACCGACGCCCATAGCATATCAAGTTCCGACGCTGATTCCGACCGGCTTATCATCGACGACGATTTTCCTCCTCTGCAGCCTATCTACAGCTTCCTACTGCAAAACTATGATCCAAAGTACAGGAATTCGAAGCTCTTGTTCCAGCAAATTCTCAAGTATCGTCCACGCTCCGAGATTTCACAGATAGTGGAAACACGAAATGGATTCATCATCAAATCAAAATTGGCTAACTTCGCAAAAACCATCAGAGACAAGCACAGTTTTGAAATCTTTGGGAAAACTGCAACCTTAACTTCTCTCACCAACAGCCGCTACAAGCAACCACCGCCACCACGTCAGCCACCCACCATGTCCGTAGTGGTACGAGGAGTCGACCCGTCCATCACCGATGACGAAATAGAGGCTGAACTACGAGAAGAAGGCTACACTTTTAAAAAATGCATCCGGATTCGCAACAATCAGGGACCTACCTACATGGTTCGAATTCTGACCAACTCCCAGGATACTATCAACGACCTTCTGGATAATGGTGTCTTCATTTTCAAAAAGAAGCATAGAGTTGAACCATCCCACTCACTACGACCACTTCCTCTCAGATGTGAACGCTGTCAGGAATACAATGTGCATCCTACTCACCGCTGCACCAATCATCTCAAATGTGGATATTGTACTGGACCTCATCCTACGAAAAGCTGTCCGAATTTGCAACAAGCTCCAACTTGCAACACCTGCCATGAACGCACACATCCGACGTACAGCTACAAGTGTAAATCTCGACCTGCTCCAGAAGAAGACAAGCCAGAACTTGTGGTACCGCTGCGAACTCATGATGCTCAAAATCAAACCATCGAGACATCATCAGAGCCCGATCATTCTGTTTCCATTCATCAATTATTAGCCTTTGTCACCCTCACTCTTCAAAACGTTAATCCTTTTGCACGCCCATTAATGTTACAACACGTACAGCACGCAGCTCGCAACATCTTTCACCTCGATTTTCACGCAACCTACAATGGCCCGTACGTACACTTTCATGCATCTCCACTCGCAACAACTGTTTAACTTCATCTTGCTCATGGCTTTAACTATGGCACTTGTATTTCTATTTCTTAACATCCGCTCACTCCTAACTCATAAACTCATCTTTGAACAACTCCTACATGAGGAACAGGTTAACACATTCCTCCTTAATGAAACCCGTCTCACTCCGAAACTCCGTTGCAAACTTCCTGGCTACCAACTAATTCGCCACGATAACAACCTCCCTGCAAGACGAGCCAATGGCGGCGTAGCAATAGCCAATGGCAACTTTCCTCTCACATACCGTACCGTATCCATTCTCCATCTCTTGCCAACATTCCTGAACATCTAATCATAACTCTTTATTACAAATCCTTATGTGTCACAGTCGCAACTATCTATGTTCGACCAGGTCATCAAATTCCTCTAGCATTCTTTCAATATATTTCTAATCATTTCCGACATTATCTGATCTTAGCTGATATTAACATACATAGCCGCTCAGACAGAGATAAGACAGCTTTTCACAATTTCATTACTACTTCTACCATAGGCATCATCCATCCACTTCCAAAAGCAACTCGTCCCGAATCTAACACTACCCCTGACATAGCCATCACATCTTCATCACTTTCCCACCGCATCATCATCGATATCCTCGATCCTCTCGGTAGTGACCATGTGCCCATTAAACTCACTCTAAAAGTTTCCTCTCCTCCTATATCAGACTCGCCGCCTCCACGCCTAATCCCTCGCTATGACAAAGCGGACTGGTCCAACTACCGAACCTACTTAACCAATGCCCTTTCGGCAATCACTCCCCCTTCTACTGAAGATGAATTATATTCCACTCTCGCCTCTATCACCACTCATATACAACTTGCATCCGAGCAGTTCATCCCTCATACCACATATTCACCTCATTGTCCTAAACTCCCTCCTCACTACCTTCCTCTGATTAAACGTTCCCGTCAGTTTTATAAGGAATACATTCGCACTGGCAACCGTGAAGCTCTTCAGCATCATAGAGCCCTGCATCGCACAGTATGTAATTACCTTCGAGCATACAAATTACGACAGTGGATTAAAACCTGCAATACCCTTTCTACCACATCGCACCCCTTCGCAATATTGGAAACGTTTCAACGCATTAGCTGGTAAATTTACTAAAACCTCATATCCTATTCTAAGGCTCGATCAGGCATTACACACAGACCGCGAAAAGGCTAACGCTTTTGCTTCCTACTTACAGGAGATCTTCACACCTCTACCATCCGCCCGGCATTTTCATCATCATCCTGTAGACCATTTCAACTTCAATTCACCACATCTTCAACCCAACGAGAGCTACAACCTACCCACTCATAAAGCACTCACTGCCCCCATCACTATCACAGAAATCACTCATGTCATCAATCATAAACGCAATACCGCTCCTGGAATTGACAACATTTCCTATCAACATGTTAAAGAAAGTCCACCACTTCTGCTCACTCTTCTCGCCCTCATTTACACCTTTATCCTCCGCACCGGCTATGTACCCGCTCACTGGAAAACATCCAAAGTTCTCATGTTTCTTAAACCCAATAAACCTACTGATAACGTATCATCCTACCGGCCGATACAACTCACTCCAGTCTTTACAAAAATCCTCGAGAAAATCCTTGTCAAACGCCTTCATGTTCATCTTTCTCATTACCATCTCTTACCACACCATCAAGCAGGCTTTCGCCCAAAGTTCAGCATCAACGATCAGCTTCTGCGTCTCCTCAACTATATCCATAATCAGTATAACACCGCTAAGCCATCTTGTCTGGTACTCTTTGATTTAGAGAAGGCATTTGATAAAGTGTGGCATCAGGGTCTGCTTTCAAAACTGCTCAACTTTCGCCTTCCCATCGCATATATCCGTTTTATTTATAATTTCTTGTTCGGCCGCCTTGCTTATGTTTACATAAACCAACAGTCCTCTTATCCCATCTTTCTGTACTCAGGTGTACCTCAAGGCTCCTCACTATCACCATTATTATATCTACTTTATGTAGCCGACATGCCTCCCCTCCCTCAACATGTTCACATCTTTCAATACGCTGATGATACAGCATTTCTGGCAACTGGCAGCATTATACACCAAATCAACAAAGCCTTACAACCAGCAATAGACGCGTTTGTTCTCTGGTGCGATAAATGGCGACTAAAGATCAATGCCGCTAAAACACAAACTATAGTCTTTCTTCCTCCTAAGAAACGCTCCAAAATTCACCGTAATCCAAACTTACTTCAGATCACAGTTCACGACACCCGTCTTACAATCTCCAACACCGTTAAATACTTAGGACTCATCTTAGATAGGCACCTCACATGGAAAGCTCATCTCCAGGACGTCACCAAGAAGGCATACAATAGACTCAATCTCTTAAAACGTCTTACTGGCACCACTTGGGGTCTCTCTGCAGAGTTACTGTTAAACACTTATAAAGTCTTTCTTCGGCCGGTGCTTACCTATGGACATCCTGCTTGGGTCTCGGCACCCCTCTCATATTATCGAAAACTTAAAGTCCTCGAACGTCACGCACTGAGAATTGCCTACAGAATCAAACTTCCCAGTCCTACTGCAGAGCTCTATGATCGCATGACTTTTCCCCACATTTGGTTCCATTTAGAAAAACTCCGCCTCCGATACTTCCAGCAACGCCTCTCTTCTCATCATCCACTCCTTGTAGATACCATCAATGCTCACACCAATTTTGATATCACTCACCCCATCACTCATTCCCCCCTCTCCCTTCTCTTCACGATGTATCATTATTCCTTACCACCAAATCATCCAGATCTTCCACTCACCAGAACATTTCTTCTCGATCACCCTCCATCGCATATCATACCCTCATCTTCTGCACAGTAACTCCTCTGTCACTAACAGGGCTTCCCACCGTCTATCATTAATGCTTGGAGCAGCCCCCAAGCGAGAAGAATAATCAGCATCTGTCCATTAACACTATCCTATGTGTTGTGTCGTCTAACTGCACCTCATCTCATCACTATCTCACTCATCCCTCATTGTCATGCAACCTATCTACAGTACTTTCACTAATGTATATAATTCATTGTACAATTTCCTCTCCTCTACATATGATTACGATCGTAAAGATCGTAATGTCCTAATATATATATATATATTTATTAAGAAATAAAGTTATATAACATTTTTGAATATCCCTTAGCCCATCTCCCAATCCTTTCCATCTGTCCCTTTACTTTATTCCCTTTCCCCATGGAGGGCGTAACCCTCGAGCGGGTGGCTGGCCCCGGCTAGCAAAAAAAAAAAAGACAACTCGATACCAGTTTTCTGGTGACTCTTCTCTAGTCTGGTACGGGACTTTTGGAGTAATCTAACCCCAGGCCTCTAGTCTGCTACAGGACTACGCCTATCCTATCTCCTGGCTTAGCCTGCTACGGGGCTCTGTTGGAGATCCTGTCTGCGACCTTACGGTCAAAGACCACCTATAACTAACCTTTGATTCTAGAGACATTAATTTGTACAGTATTTTCTGAAAATACTTTTATAGTGCAAGCTTTTATAATAAAACTGGTAGTGGGAGTCGATTCGGAACGCTCTTTTTATTAAATGCTCTACCCACAAAACCTATATGAGACAAAGTTTTACAGTATTGTCAAATTAAACATAATAACACTTCTAGAACACAAATCATACATATCATTTCAAGAGAAAAAACAACAAGGGGTTAAGATTTCTTTGAAGCTTTCGGAAAACGCCTTTTTGTTCAAGTTTCATAAATAAATGTATTAGTATAATAACTGCAGCATGACTTTATTTAATTTAATAAAAGGGAACGAGAAATGTTAGTGTGGTCGTCCGTACTTTTATTTTTTCTTGAAGGCCTATGCATTTTAATAGATTCCTGGCACATTTCTTGAGATAATTTATATAGTTTCAAATGGTAAACAATATTTTGCTTACTTTCTTCATTTAACAATCCTCTAATCTTTTTTTCACTTAACAATCTCTAATTTAATAATTGTTGTTCAGAGTTCCCACATTCACCTTGTAAAGATTAAAGAAAAAAAAATAGTTTAATATTTGTTACGAAAAAAAAAAAAATGGAAGAAGAAAATCTCAAAAGTAGCGGCGTCATTTGGGGAGGTATGGGCAATTGCCCTCCCCTGAGTGTTTCAGAAAAATATATGGGTGTATATCAACTCTATACTAATATACTAAAAAAATGTGGAACTCTTATGTCACCGTAGAGTCTTGATCCCCTTTCCGAAGCAGTCTGAAATGATGACATTGTTCAAAATGTTAATTAACAAAATTAGTAGAGACCCGGGTTCGATTCCCGGCGGAAGCTCATGTGGTTCGGATTCCACGTTAATCAGTAGGTCCCGTCTCATATAGCCTCGCTGCTGAAAGGGACGTTAAACTGAAAATCAAGTCAACAAAATTAGTAGTTCCCTTACACTGCTGAAACGGTGACTATTTAGAACATATATTTATACCTACTCATTCATTATAAGAAGCATCCAATAAGAGTGTAAGTCTTTGTGCATATTACACAGTATGTATAATGGGTTAAAACTTTCAAATATTCTCCACCACCATTACTATTATTATTATTATTATTATTATTATTGTACGCAGAGTGAATATAATGAGAATTATGGTTCTATATATATGCATGAACGGAGTAATTATTAATGCAGAGCGATTTAATGTCTTTTTAAAACTTAAGCTTCCCCTAATAATTAACATATATTTCGGATCATAGAACCTTCCCAAACAAAAACATAAACTTTAGACCACTTTCAGGCTGAGAGAAATAACAACTAATAATATGCAACGTACAATTGCAGCAGTAGGCTTTTACAAGCTATCCCACCAAGTATTTTTTATGTTCTTGAAATTACTTTAACTAATCACGGAGTAATCTCATAATTTATATGTATAACTCACTATTGATAAACGTGTTACTATTGTCAAAATTGTTTACCATGCCCAAAAATATACCTTCAAATCGGCTGTGACATCTCTCGTTATTCAGAACTAACTATTCAATATACGATTGTGTAAAATAACTCGTGTCATAAATAAGGTTATCTATATATTAATTCATTACAGTGCAATATATAGAATGTCCATAACCTTTTGGGTGAAATTTATACAGGTGATAGAGGGGTCCAATATGCCTAACTGGCGGATAGGAAACCGAAGGTCGAAAATGGCTAGTTCAAGCGCTACGCCATCTTGAAGTTACAGCAATTTGTGGAAACAAGTTAAGTCTCAATAACAAATGTGTTTATCAAGTCGATGTAACCTGCTTTATTGTGCACTACACTACACTACATTTGAGTATGTAAGGTTTAGTACAAACAAACTATTGCTGCACTGTACGTATCAAAAACTCACAGTAACTGCACAAAGTGACTACCGAATACTGTAGCACAAGGCCCAAGGAAATTTTCTCACTCGCTCAAGTATCCCCAGTGCAGGGGCGGATCCAGGGGTGCGATCGGGCGATCGCCCCCCAGAAGAGGGAACTTTCTTATTTTATATATATATAAACCCATCCATAAAAAGTTTGAAGTTCTTAAAAATAGCGCTAAGTAGCAGTATACCGCCCCCCCCCTGAAGTCCGTCCTGGATCCGCCCCTGCCCCGGAGTCTCTTACACAATCAAGCAGGCAGCTAGGATTCTTGCAAGCAAGTCCTCCTCGGAGTCCACTGGCGATTAGCAATAAAGCAGTTTACATTAGAAGTCATCAACGTATTTGTTATTGAAACGTCGTACTGTTCCCATAGATTGCTGCAAATTCAAGATGGTGTGATGCTTGAACTAGCCGTTTTCAACCTTCGGTTTCCTATCTCAAAAGGTGTATATTGGACCCGTCTATCACCTGCATAAATATGACTTAAGAGGTTATGGACACCCTGTATATATTTTTAAAATACTACAGGGTTTCCAAAAAGTAATGGTAAAAAATTAAACCATAGATTCCTGAAAAAAAAAAACAAGCAAAAAAGTGTATAGGCATATAGTCCGGAAGTGAACAGGGGCGGAGCTAGACATCTCTGAAAGCGGGGGAAAAGAAACTTTACATTTGCATACCGGGATAATGATAACAGCTAGGAAGGTTGATCAGAAATACATAAAAATCATGAAAATGAAAAATGAAATGAAATCCTTAAGTTTTACGTCTTACGGTTATGCCGGGTAGGCCAAAAGAGACGGTGATGAGGTTGCATAGATGTGGAACAACAGCACTTTGAACATCTCCTGTAGGTACGTTTATTGTTAGTCCGTATGACTTAGTAGTTTGTACTGCTACTCTGTGTTAGATACTACGTTACAAGTACAGTACGTCGTTGTGTATTTTGTCTGTTATTTCATTACATTACATGATTAGTTACACTTGGTATTTTTACCTTCTCTCTGCAAGTTTCTATCTGGTATACCATTGCCCCTGAGATTATGCAACCAAGATCAGTTGTCTTTGCTTTGACTCCCATTATAACGTACATGCAATTGTGCCATAGATAACAACTTCTTTCTGTGCGGTTTCCATCTTTCCGGCACCTTTTCTTTATCCCTGAAGTACAGACATTCGGTTAATTCTTACACGACGTATGGAAAATCTCTGGCGCAGTTACGTAACATGCGTTTAATAGGTCAAGCCTTTATGATTTTATGTATTCCTGAACACCCTTCTAGCTCCTTTCATTATTCAGGTAGGTAGGTGCGAAATTCCTTTCTCCCACTTTCGGAGCTGTCTAGTTCCGTCCCTGTGTACTTCCGGACTATATGTCATGTAAACTTTTTTTTTTGCTTGTTTTGTTGCCAGGAGTCTGTGGTTTCATTTATTTACCATTACTTTTGGGACAGTCGGTATAGACAATTTTAACATTAGTTTACTTTTCTTTTTAAATTCTGAAAACAAAACATGGAAAATTGAATAGGACATTGACCAACAGTTTTAATTACCACTATTTAAAATAATTTGGTATTAGTGAATATTTTAACTTACATAAAAATAAAACACATAAGAGTTTTGAATGGTTTATGATCACATCAAAAGAGTTGCTTTTTCTTCAATGTTTTACTTTATCTCCCTTTTTTCTTTGGCAAAAGAACCTGTTAAGGACAACATTCTCTAAAGTTTATTTCGTCTTCATTGGTTGGCTGGATTTGACTTTAGCGTCTCTTTTTAGCAGAGAGGTTATATGAAACACGGATCTACAGCTTAAGGTAAGATCCGAACCACATGAACTACCAGCGAGAAAAGAATCCGGGTCTTAAAATAAAGTGTTATATACTAATTTACTTTCTTTCATTAGATAAGTAGACTTTTTCAGGTATTACGTAATCACATCTTTAATCATTTTAGTAGAGTTTCTTCCCCCTAGTTAAGCAAACGTAAGCAGGTTACTTAGCTACCCCTTCCCCCTGATAAGCATTTTTTAAAAATTTCTCAGGGTCTGTTATCTTTCAGGGCTTTCAGAGTCTGTTTTAGCTCATTGTTGCGTAAAATGAAGGAAAAAGAAGTCTGCAGCAAATAATTAAAAAAAAAAGTTTTCCCCCACCTCATACACAATAAAAAATGTTTGTGTTAATTCAACTCAATTTTAACACAGGACAGTGGTTCCTGCATGACTGCCACTATGTGGTGTTAGTTCAACACAGTCCCCGCGGTGTTGGCGTTTACCACAGTGAGTGTGTTATGTGTTTAACACACAACCGATGTTGAGCAGTGTTAAATTCGGATCTGTGTTAGTATTTTCGGTGTTGATTCAACACCATGTCAGGTTTGGTAGTGTGGAGAAAAGAGTTGAATGTTACTTGTGGCGCTGTTGCACCAACACGAAGAAAGTAACACAGTGTGTAGTGTGTTAATTATTTTGTGTTAATATTACACAATGTAAAGTACCAATATAACACAGTCCTTGTATTACCTCAACATCATTTTCTTATTATTTTAACACACATTCTATGTCATAATTCAAGGTCAAAGCCATATAAGTAACACCATTTTGGTGTTAATTCAACACTTCCTGTATTAAAATTCAAGGTCAGACCACTAGACACACCGTTTTTGATGTTAGTTCGACTCCACTTCTGTGTTACTACGACACCTATTTCGGTGTTGAAATAACTCCGTGTGAGGTGTTGATATAACCATTTTTCTGTGTTGGAAAAGCATGCGGTGTGCATGCTTACGCTTACCGAATATCCTAATTTTAAAATAAGAATAGTAAACTACAGAACACTTCATATAAAAAATCTTCATAAAAAATTTTGTCGTCCTCTCCAACATTTATTGTGAAGTATTTCTTGATGGTGCGAAACACAACCTTCACCAACATCTTGTTCAAGAATGATAGGAAACTCTTACCTATATTCTTATAACATGTTTGCCTCTTAATCATGATTCAACTTGTTTTCCGCCATTTTTGAAGCACAGTCCCCGGTGCGCATTTTTGCCGATCCCAAACGTTTCAGCATTCTTGCCAATTTGATGTCGAGAACATAATCCAAACAACCCCTGCGAGGCTTCTAACCCGTTCCTACTACTACTACTACAACTACTACTACATTAGCTGTGGATCTATATAGTACAAGGGCAAACGTACTACTACTACTACTACATTTACTGTGGATCTATATAGTACAAGGGCAAACTTATTTTAATGAAAGAAGTTTAATGAAAATTTTAAAACAATGATCGTTAAATCACTTTTTGAATATTATTTTTAATCTTATTTTAACGAAAGAAGTGTTATAAACATTTTTAAAAGTAGTAAAAGCAACTGTCCGTAGCCAGGATTCGAACCCTCGCCAAAAACATTTTCGTTACTAGCATGTTACGCTAGACCACTCGGCTATCAGAGCCAACAACAATTTTCGTTTACTTTGTGCTATATATAGATCACGTCTTGTGATATCGCATCTGTATCGACCAATCAGATCAGAGGATATGCTGAAACGTTTGGGATCCGCAAATATGCCCCCGGTGCTGACTGGTGAACTCTAGTGCAGTGTAGAAGTGACACAGTAATACGATGTTGTTTCTCGCTGTTGACATATTTCTTCAGAAACATTATGTAAAACAATTGAAAACACATCGCGCGATTTGCATGTTGAAATCTTGCGTATTCCTGCATTTGTTTAAGTACAGTATTTCTTTCTACTGTGTTTGTCTGTAGCTTCAATTCATAAGCCTTTACAATTAGATGTCCAACATATTTGGCAATAACGCAGAAAACAACACCGAAGATCCTACACTTGTGTTAATTTAACTCATAGGCTGTGTGTCATTTCTACTACCGGCGTTTGACACGCAACTCCAAATGGAGAGTGAGTTGTTCTAACCATCTGTTTGTGTTATATTTTAACGAGGGATGGCCACATTTTCCGGAAAAACGGAAAAGGAAAATATTTTTTCCGGAAACCGGAAAATTGAAAACGGAAGACGGAAAATTTTCCGGAAAAGCGGAAGACGGAAAATTTTCCGGAAAGCCCCCTCAAAGTTCATGTGGACCCCGCATTGTATTTATAAATATACAATATTTTGCATAATTTGAATTCAATTTATTTTAAAACCCTCATATATGCCTTCTGCATCTGAATGGATCCCCAAAGTTACAGAGAAATCGGCGCCCTAGATTCTATAGAATTCACACGCAGTATTCTTGTATCATTTCATGGGCGGGAGTACATTACGGATTCCAACTGAGCTCAGACGTTAGAACACCGGATTAACATTCAGAAGACCGATGTTCGATTCGAGCCCCCTACCGTCCCTACTGTTTTTTTTTTCTGTAAGTTTATTACTCAGTTACACCCGACCTGTGCCATAGACTTTTTAAACCCGTAAGAAAAATTCAATTCTACTGATGTAATTCAATTTTACACTGTACCCTAGTGTTACCATCTTGCAACTATAAGCGTCACGAATTCCAAATACCAGTACTATTGACTATACTTACCATAATATGTAGCACTTCTTGGAACTAGCGCCAGCTATTCATATAATGATTTATTCCACATAATTTTCTTCATAACTTTTTCCGCTAATTTCTCTTAAACTGAAGGACGATTCCACCTCGTCATCGATACATCAATTCAGTTCTCAATGCTGACTTATTATCTATGTTTCTGTATGCATTTGAAAGTTTTACTTATTATTCTACATTCATGTTTTGTTACTAAATTGTCAACTCCCAATGCAATCAAAGTGTTTACTTTTTTATTTCTGAAACGTAGATGATAATCTAGGTGCTTCTATCGCTTCATCTGGTGCAAGCTCAAATGCATCTAAAGTAACAGAAAGATCCCAGGAAAAATGTTTTACAAATAAGGGAACATAGTAGTACGTAAGAAACAGAAAAGAATTCTGTCTTATCGCAGAGGCCCTAAACCTTGTTCTCCCGCAAGAGCAGAGATGCTTGATTTGATAGTAAAATAAGTAATATGGTACCAAAGGATCATCTTCCTGTGCCTTTCGTTGAAGCAGTTCAGTTTCTTGAATTTACGAATGAAATAGGACCAAGTTACCAGTCACCATCCAGGCAAACTGTGACTCACCGTATTGAGGCCTTGTTTTCTAAGGAGAAATGTGGCTGCGAGATCGATTGCTTTGACAACAGATAGCTGGACTTCGCATGCTACGGAAAGTTATATTACAATCACAGCCCACTATATGCTTCCATCTAAGTTCAATAAGTTCAGTCCTTCAAATAATTGAAATAGAAGTGAGGCACACAAGGGTAAACCTAACTCAGCACTTAGCACATGTTGCAGAGTGGTGGAACATTTCAGATAAAATACATGCTATTGTCTATGACAATGCTAGTAATATCACAAGTGCGGTACGAGAACTTCCCTATGTAAGCATATGTTGTTTTGTTCAGACTCTACAACTCTCTATAAATAAGGGTCCTGTAATAGAAAACATCTAGAAAATGTTAAGTGTTGCTAGTCGGATTGTTTCCCACTTTAAACATAGTACGTTGGCAACGTCAGAACTGGAAAAACAGTAAAAGTTATTAGGATTGGCAATACATTCCCTTATACAGCAAGTTAAAACTCGGTGGAACAACATACATGGAATGCTTGAGAGACTGATAGAACAAAGAAGAGCTCTTAACAATGAATTATCAGATAGAAATGTACGTAACCTCGTAACAAGGGCCTCAGATTGCAAGAAGTTTAACCCTTTAAGGATTCCCACTTTCTGAGGTAAATTTTAGACTTTCACTCAAACAGCTACTGCTTCCTTACTATTTATCGTAGGATCATAGTTCATACCTCGTTTTTTTCACGATAAAGCATACTTACCAACGGTACCACGTGTCCGTATCATAAACCTTAACCGGAAAAATCGGGAAAAACGGAATTTTTCTGAAAAAAAAAAATCACCCCTTCGTAACACTTGCGCCCCTCGGGCCCGGCCCCGGTTTCACCTAGGGATCTAAAAAAAAAATGATAAATACGAAAAGGTACACACAATCCTTATACAAAGCTTCAATCTGATATCTTGGAAACTAAAGGCGTGAAAAAGTTTTGAAATTTGCCTTAAGAAAAAAGTCACGCCCCCTCGTCCCACTTGGAACCTCCAAGTTGACCATCCGGTTTCAAAACGCATCTGCGGTGTTGTTTGTTCCATCCTTAACTTGAAAAGAAAAAAAAAACCCGGCTTAAACACCTGTTATAGAACCTAAATAGGCGGTCAAAGACTATAGTACGCCATGGTATATAAGTATGCCAGAATTCTTAAAAAGGTTAAACTTCCTACAGACTACTAGTAGGGGAGCTTACGGGAAGTATCCTGCACTTTGTGTTAAAAAGGTGCCACTCGGATATGTTGTCTCCCTGTCCAACTAAGGAGGAATCGAAGTGGCCCCACACCGACAGGTGACCAGAATCCAATATGTCGGCTATCGAAATGGCCGCCTCTGCGAATTCATAGTGTTGGTTTTAGAGGCCTATATCTCCTTAACTAACAGTCCAATCTTTACGATTCAAAAACTAAATGACGTAGAAGATAACAGGGTCTAATAAATGAGCAAACGGTTTTACCTAACACTGAAATTAACACCTACAGAAATTATTTAATTTGGAACTTTACATTTTTAATGATGGAGTTTACTCATATTTTTTAAAATAACAAGTAAACGGCTGGGATTATCGAAAAAGATGTCGTATAGCTTTTTAAAGAGTGTTAAATTATCTTTTGTTTGGTGTATAGTTCATTCAGATTGGTTAATAAGCAACGAAGTTATGACAATTTCAAGATTCGCGTTGAGTCGATTGATTTTCCCAAATTTCGAACGAGAGTTCATTTACAGTAATAAAACCTCACTGATGAATGCTGCATTGTACGAAACAAATCATTCTTTTGTGACGTATTCTTCATAAGTCCCACTTTACCAGAAGCACAAAGTAGCCTGACCAACAGGCCCGTATTCAGGGGGGTCTAGGGGGCCGGCTCCCCCTAAATTTTTGCTGGCCCCCTAAAATTTTTACGGTAGGGTTGCAAATGAACTATAATATGGTGACGAACTATAATATGGTTGGATCGCACCCCCCCTACATTTTTGGGCTGGATATGAATCCAATATGGCCAAGCCAATGGCCAAGCCCAGTTATGAATCCAATATGGCGGCCATTAATTATGATTCATAAAAATTATATTCTTTCGAAATGTTGACCCGAGTATCTAGATTTGTAAACGAATACGGACAAAGTAATATCACCTATTGTATTACTATTCACTTTTACACATGAATCAAGTTGAAGAATATCTTAAGAAATTACGCGTGTAGCGTCACGATAGAAAAGTTATATGGTTTCTTCTGAATTGAAAGAAGAACTGCACAGGAAGACTAAGAAGTAAGTTCGGTCTTTAGGAAATTACATAAAGCAATATATTGTTATAAATTAGAATGTAAATAATTTCTTTCGTATTGTAAGAACAGAATCACAATGCAAACACTTGGTTCGATAATTTGAAATTCACAATTTATCTTTGGGATTTTCTATTTGTACAAATAGTTTTATGATTTCGACGAACAGTTAATATTACTTTGTGTACAAGCTATTCTATAAAGAATCATACATTTAAGTTTATCTATTTATTAGTATGTTTCCAACGTGGTGTAAGTTTACTGTGGATCAACTGAATTTTCAAAAATAATGAATGCTACTTACATGAAAGTTTTATTAGTCTAGATCTTCGTTTTCAGTTTCCATCACGTTTCCACATGTCCCTCTACACATAGAACAAAAAAGATGCACGGGACGCTTGCACTTCTACAACGATATCTTGTGGTACATGTCTTGCACGCACATTTCAAAAAGAGTTTCCTACATGCTTCGTATACAACTGGAATGGAAGTCCATGTTAGAGAAAGTTCACTTCCATTGTCAGTCCATCCCCAGTTTACTGATGAAGGAATATGTGCTGTCTTCTTTATTGCCTAGGCCCAGATTTGTCCAGCTTGGTATGCTGCAAACTTGGTGTGAAGAAGCAAGGCATCACAAGTTGGAGGAAGCGCAGTAAGAGATCTGCTCTTTTCCAAAAAGAATTCTTACCGGGCTTCATTAACTTTAAATTTTTCATTTGTTTTTGAATATAATAGGACAACATATCGTTGCAGTGAATTAAAACAATCTTTGCCTATGTTGATTACAGGGTGTGAAATTGTTAGAAAAGCTGTGGTCACCTCTGGATACAAAAGCCATGTTTTCCATGCTTATAATTTTCCATGTCCGAGAAAGTATGACACTGTATCACATCCTGTAAACGCGTGGAGGCCTCGTAACGCAGTTGATTTTTCTCTTCCTAATGCTATTGAAATATGATGAACTGGGAGAAATCAATGATGTTTCTTGGTGCCGAAAGATATCCATAATTCTTCTAAACTGTGTCGCTCAAAGTCGTAGAAAAACGATACAGCAAGTATTACATCTGTGTCTACTGTGCGGATAACTATCTTCTTGTGTTCATTTAACTGCATCAAGGCAATATAACATGATCCTATTATCAGCTTCTTCTAAATGATTTCCTGATGATTTGTTTGAAAATGTTGGAAGATTTCTTGAAGTTTCTATGTGATATCCATTTCTCGTTGCTACCTCAAAGTAAGTTCCTTCCTTTTCACACATAGACTTTCCAAGAAAAAGGAACAGTTCTTTATTTTCGTCATTACGAAGGAAATCGTTCCACTTCCTAGGAATTGGTGTTGTTGGTGTTACTTTCGTCCTTATTCTTACATCCCTACTTTTTCTTGTGGAAGATTTTATGCTCTTTGAAGAGTATCTATCGCATATCAGATCCACTCACTTTGCATGGAATGTGTCTGCTTCTCTTTGAACATATTCGAAGAAATTACACTGGAAATAATCACAAAATGTTTCTACTGATGCTGGTTGCAAAATGTGAACCAAAACTGTTCCATCAAATAATAAAACATCACAAGAATTAGGAAAGTGTTCTTCTTTGATGTTGGCTTTACTCTCAAGAAGCATAACTAAGTCGGACTTTTTTGAGGATTGTGAATTATGGCAGAGAGACAGTGGAATTGGTTGACTCTCGTGCTGAAAGAATTCATCCAAGTGAAGTCGTCTTGTTTGACTGACGCGTAGTAAGCGAGAGAATAGCTCAACGTCCATCTTAAGTACTTTTATTTCATTTCTGTTTGTTTTATTCTTTTGAAAGAAAGAATGAAGCACTAGAGAAGATTTTTTCATGGGCGAAAAGAATGGCTTGGCACATTCTACAAATCTTTCTTGCGAAAATTCCTTGTACATATTAGACCCTTTTTCTTCTGCTAAATATAGGGATTCAATTATATCACCGTTATAGATGATTCTGGAAGGAACATTATCAAGTCTACTATTTTCTTCAAACGGATTCTCCAATTCGATGAAAATTTCTTTCATCTTTTCAACAGACGGTTTAAATCTTTCTTGCATCGACGAGTAAGCTTCATAGTGCTTATTATCAGGATCGTATTCATTATATGACATTTTGAATACATTAATTAGTCTACTAATTTCTGGTCCCGCTGTCATCCATTTGACAAGAGCATTGTCGTCGTGTAAAATATCAATCGCCCCGCCATCCCCTTTTATAATTTTGTTATTCTGTTCGTGAGCTTGATCTATAGCTATTGCAAAGAAAGGTTTTGATGTCTTTCTTATCACAAAGTAACCCATTTCGAAAGCATTCATAATCTCAGGATATGTATCTTCCAACTTCTTCAAATCTAAAATGCGAACGGGAAGCCAACGAGCATAGCTAAGGTGGTCCATTGCGAAAAACAATTCTGCCATTAGTTTTGGTGTTTCAACGTAGAGCTTAAAATTTCCTTGACGTATGGCTCTCATGTAAATTAAGAGTAAAATCATGAGACGGTAATATATTATCCAAAACTTAAGCGTTGGACACGAAGATTTCTTTTCAGTGCACCAGTCATTGAAAAATTGCCCTGATGAAGAATTCTGACATGCATCACGCGACAAATGATGTAAAACTGTCAAAGTAATCTGATGAGCAAAGCAAGCTTTTGTAATGTGAGTTACTTTCAATATACTGTCAGCGGTTCCTGGTGTTGCTACATCTAACTTGTATAAAATTTCTACCCTACCACTTCCATCTAACCATTTCCCAGTTCCTATAAGATGCAGGAAGGCTTGTTCGATGTGTAATCCTCCCAGCATCAGAATTTGATTATTTTCGCCATGTAACTCTGGCCAATTCCTTTGAATTCGTTTCCCCAAGGCAAATAGTGGTTGATCAGTTACAAAAACCGGAACTTGTCCTTTGTTGAGTTTGTCTGTAAGTTCTCGTACAACATTTCGTGCCGTATCATAGCAACATATTTAGAGTCTTCCTTAAACAACGAAAGTAGGCAGCATATACTTGGCATTTGCAGAGTTGCAGTTTTAGAGGCATGGTGTACAGACCAAGTGCAAGTAGTGTCATTTTTTAAGCATGCTTGAAGCCAACACTCCTAATTTTTTTCTTCTGCGAAAAATTCACTTCGTGGAAGACCTTTCTCTACAAACTGCGGATCTGTTGAGGTAAAACTGGTTCCTTATTAGTGACATAAGCAGGAGGTACTGTAGCATAATTATCGGGGAGAGCAGGAGCAGTTCTCATTTTTATATTCACTTATCCAGTGAGACATGGTCACGTCGAATGCTAGGGTTATCCTTAGAAGGATGCTGGAAAATAGAAATGCTCGTACCATAAAAAGAATCCTTTGATGTTGTACTAGAAGAATTGTAGTCAATATTATCTAATGCTGCAACGGTTAAAATACCTCGACGAAGAGTGGAAAGACACACCCATTTTGTCACTTTGATTTATCAAGCACTGAGAAAGACTTCAAGATATTTCCTGTACACGTGTAGATGAATTGCCTAGTGAATGCAATTCATTTATGAGAGATTGTTAACAAGTTTTAGCATACACACTCAGCCCAACATAGAGAGGAAGAGGTGGCATGCGATTGCGTTTATGCCTTGCTGCTTCTGTTTCAATATCGCCTGCTTTCTGATGGAAATTATAAAATATATGTTAACTAATAGTTAAAGTTGCTTGACTTACGTTGCTATCAGGGGTGACAAATGAACCATAAAGTAACATATTAACAGCAGCTATTAGTGAAGGAGGAACAGAATCTTCGTGGCAGTGATTCTCAAATTTTCCTGCAAAATGACCTTTGTGGTTTGCCATATCCTTTCGAAGCATCTTATCAACACGAGTTAGTGCCATAGCATCTTCATCAATGTCTTTCTCCAGCTCACTTATTCTATCAGATCCTTCTGAAAGTAAAACATATTCTCTGCCAGACAGATTAGCTGTTAGCTCAGGCCTGTGACGAAAAATTCTTTCACGAATCTTGTACTATGAACTTCTATTTCTTCTGATTCAGACTTCTTCATAACCGTCACTAACCGTTTTGTACAATTTAAGAAGATCGATCATTTTGAATCGACGACTTCTTGGTAACACAAGAATTGCGTAGCGGCCTCAAACTTTGCCTTTTTGTGTGATTCCGAACTATTCTCGCCGAAACATTACACGGAATTTACACCACTGTTACTTTCAATGGAAATACTTCGAGAATAGTGCAGTTGTTATTACTCCAAGTCTTTTAACCACTCAGTTCTATCCGATTCTTTTGACGTATTTCGAAATATGATTTGGAGTTCATTCCTTCCCATACTTACTCTGTGGGGCAGAAGAATAGGGGAGAGAAAAATGTTTGTTATTACTATGTCGTACTTGTTTATAAATCTAGATACTGCAATAAATATTTCGAAAAAGACTTATCTTTATGGAAGGTAATTAATGGCCGCCATATTGGATTCAGATAAGCGGGCTCGGTCAGGCTGTTTTGTGCTCTGGCGAAAATGGGACTTATGAAGAACACATCATAAGAGAACGATCCGTTTCGTACAATGCAGCATCCATCAGTGAGGTTTTATTACGGTAAATGAACTCTCATTCAAAATTTGGGAAAATCAATCAACTCAACGTGAATCTTTAAATTGTCATAACTTTGTTGTTTATTAACGAATCTGAACGAACTATACACCAAACGAAAGATAATTTAACTCTCTTTAAAACGTTATACGACATCTTTTTCAATAATCCCAGCCATTTACTTGTTATTTTAAAAAATATGAGTAAACTCCATCATTAAAAATGTAAAGTTCCAAATTAAATAATTTCTGAAGGTGTTAATTTCAGTGTTAGGTAAAACCGTTTGCTCATTTATTAGACCCTGTTATCTTCTACGTCATTTAGTTTTTGAATCGTAAAGATTGGACTATTAGTTAAGGAGATATAGGCATCTAAAACCAACACTATGAATTCGCAGAGGCGGCCATCTTTGATAGCCGCCATATTGGATTCTGGCCATCTGTCGGAGTGGGGCCACTTCGATTCCTGCTTAGTTCAATCAGGGGAACAACATATCCGAGTGGCACCTTTTTAACACAAAGTGCAGGGTTTGGCCATTTTTTTGCCTTAAGCTCCCCTACTATACAGATGACTACATTTTCAGGGAAAATGGAGAACGGAATATAATTCTTCCGGAAACTTAGAAAGGAAAGACGGAAAATTTCCGGAAAATCGGAAGACGTAAAATTTTCTGAAAAGCGGAAACAAAAAATTTTTCGGAAAACGGAAAATGTGATTTCCGGAAACCGGAAAACTCTTTTTCTGGAAATGGCCATCCCTAATTTTAACACAATCGTGTTAACACACAGGCATTTTGAAATAACAACGATTTTTTTACCATGTAAGCTTTTATTTAAAAATATACTCCATTTTCCCATTGTTGTCTGTTTAGTTTTATTAATTAAAACAATATATTTTTCTCTTTCAATGCTCAGAGGAAATGTACCAAAAATATGGTCAGAGATTGTTGATTAAAATATTTCAGAAGCAAGATGCAGATTGAAGCAGATTACTAAAAATAACAATAAAACTGAGCAGTAACACCTTTTGCCCTTCGTCCAATAAAACGAATGCTTCGTTCAATGTCAAAGTAGTTAAATCGTGAACTTAATTAAATCTATGTATTCAAGTTTTTTTTTTTTTTTTCAACTTTTGACTTGCCATATCCAGAAGTTGAAGAAAATAATTATGTACCTAATCCTGTGGTAAAAGCAAACTATAATATTTCCATCGTTTCTTCTTCGCTGAAATCCGGGACATTTAAGCGTACCGAAAAATATTTTCGGGACGCCGGGACGCAGATCCCGATTCCATGACGGTCGCTGATTTTCTGGGATGAATGGCAACCCTACTAAAGGCACGTATTCTCACTCAGGCTTTCTCAAATTATTTTAAATTATGACTCCTCCTTTTATCATACCCTCTTTTCATCGATGAATAATTTCTGATTTGTAATACACTTTAAGATGGAGACTCCTTAGTCTAGTCCCAGGTTCGATTACCGGCCAATGCTTCTCAATTTTCGGCATCCACCCAGGGTCGTGAGGCAAGCTGGGAAGTCACGTGAATTAAAAAAAAAACATGACATCACCAGGTCTAGAAATCTTTTGATACGCCTGTTAGAGACAGAGCGACGCAGCGTGTTCCTTACTAGGCTGGACGTAGTGTTCCCGATCTCTAACAGATGGCGTTGAAGAGGTTTAGGCCCACAAACAACTATCACGCCATATGGTTTGTTTGGTATTTGTTTTAATAAGCTTTATGATTATACCTGTTTATCGATTACAGTTGTATCTGTGTGTCCTTCAATATGCACTTTTTGTTGTATTTGTATGTTACATGTATTTCAATATGTTGTTTTACACCAGTTTTAATCCTCTTATATTAAAACATTTTTTAAAAACAATTCTTTACTTGTTAAATGTTCTTCAAAATATTTTTACAAATTAGTATGCAAATATATAAAAATATGTCACCAAAATGATCTTTAAACATATATTTTACCCGTATTAGATCCTAATTACATTTATTTATTTTCAGCTTCCTTCGCGACCTCACGATTCTCCAGTTGTGACCCCGCAGGTTGACAAACCTAGTGCTAACCATTATTGACATAAGGAAGTTCTGTATTTCTCTGATCTCATAAAACTGCAATATTTGCTTTTAAACGCGTATAATATATCTTATTATTAAAGCTACTTTATATAGCAACTATTCCAATTCTAATGAGAAAGATAAAACAAACTATAATATAATATTTTTATTGTTTGTTTTGTAACAAACATATTAGTTGTTTGAAACAATCGATTATCTACTGTCAAAAGGTGGAACAATCTTTGTCCCTTGGTATATATTATATATATATATATATATATATATATATATATATATATATATATATATATATATATATATATATATATATATATATATATATATATATATAGGGGAAACCATACAGTTATTGGCACTTTAAGGATTTGTTTTCATTCATATCTTTATAACAGACTCATTTTATAACATATACTGGCGATTTTTTAATATATAGTTTCTGGGAATCTCTAATTGAATAGTATGTTAAGAAATTACAATACAAATGTAAAGTTTGGCAATAAAAATATATTTTGTAATGTGACAATGATCTTATAGTTATTGGCACTCAAAAAACAGTTATTGGCACCCAATGAAGACAGTTATTGGCACCATTATAAAGCATACAGTAGAAGATACGATTGACAGAAATAAGGCTTGTAGGCCTGACTGGAAGTAATATCAATTATTATATGTATTAATAGACAAGAAATAGACATTTTAGACCTTGAACATTATGAAGTAAAAACAAATTGAAACCGGGGAATGCACAACATATTTTTAAAATTAAGTAAACGAGAAATGCACAAACAAAATTGTATGTTTCAATGATTTATGTCAATCCGTTTCATTAATCTCGTCCTCATCTGAGACCACATTCACTGTCATCCAGTAGAACGTAGCATCCGTGACACACAACTCCATCTTCTATGTCTTCTGGTATGTGTTCCTTATGGTACTATGGAATGCAACGACTGTGATACTTGCTGTGGCACAACTCGCATTCAAGATCCATCCTTCCCGAAAAGAATAGCTGAAAACAGTGTTTGAAGGATATTACGTTGCTTCTCGCAGCTGATATCGAATCGAAGTTCAGCATCCTTGTGAGCGTTCCATTTTGTAATGATTCAGTCAGTCCTTTGTCTTTTTCGAGGTTAGAAGTTGAAGGACTGCTTATCTCCGTTGAACAATCGAGATAGACCTCATGCTTTGATTTCTTTGCAGATGCTTTTCCTCTGCGTTTTAACTCTTGTTCCTTTCTCTCAGACATCTTCCTTGTTTGTTTTCTGATCGTTTTCTTCTAATTGCTTCTTCATTTTTGTCGTGCAAAATAGCTTGATATTTATGAGACGTTATTATAAACGGCAGTCTTTCTACATTTCGTTTCCCCTTTCTCTTAGGAGTTTCTGGCCATATTAAAACATCTTGCAGCAACGGGTGTTCGGTCTTTAACTTTTTTGGAGTTGAGCCGGAACCTTTTTGTAAAGCATTTGCATCTGTAGTACTGCCATTGATAGGTGTACTAGGGTTTACTTCACAAAGAGTATGAGCATCACTAGCAGTATCTGAGTGGTTGAAATCATTGAGTTGGATACATGCAGATGATACAGGTGAGTGAACCTTGCTGATTGTTCGTCTGCCCCGACTGAAGATTAACACATCTCTCTACCGAAGACTTAGGCCTACTATTATCTATAAAATGTTGAAATAAGCGATACAGCACATGGAATTCTTCGTTCTTATTTACAAGGACTTGTTCATTGTCAACTTCCTGAAGTCTTCTCATTACATCAGTTCCTACTATACTTTCAAACTCGGTTCTGGTTAATACTACATCCTTAGTTTGCTCATTACCACCGCGTATTTCTTGAACTGTTTGTATTGGTTTTGCAACGCATTTAGTGTAATCTATGTCGTTAGGATCAAATGGGTGTAAACCGCATGCCCTAAATCCATTTTGTATAATAGATGGCGAAATGTAAGTGTCAACTGCTTGTTTCAACAGAGGAGCAAATTTAGCTTCCGTCAGAGACTGCAATTGATTATAAAGTTGCCACTCTCGTACCATTTGCTTCCACCCATACTTCAATGGTGTAAGTACGGCAACGTCAGCAGGTTGCAATATTCTTGTAGAATTGGGGTACAGAGCAATGAGTTCAATTTGAAGCTTGCAGCAAAGTTCGCTAAGTTGGTAAGTAAGATGAGTTTTATTTCTGTCCACAAAATATATAATCGGGAACTTGACATTTTTCGATTTTAATTACGGATACAACACATTACCTATCTATCCATAAAATACTTCGGCTTTCATCCACCCCTTCTCACTGGGACCGATACCCTATCCTGTAGGCACAGATAGAGCCACATCATTAGGCACACGAACATAAGGGAAAATTATCATTGGGGGTGTTACGTCACCTGCAGCACTGAAAGTAAACATAACTGTTAAAGACTCCTTTGCATTTTCGCGTGTCTACATCGTACACGTTACTTACTTCTTTTTTCCGCTAACACCTTTCCAGTTTACGGGCAAAGCTAAAAGTTAGTATCATCACCATTGTAAACACGTGTTGCATCCTGCAGAACATCTGTAAGGTTATTCGCTTCAAAATACTTCTGTGTATTATGAAACCATGATCTTATGTCGTTTTCTGTTACACAAGCACTCGCACTTGTAACAGATTCGCACGTTCTTTCCGCAACCTTACGATTTCTTTGAAAGAACGACTTATACCATCCATCTCCCGGCATGTTATTTGGAAACGGATTAGGACGAGGATGTTTCACGAGAAAGTCCTGAACACTTTTAAGAATATCCTGTTTCTTTCTGGGAAAACTCTTTTCAGCACATTTTATTAACAATTCCACCAACAATGGTTCTTCCTATTCTAAAATGGGTCGTGGTCAGGAAAATGATTTCACATTTTGATTTCTCAGATGGATTTGTAATGTAGACCGAGGAACGCCATACTGCTTCGATGCTCTCTTTATTCCTACACCTTTTGATATTGCTTCAAGGGAAGCACTTCTCTGTTATAGTGCATATCTTTTTCTTCCAATCTTTGGCATTGTGTGCCGATTTCTGCAACAATAAGAAAACGTTTTGTAATTAATTTTATATGAAATAATTTAAGTTTGACATTGATCTAGGCCCTATCATTTAAAAAAAGTAGAAACTAAATGCCCATGTTGCTAACACCAACAATGTCCATAACCGTCCAGACGTTTGGGACTAACGTTTTGAATCTCACAGCAGAGTTTTCTTTACCGGAGTTCTTTATACCGTTATTCACATTGACTTAGGCTAGCTCGCCATTGTTAATAACTATTCTTGTGTGTGACCACGCGCATTTCATGGCCGACTAGCAGAGTTTTGAAAAATATTTTCTTGCTGTAACTCAACGTTCAAACTATTATAATAAATTTTGATGGTGGGCTAACTCTGTAACTCAGCCGGGTGGGCTAAACTTTGCCAGTCCGCCCCTGGACTAGACTACATGAACAAATAATTTTAATAGGCATATTAGACATATTTCATTACCAGAACCTATTCTGCTGCAAATCCCTACAGTCATTGGCATGGTCATTTATACAGTTCTTGGCACTGTGCCAATAACTGTTACTTTTTAGAGTAGGAAACCAAAATTTTGACACAGAATAGATGTGGAGATGGAAAGCATTATCGGACAGTTTTCAAGCTATTTTATTCTTCAGCATCAGAGACAGTGATTGGCACTTTAGTGCCAATAACTGACATTTTATATTTTCATTCGTACAGTTATTGGCACCCCATGCATTCACTCGAAGGACAAACAAATCGGTTGAAAATGTACCATTGGAATGATTAATAGACCCAATTCCTCTCGTGCAAAAAATATTAAAACATTTTAAACAATAGTAAACTAATTACATTTCTCTTAACTGATAGATATCCTTAACAAAAAGTATAAGAATTACCTGCAAAATTGAAAAATCCAAATAGCTTCCACTGTCGACTAGAGTTTGCCTCCAACTGAAAGGTTCCCGGCAAAACAAACAAAGGGAACGCGGGCAGAGAGGATCAGTGCTGCCAGCTGCAGGAAATTTTTACCAACACGTATTCATTTTTCCTTAGTGAAGAGAAAAAACTAAGGAAAGTGCCAATAATTGTCAGAGTGCCAACGACTATATGGTTTCCCCTATATATATATATATATATATATATATATATATATATATATATATATATATATATATATATATATATATATATATATATATATATATATATAGGCCTATATACCAAGGGACAAAATGACTTCCCCCAGAGAAAAACTACTCTAGTATATTTTCCATTGGTGCAATCCCCTTGTAACTTCTAGGCTATAATATGAAGCTGAAATATTTAGCTATCAGGAGCACATTTTCCTTTGCCTAGCACAAGTATACATACTTATGTAGTTCTAATAATAGTATTAGCTCTCAGAGCGAACTCGTGGCTAAACGGTTAGCGTACACGCCTGTGACATCGGAGACCCGGATTCAATTCCTGGCGGGAGCTCATGTGGTTCGGATTCCACGTTAATCAGTAGGTCCACGTCTCACATATCCTCGCTGCTGAAAGGAACACTGGACTCAAAATTTAACTCTATTATTTCCTACGAGGAAGGTAACCAGCCCAAAAATATTGAGTGCGGCGAAGGAAGTAGGGGGCCGGAAGAAGTTAGGGGGCCAATTCAACCATATCATAGTTCATCACCATATTACAGTTTATTTGTAAAAATACCGTGAAAATTTAGGGGGCAGTAAAAATGTAGGGGGATCCGGACTCCCATGCCCCGCCTGGATAGGGTTTGGCCCCCTACTCTTAATTCTACTAGCTCCTCAATTGTTTCTTTGTGTGTGATGACCGAACGCTCCTACCGATGCAGAAACCTCGAACCACTTGAACACTTGAAACATTTTTTTTTCTCTAGAAACTTGAGAAACTCCAACGCTTGAACCTCTCATTTGGTTAAATGAATAGATATATCTTTACATTTTCCTTTATGTTAATTTTTTAAAAATCTTTTTCTGGTGAACAATTCTACAAGATACTTTTCTAAGTTATTCTAAGTGCAAACAAAAGAAGATATTGTTTACTATCATGATCATTGTCCTTGGTACACAATAGGAGTAACTATGCATGTGAAAAGCTAAAGATAAATAAAAAACAATCATGAACACCTAGACACTAAATATGTCCTTTCTTTTTTAGTCTTATCTAATTTTTCTATCGTGATAAGAGCATCCGGGAATAATTACTATTGTCTGTTAAAATGTGTAGCATTAAGTGACTAGAAGGAAAAAAAAAACACTTATATGCAGTGTGGCTATTTATCAGATTAGTTAACCATTTATCATCAAGATGTCGCACACTTCCGACGTAAAACGTGCACTTGCAAAAGAAAACATTAACATATTTTATAACAACAAAAGAGTATAACAATATGATTCACTTTGTCTCGTTTCGCTTCCTTATTGTGTATATCACGGGTAAGCATTTCTTTTGGCATATATTCCCTCGTATGACATGCTCTCTCATGTAATGAAATGCAGAATCACGTAGCCATAAGCAATCTTAAGCACCTTTGCACTGAAATATATTGTTGCAGCATGATATTCAAAATTCAACGTAGGAATGAACTTGTATATTTTACTTTTTTTTCTGCGGAGATACAGTCATTTATGAGCGAGAAACCCCACATGATAATACCACAACGCTACTCGATGTCAGACGTGCAGACTTCGAACAATTCCCGTGCAGATGTCGCTAGTAAAATAGACACTAACCACACAGATAATAATAGCACAACGCTATTCGATGACAGACGTGCACGTGCAGATTTCAAACATTTCGATGAATTCCCGTGTAGATTCCGCTAGTAAAATACACTGAGGAAAATACGTTCTCCGGACAAATATACGGAGTTCTCTTGCTTACTACAAAAATCAGTACGGAGCATACGTTATCCGTATGCTACATAGGCACTGCTCTTAAATGTTATATCATGCCGTTGCAGGATGCCTGATATCTAACAATCTTCCTTATATTCAGTGGCGTATTTAGGGGGGTGGCTTCCGGGGTTAAGCTCCCCCGAAATCTTATTTAGTATAGTAAAGTAAATGAAATATCTTGCAGAATTTTCACATTTCCAGGCAAAGCCCCCCCCCCGAAAGTTAGCAAAGCCCCTCCCGAAACAAAATCGTAAATACGCCACTGCTTATATATATATTACCTTCGTCAGCTATATGTTATAAACGTCCATTTGTATGTGAGGTCCCGACCGCCTATATTGTTCCATACGGAAAGTACGTATAGATGGAACACTTACACAGAAAGTATTATAAAATATCCGTTTTCAGTGATACGTCTGTTGTACGTTAAGTCCAAAAACTACAGGAATTACGCATGTAACCTACCTTTTTAAGTACGCCACCTACAATTTTTTTTTCAGTGTAGATACTAACCGCACAGATAATAATAGCACAACCCTACTCGATGACAGACGTGCACGTGCAGACTTCAAACATTTCGAAGAATTTCCGTGCAGATGACGCTAGTAAAATTGATACTAACCGCACATATAATAATAGCACAACCCTACTCGATGACATACGTGCACGTGCAGACTTCAAACATTTCGAAGAATTTTCGTCCAGATGTCGCTAGTGAAATATATACTACGGAATAGTGACTGGTGACAAATCAGTCATTTTTTATACTCAGCCCCTCCCTTGAAACGAGAATCGTATTGACGATATTAAACAATTAGTATAAAATCTGAAATTGTAACAGTTTTCGACTTCTAAACAGTGCTATGCGTAACATCCCGTTTCTAGTGTGATGATGTGCATAATGTGTCGTTTTCAGCGGGACTATACCGGTATCCCGCCCAGGAAAAATGCAAATGGAATGCAAAAAAGCATCCCGTTCTTGGCTAATAGTTACATAATATACTAGTAATTTCTTACATGTACTTGAAAGCAGTATTTTGATGGAAAGATTAACAGTTCTGCAAGAAACTTAATCATCAAGAAATATATTAAATTCAAGTGATCAATGCATCTGACCTCTGGTTCCTGTTAAACATTAAAACTTGAGCTTGGAATAAGCTTTATTTAAATAAATATCTGGTTATCTGGTTATCTGGTTAACATCTTTCCCTTTGGCATGAATAATGAAATACATGTAGGTGAATTGTCAACTTACGCTAGTTTGCCCTGTTTTATTTGTTTGTCTTGTTTTATTTCTCCTTGTTAAGTATATGGAAAGTCTTACAGAATAGTAAAGTTTTTAAATCTAGTTATCCTAGTATATGGAAAGTCTTATAGAATAGTAAAGTTTTTAAATCTAGTTATGCTAGTGTATGGAAAATCTTATAGAATAGTAAGGTTTCTAAATCTGGCCACCTTAGTGTATGGGGAGTCTTATAGAATATAAAGATTCTAAATCTGGTTACCCTAGTGTATGGGAAGCCTTATACAATAGTAAGTTATCTAAATCAAGTATCCTAGTGTATGGGAAGTCTTAAAGAAAAGTAAGGTTTGTCTCTCAATAGGTATCAGAGCAATAATTGTAAAGATATATTAAATAGTCTTTTAACACTATTCGATTTTCCAAGAAGGGGTTCGATCTGCAGTCTTGTTTCTAGATTGAAACCTTAAGTAGTAAGTACTAAGTAGTAAGTACTAAGTAGTAAGTAGTAAGTAGCAGAATCTACTTGTACTTTTGGTTTCAAAATTGGGTTTCCATAAAACCAAAAGGTAAGAGAGACATCGAGAAGTAGTTTTAGACATGACTTCAGCGTTCCTGTAATACGTTTCATCTTCTTATTGAAATCATCAGCAGTGGACTTTAATGTTTTTGGTTTAAATACTGGGTTCATATGTTTCTTAAGGATTCACATATGGTTTGGAATCAGCGGTGTAGAAGGTAAGTTGTTCTTGGTAGTGCTGGGGGGTAATTTTTTCAGGCGGGGCCGTGTTTTATACAGGGTGGCCCAAGAGTGTGTATACAGTCCTGCATTGATCAAGAATGACATTTTAATTTATTAAAATATGAATTTTATTTTCTTCGGTCTGTTCCAAGGTTAAGGTGTAAGTCAAAAGAAGTTAAGAAAAAACAATAAAAGAAATTAAGTCAATATCTGTATGAATAACAATAAGAAACTGTATAAAATGGCATATGCAGATCAGTACGGTGCTGTATACCTACTTCTGGACCACTCTGTACATACTAAAGCAAACCAAAAATCTTGTTTCAGACGAACCTTGTTCCTTCTACCGTGGCTATCCCCTGTTTATAATTCTATCAATATGAAACAAAATTATTTGTTTCAAGATAACTTTTTACTACTTGAATATTTGATAGGTTTTAAGCTTACCGTCCGTTTTCAGCCCCTAGGCTCTATAAGATGTAGTTCTACAATTTAAGGTACAACTCTAACGAACGTTATGCGTTCAAATTTCAAGGTGCTCCCATCGGGATTCAAACTGTGGGACCCAGTACTTCAAAGGTGTCCGTTAGACTAGCTCCGTTAGACTTGAGAACTACAGAAAAAGTCATCACTTCAATTATGAAAAAGGATGCTCTTTTTTCTTTCTTTTTCCACTTTTTTTTTTAAAAGGAGTTTGGCTTACCAAAACCTTTTTAAAAATATATTTACTCCGTTCGTATGTCTGTCCGTCCGGAGACAAAAAAACACTCAAGAAACACTTTATTGGTTACCACTAATTTTGGCCAGGATGTAGAGACAAAAATTAGGGATCGGGTTCGTTGGTGGAAACCGAAAGTGTTAAAAAAAAAATTAACAATTTTCAGTTTTTAACGTTCATCACTATAGAGCAAAAGCAGTAACAGACAGCGAGAAGTGGTTTGCTGCAATCGATTGAGCGTCCGAACAAATACATCTCATCTGCATCCGTAACTCTCTACTAAAAAACGGAAGCGATAGAAATTCACTACAACTCTCAGTTTCAATATTGATCTTTATAGAGCGGCTAAACGATAGCACATAGCAAGTTTTTTTTTCCTCTTTGGAAACGATTTAACGTTCTAAAGCTGAACATTACCGTATTTTTCCGACGTAACCGTCAAATTTTATAAGGTAGTCTTGTTAACATCTGTTAAAATGCGTAAGTGTATTGAACCCGACGTGATTTTACGTACTGAATTTTTATACGCTGGAAAAATTTGGTTGACTTTGGGCCAGCTTACGGAGGGAAATTTACGACATCATTTTACGGACTGAAATTACGTACCGAAAATCAAGTTCGCGGCTCTCTTTTAACCGTGAATTCAAATCGAAAGTAGTGGAAATCAACCACTCACGGATTTAACGTTGATCGCTATAGAGTAACAGTGATAATAAGTAGATAGCAGTTGTATGCGTACATTTAAACGTGCCAAGAATGTAGGTCTATTCCCTTTCCACTCTAATCTTTCTACTGAAACCGGAAGTGGTAGACATTTACTATCACTTCTGGTTTTAGTATTAATTGAGAAAATATCGCACAATACGAACGGAACTACTTCATGTGGTTTACATGTAACATTCTTATTTGCTAAGATTGAAAAATACGAATATAGGGAGACTTTAGAGCTTTACATCCAGAGTTGGCGAGGAAGAACTTGATTCACGACCCACGGCAATGTCGACTCATGGAGAACAGAAACTTCATCTACCACACCTTCGATAGGGAAACGGGCATAAATTATGAATTAAAACCTGATAAACTCATGATTTCTTATTTGTTTATAAATTTAATTTTTGTAATTACACATGAAGGTTTGATGTCATTACCAAGTCCCCCCCCCCTAGAAAGCAAAAGGGAACGAGGTTCCGGGGAAGTGTTCAGAGGTGAAAGGGAATTCCCCTCCTTCTTTTCCTTCAATTACCACACTGCTGTTTGTCATGGGCCAAATTACGATGAATTTCAATTCAAGTATAATAGTATAATTATTTCTATTATTTCGATTAATATTTTTTGGAATTATCGATACTTCTCAGTGGAAAAAAGGATGAAATTTGAAAGTCCCAAATCAAGATAAGTAGACCAACGTAAATGAAAAAGTGTAAAATTTTCCATATAATCATGCGTACAATCCAAACTTAAAATTTTCATGTAATTAAGCTTGCAAATTTTATGTCTATTTTTCTCACAACTTTATGGGTTGATTGCCGTGTGCTGCAAGCGCTCCGTATAATAAACACAAGCTTCACCAATTATTATAGTACAGGGTGCGGCACGGAAAACTGGCCCGTAAAGTGAACACATAAAATGAAATGTAATGTATTGAATATGATTAACTACAACACATAAATGAAATGTAATGTATTGAATATGACTACTCACCTTCACAGCAGCCTTCACAGCAGGTGCTGAAAGTGTCCTCCGCCCACTTCAACACACATGTGAGCACGATTGAGGAGATTCATATATACCCTTGTCAGTTCATGTGTTGTAATGCTATTGGTGGCATCCTGGATCCTGGTCTTGAGTTCTTCAATTGTGTGTGGATTTGTTTCGTATACTCTTCCCTTTAACAGTCCCCATAAGTAAAAGTCACACGTGGACAAGTCTGGTGACCGAGGAGGCCACAAACCTTTGCTGATTGTCCTCTCTGGTGTAAACATCTCATGCACAAGCGACAATGATGCAGCTGATGTGTGGCATGTTGTACCGTCCTGCTGAAAGTAACATAACTGACGCTCCTCTTCGGTCAAGTGTGTATAAAACTCCTCCAGGATTCCCATATACACGTCACTGTTCACTGTCGTCTCAAAGAATATGGGCCCAATAACGCGTGTGGCGGAAATGGCACACCAAACACCAATCTTCTCATCATGCAAGGGTACCTGGTGGATTGCGAGTGGA
The DNA here is from genome assembly GCF_964235325.1 of Thermobia domestica. Taxonomy (NCBI): domain Eukaryota; kingdom Metazoa; phylum Arthropoda; class Insecta; order Zygentoma; family Lepismatidae; genus Thermobia; species Thermobia domestica. Next base: position 67,190,303 of record NC_137466.1, read on the forward strand.
TTTTCTGTCGACCAATACCGGTTGTTTTGGGAATTTACGTACCCAGACAGGTGGAACCACGCCTCGTCACTCATGATGAGCATTAGTGGATCCAAGAAACCACTGGCAACATTGCTCAACAGCCATGAACAGAAATGCACTCTCTTCTGCAGGTCAGGCTCCTTCAGTTCTTGCACAACACTTATCCGGTACGGTTTTAACTTCAGTCCCCTTAAAACACGTCTGCAACTTCTCTCACTCGCATGAACCTCTTGACTCAATCTCCTGGTTGACTTTCGAGGACTTCTTGTCATTATCTCCTCCACCTGCATCTTTAATTGAGGTGTGCAGAAAGATGGTCGTCTGTTCCTGGGAGCATTTTGAACCGATCCTGTACGCAGCCATTTTTCAATCAAGTCCTGAATGGTGCTTTTTGCTGGCACAGAACGTCCTGGAAATTTCTCCCGAAACAAATTCTTTGTTTTCACAAAAGATCCAGTGAGAATGAACCCTTCAACAATGGCAACACGCTCGGGTATCGAATACGGCATTATCACACACTGACACTCACCCGGCTTAACACAACGAGGCCTTTTCTCAACTGGTTTCGACAAGTTTCACTGGCTGCGGCTGCACGTGACTGCTGCAGGTCACGTAAGCCGACCCGACCTCGACACGCCATCTCTTGGTAGGAAGGTAGATTATTTAAGTGTTGCCAAAAACACAATATACCAGAATATTACGACGGGCCGGTTTTACGTGCCGCACCCTGTAGAAAGCAATGGATATATCAAGCGAAGCATTGTATTTTTTGTTTCTGAATTTTTCCTTAGCTAAAATCGATCGTTTTCGATCATTTTTACAAACCAACTCACTACCAATTTTCCATATATAGGAAGGTCTCCCCCCCCCCCATAAAGGAGAATTTTAAAAATGCTGGGATACATTGTTTGTTTTCAATAAAAAGTTAATATACTGAATTTCAGCTCTGTAAGTTTAACGGCTTGCGAGATACTCAATTTTTTCCCGCAAAAATTGGGATTCTTACTATAACATCCCAGTTCGGATTAAGGCCTAACTATATACGAAAACTCATTTCATTTGACTTTGCAATTTGGCCGTGATGATCAGGCATACATAGTTACATTCAATTTTTTACATAATAATTTATATATTACAGTGATTCAAAAATGTATTTTTTTCAGTAGTTAGCTCCTCTAAAAACTCACAGGCCTCGAAAGTCAAGTAGTAGTATAAGTCCTATTGCTATTATTACAATTACAAATATCAGTATCCAAAAATGCCTGAAGTTCTTTTTTCACTTGGTTAGATATACTTACCTCAGGTAAGTAGACAGAAACAAATGGAAAAGGAAGGGAAATGAAGGTCTTGAAAGTAAAACGAAGACAAATTTATCAGTCTTCAGAAGATACTGTCTACAATGCACTGAGAAGAGTGAGTCGGTAGGTCAAACTGAGTCGGTGGGTCGCAGTAGGTCATGGTGGGTGGTGGGTCACATGCTGTTGACCCACCTCCACTGACCCACTCAGAAAACTTAGCCCACCGACCCACTCCATCTCTGTTTACGTTTTCTCTGTACTCAATATTGATGGAAATGAGAAAATTTCACAGGATAGTGGGATAGTCAGGGTTAAAGATAGTATTTACAGGTTTTTAGAAAAGAAATTTACGAAGAAATGAATCAATTAAAAATAGTAAATATCATTCGAAAAGAGATTTAGTAAAAGAAGCACAAAACTTATGAAGAAAAAAAAATGTTGGATATGTGCCTTACTTTTCCACCGTTATCTGTTATGTTGCAATAATTTCAGTAATGTTACTTAATAACATCATCTCTAGAACAATTTTCTCCAACTCTATACTCCTGCTGTTCACTATTCAAGTAGGCGTTGTAGATACTGTCTGTCTGCTTATAGGAACATCGTTATGTAATAGAGTATTCCCAGACTTGTAATTTAATCCATTAAAAAATAGCGATTAAATTAATCAACCTTTTAACGAATCAGAATTTCCAGGAGTTAATTTTTAATTGTTACTTGTTAAAAAGAAATAGTAATGATTTAACAATTATTCGTACTTTTTAAAATCAGAAACGTATGAAATAGATATATTTTTTGCTGCGACTTCTATCAGAAACTTCAAAAATGGTTCCAGAGCAGTAGGCCTAATATTGTAGAAAAGACGTATGTATATGTATGTGCAGGGGCGGATCCAGGATATGATCAAGGAGGGGATAAACCATATTTTGCCGTTTTATCCAGTGTAAAGTAGGATAGAAGCTCATTTTATCCAGTGTATACCTGAGCATCAAGGTTGGTGGGGTGCTATAGACCCTATAGCCCTCCCTTGGATCCGCCACCGTGTATGGGTATGTGTAATGCCCTTGGGGAAGTAAAGAAGCAACTGATAATCAAAAAGTTAAAGTTAAAATACATAATTTTCATTGATTTTCTTTCCTGAGTTAATTTATACTATTTTTATTTTTATTTTTATTAATCATTAGTGTTGTAGTGGTAGTCACACTGAAACCACTGCCTTGTGTTAAAATTGAGTTAAAATAACAGTTTTTTTTTTTTTTTTTTTTTTTTTTTTACTGTGTAGACATGAAGTCAAATGTCAGTCACGAATGACGGGATGGGTTTACTTCTCTCTGGGATTATTTTTATGTGCATATGTCTTTTAAAGCTGTCTCACAATTCCAAAAGCTTGGGCTTAAAGGAAGTGAAGAATAAGAATTAAATTTATCTACAAAGAGGGGTAGGGTAAGCAACCACTTCCCCGAATAAAAAGAAATGTCCTACGATAACAATCATTGAATATATTTGATCATGATGTTATATAATGCATACTTTATTGAGGCTTCCTAATCATTCCGACTGCCTTTGTTTATAATTAGCTGAGAATGAAAGAGTGACTCTAACTCAAATTTCTCACTTCTTCAATTGAAAACAAATTCACAATAACTCGTAAAAGTTTTCCCATTATATATCCCTTTATATACCAGCGGCGTAGCGTAAGGGAACGCCTGTATGCCCGGCATCCCCTGTTAATAAGAAAAAAGTACGTATTTCATTATATTTATAAATTGTTTGCTTATAATTATCACAATTATTTCCACTGCAATCTTCTGGATGCGCTCTCTCGCTTTACTTTGGCAAGCGGAACCTACGCATGCGCATCACTCAGATGCACATTTTCTGTCTTTCCTCTTGTTGTATGCTATGTTCTTCGGGCATCCAGGCCTACTGCAAGCATCGGGGTTTTCATCTGCTTTCTGTCGAATGCGCATGCCCAACTACTCCCCGCCATCCCTTTGCAACCCAACATTTGCTTTAGATATAAGCTGGCGTATGCTCAAGTACTGCCAATTCTATATATTTTGAACTAAACTATGGTTTCTGTATAGAACGTACGACCGCTGTCAAGGAAATAGAACAAAACATAAATAGTTAGTTCAACGCCATTATGAAGCATGTCGCTTATGTAAGTGATAGTATAAAAATAGTTATGCTTTAATCGTAATTAAATCCATCGCAATTGTAGTAGTAATTAAAGGCAAACTAATAATCTACATCATAAATACATATCATGTCCCAGAATGTAGCCAGATATTCTTTGAGAGGACTCACATACACAAGCATAACTATAATGCATTCTGTAGAATCACGGTCACCGATCCGGTAGGCCACCCTCTGCCCTTCACAAAGTTTAGTTGTGGTCTTCCGTATCTGGATATCTGACAATGAAGTAGATACACAAAAATAGGCCCCCAGAGTTGCTTTAAGTGCTTTCTATTAGTATCTTCAAATGACATAAACACTCAGGCTCATATTCACGAACGGGCAACTGAGGTCCGGACCCAAGATGACAAATTTCTAGGGGTGACATTAAAAAAAAAAAAAAATGAAGTATGGTATGCGGAGAAAGAAGCTGCCCACGAGAAAGAAATAAAGGGAATTATACTCGAAAACAATATTTATACAAAAGTGGAGCCGGTTTTTCTCGTCACAATGCTAGTGGCAGAAAAGGAGCTGAGACAATTGCTTACTGGCGTCTAACGTAATCTATGCATTTGCTACTGTATGCCCCACCAGGCGTGCAATTAGGGGAGCCTGGGCCCCTAAATGTTTTGGCCTCCTAATTATTAAGAGTAGTTATTGATAAAAGAGATCCAGAATTGTGACGATTGAACCCCCTAGCATATTTGTGCCTCTCTCCTCTGCCGTGTCGTGACAAAACGCTGTAACTTTGGCGAAGAAGTTTTGCGAAAATGAGCCTTAAAGTTTTCATCCGAAAATGTGATCTGTATCGTGTAGAAATAGTGTATCTTGACTTTGGAAACACGTGGTTACATGTAATGTTACGTAAATGCATGTTGTGTGATTAAATTTGGTGAAAATTGATTGGTTGACCATTATTGCCTAGTTACACTGGTTCTACACGATACAGATCACATTTTCGGATGAAAACTTTAAGGCTCATTTTCGCAAAACTTCTTCGACAAAGTTACAGCGTTTTGTCACGACACGGCAGTCCTAAACTTTAATAGCTGGTTGCGCGCCTTAATGAGCAGATTCAGCCGTATAATGCTTGTTAATTTTCTATTTATGTTGTGTGATCGTTTGGGATGGTTGGAAATTATGCCGTACTAAATTCTGCAAGTTGTTTCATGAAGATGGCTTTATACTCCTTTCTTGTGATAAATTATTGGCTCACCTCTCCCTGGCTATGCCCTTGCGTTCTGTACTAGATTTATGCTTTTGATTAGCAACATTGATCGTCGGTGGTCAAGAAAAATTGGCGGTATATATATTTTTTGCGTTGTGATTTGAAATGAATATTTGTTTGATTTTTTTTACTGTAGTATGAAGAAAATTACATTTATAACTAAGAGACAAAGCTGTGGAAAGTGTTCGGCTGCTACAAGGTATAGTACCTTACCAACTTTTAGCAAATGATGACTACGATAACAGACACAAATTTTTTTTTTTTTTTTTTTTTTTTTTTTTTTTTTTTTGTTAACAACTACCATATCTCGGTCGACTTACGAGCAGCGCTGCTCTCTAAAAGGGATACGACCTACCCCAAAGCTTTCCATAAAAACGACAACTAGCAATCAGTCGCAAATATTTCAGTCTTCGTGGTATGATGATAGGTTTTCTTGGCTTTCTGGGTGTTCTGTAGGGAATAAAATGTTATGTTTCGTCTGCATTATGTTTGAGGCAAAGGAGTCGGAGTGGTGTTCAAACGGTATTTCAGATTTGGGTAATTTCATGAAGAAAGCTCTAAAACATGAGTCATCGAAACAACATTTGCTGCATAGTGAATCTTTTCACTTGTTAAGGAAAATATACATTGAACATGCATTGCATTGTATTCTATTGTATTATATCAGACAAGTGACTAACTTTGCCATCCCCATTTGGGAATACCACGCTACGCTACTGTTATATACCGTATAATTTGATGCATGTGCTCTTTGAGGCTTTCGGAAAATTCTTGCTGATTGGGGTTCAAACCAGTCAATTATATGTTAATTAATTTTCTCCCCCCTTGATTTAGAAATATGTTCTAGAATTACTTTTATCTAAAAAAATCTGATTTCCAAGATTAACTAACTTTCGCGGCTGCAGGGAAGCAAACTGGACCACAAATGGTTTTGAAATATTTTGTACATTAGAGCACGAGGAACACGAAACTGAAGGAATTGTGACATTCCTACTTTCAGATTTCAAGATATTCGAACGTAAAGGTGACCAGGGAAGCAAACTGGGCCATATTGATATTAATATATTTTGTAGATTAGACCACGAGAAATATAAATCTGAAGGAATTTTGACGATTGGACTTTCGGAACTCCAGATATCCGTGTACATAAAGGTTGTATTTTCATAATTCATTTATTTTTATATGTTATTATCATTATTTGTTATTATTGTTTAGCATAATTTTTATGTAGTTGTGTATCGAATGTAATGAATAACCTATTTACCACGAAAACAATGTAATATAGTACATTGCAAATACAGCATCGTGGGATGTAATAACTTTGTTTTATAGATGACAGAGAAAACTAATCTCTTTGGCAGATTCAGTTTGCGCTTCGTAATGGATGTCAAAGTTCGTATATCTCAAGTTCCTACAGTCGGATTGTCAAATTCCTTCAGATTCATATTTAACGTGGTCTAATTTACAAAATACAGTGTGCGACAAAACAAACAGTACTCAAATTCGCGTAGGGGTGCGCGCAGATGCAATGTGGTATGAGCTGTGAGCGCGACTTGTGTGTATAGTTGTGTTAGTCCAGTCATTATAGGTTCAAAAATGAAGGTTTAGAAAAAATCATACAAGCAAGGGACTTTGTATGAACATTCTATATACCTTTAGGACTCAAAATATACAAAGTCCCCCAAAATAAAAGTTGTGCTTAAGCCACCATCTTGGAAAATGGCTGAACATCCAAGAAGGAAGTCACAGACTTGGGCTTAAAATAATATAACACGCACACTAATTGGTCAATTGGTACAAATTATATCTCGTTAGAATCATAATAAAATAAACTTTCATATGACATATAGCAATTGTCCGTAGTATCTATCAAAGGGAAGTAATGGCGGGAAATATTTAAGGTTTAGTGACCAAAATTCCCTGTTTTCGATTTTTTCGGCTGTAACATGGCAACACTGCACGGAAATCATACCCAAAACATTGTACAAGTACACTAATACATGATAAAAATATTATGAAGTTACACATTATTCCGACGAAACCAAAGGGAATAATAATTTGCAGATCTTATAATTGTGTTTGTCTGAACTGCGTAAAGAACTCTATACTAAAATTTCGCAAAGATTTTTTTTTCACCATTCCACCTGCAGCTATAATATGAGTTATCCATCTCTGGAATCACAATAAAATGAGCATTGAATTGGTGTACCGTTGTTGTTTAATATTTTTAATATAAGGAAGTACTAAGGGAATTTTCGGGAAGTTAACTCTAAAAATTCCCACTTTCTGAATTATTGCTGTCATAAAGAGGAAACACTTCATGGAAACATTATCAAAATATTATAAAGAGACACTGATAGAGTTTGATAGACTCTGATAAAACTGTGCAAGTGAAAGTGTATAGAAGACATACAGTTTGTATTGACAATACAGATGTAAACACGAATACTCTAGATGGTAAGGGGACTGTTCACATCCTTGGTAGCATAAAGTGCATAACCCCAGCTCAAGCAGTTTCAATTCAATCGCCTAATATCTGAAATGTGAAAAAGAAAATAAACCCTCAACTGAACAATATAAAAAATTGTGTATTCCGAGAAACCAGTTACATCTGCCTTAAATGATTTGAAGATACAAAACATCGAAATGAACAGTGAATTGTGAAGGCAAGAAATCCAGCTTAATATTTCTTGGATTTGTGGGTACTTGTTCTCAAAGAACCGAATACCATTTTGGAATGGTTATGCTAAAACAGTTTTTCAAGAGAATATATATTTCAAGAGCCTGTCAAATTACTAAAGCATTGCCGATTCCTTTCATACATTTAGATGTAATATGAGTGATATCAATAGAGCTTTGAAGCATGCTGCTTCAGAGAGCAAACGTAAGAACAAATCATGGATGTTGGGAGTCAGTCCTCTTTCCACAGTCAGCGTAGGTTTTCACTTGCTAATGAGTTTCTTAGGTTCATAGGTTGCATCATGAGAGGCAGCGGAATTGAGAAACTATGGTCAAATGTGTATGCTGAAAACTCAATTCCCCACTTTATGTCAGGCCTAGCTTTCTCTCGATCCTTGAGAGCACATCTACTAACATTATGTGCATTGTTTTATTGCTTATATGAAATATATAGTGAATTAAAAAGAGATCACTTTAATACAATAATTAGAGAGAGTGTAGAGGTACTTAGGAGTGAAAAGTCATTCGCAGAATTAACATTGTCTGAGACATGTGTCAAAGTGGCAGATTATTTTATTAAAATCTCTAAAAGAGCAAAGGAAAAAAGTCAAATCGCAAAATTGTGGCTGCAGATTATGAACAAATTGATACTAGTCATGGAATTCATTGCAGCGGAAAGAACTAGGAACTGTAGGAATCATGTGGAGATAGTTAAACTTATGATCCCTATCTTTCATGCAGCAGGCCACAATTTGTACGCAAAAAGTTCTCAACTGTATCTTCAGTTGGTACTTGAATACGAACATTGAATATTAATACAAGACTTCGAAAAGTTTAGAAAAGGATACTCTTCTCCGTTTGTTATTCCGAAAGATATTGGTCGGGAGTAGCCACTGATATGGTTATAGAGCAATCACTGACCCGTCCGATAAAGCTCTAGGTGGACTTACGCATTGTAGAGGCATAACAAATGAAACTTTGTTGCGATGAATTTCTTCGTTACCACTTAGTATGAAAATATCAAAGCATTAGGGAAACTAACAAACATTTATACCCTGGGAGCAGCATAAAGAGGAACGAACTTCTCGGCAGATTCGTGATTACCGGGACGCTGAAACTTTTTGCAAGTTGCTCTTGGGACATAATTCACCAAGAATCTGGAGAACTAATTAACATCGCATCAGTACTGATCGCAAATGATTCAGTAACTTGTGAACAAGCCATAGGAAAGGGAATAGCTTACTTAGCAGGAAAAGAGGGAAAAGAATTTGGGACTGTAATCATTCACAGGAAAGATAAAGTAATTCCCCCTTGCAGCTATAAACTCTGGAATTGTCTTGAACAATGTATATAGTTCATCCAGTTCCTGCACCACTTTCTACAATTCTTCCAGTTAAGAGGAGAGTTAATGAGGATGGCAGTAATCAAAATCTTATACCTGTCAATACGCAACAACCTTTTATCAGAATAATTGTTGTTGTTAAAGATCCTCAGGAACTGAGAAGGTGCTTCAAGTAGGAGCTTGCATCAAAAACCACCATCCTTATTTCGTGTTTCGTTGGGTATCCGAATTCAAAGAAAGCAAAGACAGTGCTGCATAAAACGAAAACACTGAGCGTCCTGCAACTGCACACAGACCAAGCAATACCGCGCGAGTGAATGACTTGATAATGGGACAGAGGAGAATCACGTTTGATGAACTAGAGAAAGAAACAGGTCTATCATGGAGTTCCCTCTACACTATCATTCATGAGGATTTGAAACTGCACAAGGCTTGCGCACAATGGGTGCCTCATGACCTCACCGTTGCACAGAAACAAAAGCGTGTGGAGATTTGCCAGCAGTTGATGCAACAGTACAGTGAAAATCCGACCGAGTTCTTTGAGCGTCTGATCACCGTCGACGAAACTTAGTTCCTCTACGAGACTCCAGAAAAAAACACCAGTCCATGGAATGGAAGCATACTGGAAGCCCTCGTCCCAAGAAGGCACGGATGGGATTATTCGTGCTGAAACAAATGGCGACTGTTTTCTGGGATCAGGAAGGGATACTGCTGGTGGAATGGCTCCCTCCCAATACGTCCATCGACAGTGAGAGCTACTGCAGTTCACTGCATAGACTCCACTGACGCATCCAACAAAGCCGACAAGGAAAATGGGGCCGTGGCGTTCTTCTCCAACATGACAATGTACTGCCTCATGTCAGTCGCCAGATAATTGCCACAGTGCATGAACTAAGGTTTAGTATACTGCCGCATCCTCCATATTCGCCGGATCTGGCTCCTAGCGACTATACTTTATTCGACACAATGAAAGAGAGCATGAGAGGTAAAAAGTTCAACACAAATTATGAACTCTACGCATTTGTCCGCCAGTGGCAGAGAGATACCCCCCAAAGAATGGTTTACAACAGAAATAAGTAAGCTTCCGGAACGGTGGCAAAGGTGCATAGACATTGCCGGGGAATACCTCTAAAATAAACTGTAATCGTTTGTTCAGTAAATGGTTCATGTGAAAACAAATTAATTGTAGTGCCAATCATTTCTGAACGCCCCAAATAGATATCACCATATGCAAAGTATTGTCCCTTAGTATATGAAAATTCGTGTCCCTTAGTGCTTGAATCACCATATTTATTGCCCAGTTTAACGAAAGGAGTGCATAATAAATTAAAGTCACCTGAATGTAGAAGTAGTACATAGGTATCTTAAATATGCTGGAACATTTACTTGTTACTTCCACTTAGGGCCTGCACGCAACAAGAAGAACTCCAAATGTCAGGAAAAAAGAAAAAAAAATTGATATACGAAAAACATATATTGCCTTCCAGTTCACTTGTTTCTCTCTATATGCAATTACTTTATGTTACCCGAATGAAGCATAGACAATTAAATTCAGTGATAGGAAGGCAAAATTGGTACGAAATTCAGGAAGGCCGTAGGTATCATGTCTTCTGCTACATTATGTCCCTGGAACACATGACTTCTCCTACTTTACCTATATTCACAGGAAAAAAAATATAAAGAACTAGATTGTTTTTATAAGAAAGGAAAGAATACAGATATAGTGTAAGATCAAATCTTTAAGCCACATTAATAATTTCTCTATTAAGTGAGTATAGTTTTATTAAGGAAATGCACAAATGTCTGCCAGGCTACTAAGACTGCATTCGGTCAAGATCGAATGGACTTTCAATGAGTGGGCCCTGGTACAAACAAAACATAATCATTAAAAAAAGTAAGCGTTTTTAGGGTCCGGATCCGTTGGACCCCTCCGTGGGTGCCCCCTGGCTGTAACTATATTTCCCGATGTTAACGATGCAACTACAACAGTACACTAAGAATCTCATATGCAATTTAGGAATATTACAAGGATGTTATAAAATAAAGGATCTGCCCATACAACAAAATAGTGAAGCCATACGTCACAGCTTCGCCACACCTACTCTACCCACTCCGCGCCACTAAGATCGCAATGTTTCAAGCCAACAATCATGGCGGAAACGAGAGTAGCCAATCAGACGTGCCGGCTCAGACGATGCTCGGTTGTTTTTTGGCTTCATTGAGTTCATATGTTGAAGATACGTATGGGCAGATCCTCTATTTTATAACAACACCCTTGGAATATTACAAGGGTTGTCTTATATCTGCTGCAAAACTTTGAATATATTAATGATATTTAATGATTTAAAATAAAAGTCCTTTTGTACAATTTAATTAGTTCTCTTTCTTTCTCTGTTAAAATATTGCGATCAACATTATTATTAATCAATTCTGCTAGTTAAATCTTGGTTTCGTTAAATATTGTTTAAAATTTTACAATCACTTCTGCTTGTCCATCAGGGCCACTTACCATATGTCTTCTCGAAAATATAAAATTGTAAAGTATGAAATTTAACATTTCATTGAAAAGATATTGGAAACCAAACATCTTTTATAGGAAAGCAAGTACCTCAAGTCTGTTTACAAGTCTTCTCCTTCCGTATTGTTGACCCCCTTCTCTTCTAATTGCATTTTTTTTAAATATTTAAGTTGTACGGGAAGTTAGCTATCTGTATTTCTGCGATTCGGTAGTTTTACATACCATTATTTGCTTTTTAGTTAAAAAATGTTTTGTGTATAAAAAATGATTGTATTTCTTTGTTCGCCGTACAATTAAACTACAACCATTTATTGTAAAACTTAAAATGAAAAGATTTTACACTTTACTTTAAATACAGAAACGAATAAATATTAGCCCATGACTGATTTTTAAAAAGATATAATTTTAAATTATGTCATTGCTTATATATTTATTTGTGCTTCTATTACATGTAAGAGTAGACTGAGAACATGACAGTTAACGTTTACGAATAATGTACTCTCGCCTAGAATCGCACGAATAAAACAGTAATAGAAAATTATGATTTTTCATAAATAGAGTAGACTTTAGGTAGTTATTTAGTAGCAACAGAATATAGGAAATATACAATTTTAAGCAAATTTCTGATGTAATAGATTTTCACTGAACTGTTTTACATGACAGTGTCGTGTTAGGAGAGCTAAATAACTTTAAGAGATGATAATGAGTGTGGGGAAAGGGGGACACACTCAGAAGAAAATATAAAATTCAGTATTGCAACGTCTTCTAAAAGATTCTTCCAATTTTCAGAACTAAGGGGCCCTAGGAAAATATCCTGGCTACGCCAATGGCGGCACATGCTTGATCACTTAGAATGGATTGACTCTCAGGCAACTGAGAGACTAATCATTGTCCAGGCTAGAAAGTTTGACAGTGCATAGGACCTGTGACGTAAAGTATCGCTAAGAAAGATTTTTTGGAAATTAATTGAGTAAGAAGGGGTGGTAATTATTATAATTAAATGTCTATATCTAAGAATATCTGAGGGGCAGAGACTACATAGACTTCCCATTTAAAATAATTAATCACGTGTTTCAGTTATATATATATATATATATATATATATATATATATATATATATATATATATATATATATATATATATATATATATATATATATATATATATATATATATATATATATATATATCGCGGTCAGGAAATTGCATGCTCTGTCGATCCTGAGAGCTATTCCGGATAAGGGCCTTTCAAACCGTATCTTCAGGACAAGAGCAAGACTAAGACATATATCTGCTATGGTAGGAGGTAGTGGTTCTACATTACCACCTTAAAGCCGAAGACGATTGACATCGGCAGGGATTAGGTAGGACTGAAAAGAGGCAGGCAGCAACAGAGCTCCCTGTTTGCTGCGTCACTGCGAAATGTATGATAAAGGGTACCAAACAATTAACAATTCCAAAGAAACTAGTATTGAAATGTACATTAAGGAATGTTTATCTAGAGAGTGCGACACCCTGTTTCATAGAGTGTTGTCCCTGGCAGAAGAGAAAAAGTAAGCAGGGTTTCATCGGTTGTTATCAAACCTAACCTCTACAGGGTAGGAACTTGGGACATGCGGAAAATTGGAGAATCTGAAGAAAGAATTATGTTGGAAATCCTTGGACGGGAGACTTCAGAATGATCAATGCAGAAGCTATAAGCGAAACGGCAGGAGTTTGCTTTCTTATGAACAAGAAAATGGAACACGAGACAATAGGAAATTGGAACTTTAACGAAAGAATAGCAACGATCAAGATAAGAGCAGAACCAAGAAACATGACAATAATTCAATTATGCATGCCCATAACAAGCTCCAGCTCCATAAACAATGAAGTAGAAGAAACGTACGAGCAACTAGAGAAGTAATACTGAAGGTGTCAGACAAGGACGACCTAATCGCCATCTGAGAATGGAATGCGGCAATTCGAGAAGAAAAGAAGAAAATCTAATGGGAGAATTTGAACTAATAAGAAGAAATGGCAGAGGCACGAATTCTACAAAAGCCATAATGAATACACTCTTCAAGCAACCATTTCGAAGAAGGTACACGTGAATCAAAGGAGGAGATAGAGGAAGATACCAAAAAGACTAATGTTGGTTCGACAAGCGTTCAGAATTCAAATGAAAAACAGCAAGAGCTACCCAGCAGCAGATGGATTCGGACCATAATTTAGTGCTAATGAAGAGTGAGTTGAGATTGAAGCAGAAAAGAATATCAAGGGCACATAGAAGACGAAACATGAACAAATTAAGGAAAGATATTAACCTGCAAAACGAATTCCAAGAAGAAACGGACAAAGAGGAAGCTAACATTTTGGAACAAGACACCCATTAAAATGGTAAGCAATGGAGAAAGGAATCAAGAAAGCAGCTGACTGATATACAGGAAATGAACCTAAAGTACAGAAAAAACCTTCAATATTCGATGAAAAGTAGAAATTGATGGAGAAAAAAGGCAGTACAAAATCATAAAGAACGAAGAGAAATCTAAATCATATTAAAAGTGTAGCAAAGAAAGCAAGAGAAGACGATAAACAAATTGTGTAAACATGTTAAGAAAACTATGGTTAATGATAATACAGAAACGACGTACAGAGATAAGGGAATAAGTCGGCGAGAAGAGGAAACGATCAGACACTATAGAGGACAAGGACGGGATAACACTAATAGAATAAAACCAGATAACACGAAGTTGGAAGGAGTATATAGAAGAGCTATATGAAGAAAACAGACTGAACGAAATAACGATAGAGAAAAATGAGGAAGTATACGAAGATGAGATAGACCCATTGATTTTAAAATGGAAATTCTACAATACATTGGGAAAGATGAAAAATGGGTCAGCTCCAGAAGTGGATGAAATTCCGTCGGAAATGCTTTTAAAAATTTGGAAAAGAGGCAAAGAAGAGATTATTTCATCTTATTAACGAAATATATCTAGCTGGAAGAGTGCCAAGAGATGTCGAAAAAACTATCATGATCTCTATACTAAAGAAGAGCGGAGCGATAAAATATGAAGATGATAGAACATTTACCTTGCTGTGCACTATTTTCCCGTAGAGGTTGGAGAAGAAAGACTATCAGATAATCAGTTTGGGTTCAAAAAGAAATTAGGAACAAGAAAATCAATAGTGAGTTTATGTTTGATTCGAACGAATAAATAAGCAAGTGATTGATTGTTTTTTCATGGATATTGAGAAAGCATTTGACAATGCGGATTGGATATCATGTGCAGGGCACTGAAGAATCTGAAGGTGGATTAAAGGGAGAGAAGTTAATTATTAATTCATTAACTCTGCAAGAACCAAACAACCTTCATAGGAAGAGAACAGAAAAAAAATAAGATTAAGCAATGGAGTACGGCAAGGATGTAGACTGTCTCCACTGCAATTCAACATCTATGTAGCAGAAGCTGTGAAAGAATTGTTGGCTAATAACCAAAATAAACGGCCAGATTTTCAATATAATTAGGTTGATGATATAGCACTAGTAGCAGATAGCGAATATGATCTGGAGGAAGCACTCTATAATTTGAGTGAACGTCTGAAAGAAAAACGCAAGACGAAAGTAAATAAGAAAGGAAAATGAAAGTACTGAAATGTGCAAGAAACGGACAGTAAATAGCAAGCTTCTAGTTAGAAGTCGGAAGAACTGAAGAAGTCAGATCCTTCACATTACTTCAGAAGTATAATCTCAGACGAGAGAAGTGAAAAAGAGTGCTTCTAAGATAGCACAAGCAAAGCAAAACAGGTGGTTCTTCAAGAAGAGAGGGATACTAACATCAAAAATTATGTCTTTGGAAGTTCGGAAGAGATTTATCAAGAAGAGTCGCGCCATATGACTCAGAAACATAGACATTGAGGAAAGCCGAAGTACGGAAAATAGGAAGCGTTCGAAATCTGGTGCTGGTAAAGAATACT
Source organism: Thermobia domestica (assembly GCF_964235325.1). Lineage (NCBI taxonomy): Eukaryota > Metazoa > Arthropoda > Insecta > Zygentoma > Lepismatidae > Thermobia > Thermobia domestica. The sequence continues at coordinate 67,205,531 of NC_137466.1, forward strand.
GGTTATCCCGACGAAAGAGAAAAATGAAGACGTCCTAGAGGGAGCTAACGACGAGCAGCAAGTCATGCAAGTAACAGAGAAAGAATGAAATATGATTGGTCCACTTTATTCGACTCTCAAACTGGATCAACGTATTATTGGAGGAAAAGACGGAAGGAAGACCAGGAAGAGGAAGACCAAGATAGAAATGCGATTAGGAAGAAGAGGACTTAACAATTTATCAAAGTGCTCTGCCCAAAGCGGATTAAAAAATATATTATAAATATTGCCCATTAAAACTATGGTTAAGCAGAGACGACTACTGTATATTGGGAAACAATAGTCAATAGATGACAGCAAGCAGATCTTCAATATACTCTAATCTAAATTATAATTCATTCTGATATTTTAAAACACTTTTCCAGATCAAAGGTTTCAACCTAATTGTCTAAATGCTGTAAATGATTTCTGATTAAATTAAGTTTAAAGATTGTTTCTCTGAAAAAGAAAAAATATATGGGCTTGCACAGATAGACTATTCATTTATGATAATATTACTGTAAATCCTGAGCGTCTCCATCTTACGCTTCTCGGTTCACCGTTGACCTTATTGAACAGTGTGAAATATCTAGGCGTCATTTTCGATAAACATCTCACCTGGAGAGCCCACCTTTCTCAGTTACAAACTAAAATTCGACGCCGCATAAATTTGTTGCGAAGCCTCTGCGGTACCAACTGGGGTCTCAACACCAGGCTTCTTCTTCATACGTATAAGGTATTTGTCCGCCCAGCTCTTACCCATGGTCATATTGCTTGGTTGTCTGCTCCTCAGCACTTCTACACCAATTACAAGTCCTGGAACGTCATGCTCTGCGCACCGCTTATTTCTTACCGGCAAATACTCCTACTAGGGAGGTCTATCGGCACACCACCATACCCACGCTCTTAAAACATCTCTATCGTCTCCGCACTCGCTATATACAGAGCCGTATCGCTAAGGCCCATCCAATTCTTGGTGCACTGCTCGATCAGACTCCTGCACGGCCACTACATGCCTATCCACCAGTTGACCATCTACTTGCACTGCATGAGCTTGACCAGGCCACGCCAACCTATAACCCACGTCGTCGCATCTATCAAACCCATCAGCATATCTATCGTCCATAATCTCTTCTACCCTGCACTTCTTGTACTGCATCTAAAGATATAATCATGATCATACATCACCACCGTCAATAACTTCCTGTATCCCATCTATAAACAGGCACCTCTAACACTTCAGTTTTTCTCTGGCCCCGGAGAAGGCGTTACCTTCTGTGGCCCGCCCAGTTTCGACTGGGAATGAAATTGCAGTTAAAAAAAAATTAGATCCTATGATAAACATTTAAACGTGATTTACCATTGCAAAATGAAACTCGGAAGTAATTGAACTTTGATAAATACACGTGACATCATCGGATAAACAAATCTGCACACAGACAAGTACACATATATGAATTTTCCTTTGAATCTATGTTCTAGAGCATGTCATTTCATTTTTCTTCATTATTTGGAATTGTAGGTACAATATAAACTGAACTCTCTGCCACGAAGAACTTTAGCTGATTTAAATGATTTTTGTTACGAAAATGCACAAAAATAAAATAGGACGCATGTTCTTTTCTTCGAATTTCTATTAACGCATTCATATCCCCAGCATGATTAAAGAGTTATTTATAAATACTAAAATACATAGGAAGGGGAAAACGCAGACTGAAAGTAGCTGAGAATAAAATCCTGAGGCGAATATTCGGACCCCAGAGGAACTGGAATGGGGAATGACGGAAACTTCATAACTTCAGAATTTGAACCGTTTACAATACATTGTTAGGTCATTAAGTCTAGGAGGTTCAGATGGGCAGGTCATGTAGCCAGGACGGAAAAAAAAGTAGGAACGCTTCCAAAGTTTTAACTGGAAATCCAATTTGGAAACGACCATTGGGAAGGCCTGGGCGCAGACGAAGGGATAATATTAAGATGGATCTTGCTCAAGTTGGAGTATAAAGTAGAAACCGGAAATCAGTTAGCTAAGAACAGAAGTCAATGGAGAGCTTTGGTGAATGTAGCAGTGAATCTTGGGGTTCCATAGGCCATAAAGTTAGTTATTTACTAAGTAAAGTAAGTAAATTAGCTAACTCTAAGAGAGAGATTTTTATTTGAAGTTAAAGTATTAGAATTTCCTACTTATGACTGCGATAATATAGAATTTCGAAGATAGGTGTGTTGTCAGGAATTTTTAAATAAGATTACGTATAACCAGCGAGTTTAGGTTTTTTTTTTTTTTTTATAGCCTATATACGGAGTGTTAATGAACTATACCGAAGAACTGTAAGAAGTGATTTCTTACATCAAAATAAGAGATACAAGTTTTTTCTTGATCTGTAGGTCAAAATCCTCAAATTTGAATTTTGGTGATTTTTTACCCATTAAAGGACACAAATTAGACAACCCACATTTCCAAAAAGAAAAAAGTATATATCTTAGTGATAGGGAGCAATTACAAATATTTATTTTCTGACAACTCCAAAATTTAAAGATGAGTCAAATGTACTGCTCCCAAAATTTATGAAGAGTGACCCAAGTTACTTATGTCCAATGAAAAGCAATAGGAACTTGTATTCATCCATTAAGCACAACATTAAAAATTCACGCTTTATTGTAATTCAATTTTCCCGCCGAAACTTAGAACTACCGCTATATATAAAGTGTTACTTTTGAAATTATATTTGATAATTTTGTACCTATAGAAGAAGACAAGCAGTGGAACCAACTTTAGAGAAGTACATATTCAAGTTCGAGAGAACATTTATCAATATATACTTTCGTTAATTCTTAATTCTTTATGAAGTGGTCCTATGTACCCTTTCCAAATTTTGAAAGGAGTACGTCAATGTATCATGTCCTATGAAAGAGAATAGACCCCTATATTCATCCATATTAAAATATAATACAATAAAGTCTCATCAAAGAGAATAGGTCAGAAACTTCCAAATTTTGAATTTGTGGCAATTTTTTATACATAAAGGGAAAAGAGACGAATCGTTTAAACTTACATTGGACTTCGTTCCTGCCCTATACTACCACATGAAATTTTTAAATTTGGCAATGACTGAAATTTAAGGGGAATGGTGCCATGTTCCCCTCCAAAACATAATAAGGGGCAAGTCCCCTTGCCAATATTAAGAGGGCATTGAAATCTATGATGTCAAATCATATAATCGGGTCATGTGATACCTTAATCAGCCAATCAGATACCAATTCGTTCAACTGACCTCATTACTACTGAGTGGAACGTCCAAACTAATAGAGTTAGTGTAGAATGGCCAGCTTAGTTTTTATTCGTTTATCAAACTTCCGACACAACCTACGAGAACAATGTAAAAGGAATGATTCGATTAACAATAACAAGTACCATTAATGGGAAAGAAAATCAGTGAAGGCTAAGGACTCTTTTCCGCTATTGGCTTGATGGAATAAAGGAAAACTATGGAAAATTCTGTCAGGATATTTGCCTACGGGATTCGAACCAGAGACGTTCCGAATGCAATCAACTCCGACGTGCATAGTGCAATTTTGCTATGATTAAACCGAGAGTGATATTACTCTAATGATTAGTGTTTTTGGTGTTCGATATTCCGGATTTGATACCTAATGGAAGAACAACAAACGTAATGCAGTACCTGAGAATCTACCTTAAACTATTGGTTTCAGCCAATATACCCTTATTGATGATGAATAAGGACAAGTTATTTAAATACAAATCAGTGAACAAATGATTTTAGAACTCAATAGTACTGCAATAACTGAGAATTTACTCTATTTTATCTTTAATCAATCAATCAATCAAGGGAAGGAAGGAAGTTGAGTGCTATATTATCCTGCTTAGGTGTTAGGACATCACGAACACAAAAAATGAGCAATTATGACTTCATTTACTACACAAATGTTTACTTACAGATCTTAATCAACATTCTTCAGATATAAGAAATTTATTCATATAGTGTATAGAAAGGCAAATTCCTAATAGTCGTTCTTGTTTCGCAACATAATCTTTACAAATAGTTTATAGTTCCATACTATATTGTTTGCAATAACAAAGTTTTGTATCTATTTTTAAAAGGCTCTTAGATATTAAACGAATATAATAGAAACTTTATAGGAGGTACTTGCTTAAATATAGCTCATACAAATCTAATTAATGGTTATTTATTATGCAAGTGGTTGTGAGATTTACTATAGATTTATAAAATATTTAAAGTAATAACACACCTTTACATTTAGCTCCAACTGTTCAAGTTTGTTTCATTATACTACTTCGATCTGTGGGACATCTATACGCCTTTTATTGGAAATAAATGAAGATTTTTAAGAAATGTTTGGAAAGGATATCTTAATTATGAAAAATATTCTCGTCTATGTAGGTCTACTGCTTCTGGTGAACAATGTAAGACCATCAGACAATAATTACGTTATGTAATACAACACCCTTTGATTATGATGTAATATACGACAGGTGTTGAATATTATAAACATGATCTGATAAACAATAAGTATGATATGTCATTAAATATGATCAATGCAAAGATAAAGTTTTCATATTTCTTTTTGTTTTTCCTACAATTTTGAAACTTGTGGAAAAATCCTGCAAATTCCGATGGAATTTTTGCCATATTTCTTTTTCTTTAGAATTCCAAGATATGCTTTCTTTTATTCAAGTTCTATCACGAAGGCTTTAAATGCAAAAGCATTGTTTTACAATGAGCTTGTTTTCTTTTCTTTAAAAAAAATATATAAAAAAATACTCTCAGTGAGCACATGTGTTCTTCATACATTGTTAGGAGCCAGGATTGTTAAGTTTGGTGAACAATCACAGTAAAAGTGTATTTTCAGGAAGGAATTTACCGGTAAGTTATATACATACGAAGAGAAGATAAATCGTATATGAACGTGATCGAAGGAAAATTGATCGCCAGTCATATTCATAGTTAAAGGGAAATTTTGTAGTTAACTTTAGCAGAAAGGAGAAAAAAGGATTTTTTCGAAAACACGTGAAGATCCAAGGAAATTCTCGCACTGACACGTTGACCAACATGAATGCTTAAATTTTAATTTGTTCTTCAGAAACAAACCAATACAATAGCAATAAATTGTGTGTGTGTGTGTGTGTGTGTGTGTGTGTGTGTATGTGTATAGCGTGGCATAATTTGCAACCATTGCTGGCTAGGTGTATTTGTGAGTATTTTTCTGTAAAATAAATAAATAAATAAATAAAAATATAACCAAAAAGCAAATGAATAAAATAAATATGGTTGGAACTTCCTTGATATAGCTAAATTAATCTTATCCCATAAATTGTGTCATAGGAATTGCATTCTCAGCAAACTATTGAAAATTTAACAAGAAAAAGAAAAGGGAAACCTATCAACACTGATCGCCAGTCCAATGCATCTTGCACTCCAGGAACGTAATCAGACCACCCCTCTTTACAATACACATCGTTGCATTTACCATCACCATCCGCATATCTATTGCTCACAATTCCATTCTTGCACTACTTTGTTCTCATTAACAAGGGTCTCATTGTCTCAACCCGCTCTGAGTATCCCCAAAGCAGAAGATTAACACCCTCGTCTCAGATAATATCAATAAATGGCAATAAATAAATAAATAAATAATTCCTAATAGCATTTTACTACACTTAAACTGATGTCACTGGCCCAAGAGAAAGTGTTTCCTTCTGGTGGCCCGTCCATCTATTGATGGGAATGAGACTGCACTTTAAAAAAAGAAACGAAGATAATTCCTTTATTATAAATTATGATTTAGGTAGGCTATGTATCAATTTTCCTTCTTTACATTCAGAAGTGTCGTTTGATACACAAAACTGTGTACATTAATTACTCAATAACAACGATATTTCAACTTATTTCCAATATTTCACAATGAGGTATACAATCAATATGTTGGTTTCTTATTCTGGAGGTAATTTTTTCATTTTTTTTCAATAATTATAATTTTAGGATGTAATATTTTTATTAGGCCTTAGCACTAAATTTAAATAAAGAATTCTACAAGATTATTACTGTTAAAAAAAATAAAATCAAATAAATAAAGATGTCTCATTAAGCTGAAAAATATGATACGGGATGAGAGTTAATCCTCATTCATACTTTCCGACAAAGACGAGAAATATTATTTTTCCTTGTAAACCCCAAAAATTTATGCTGTACAATTATCACGTCAACTATTAGGACGAAACAAATACTTGACTATACGTTAATTATCCTTTTCATTATGGCACTAGCAGAGCAACAGTAAACAGTATAGTTAAATAAGACATAGCCCAAAACTATTATTAATTCTTAAACGTTATTTTTTGAGGTCTACCTATAATAGAGGAGATCGGGGATATTTGAGTATAGTAAGAAAAACAGCTGAGTTTTCTGAAAACTAACGCATAGACAATTTAATTTTTATCATCAAAATGTTAGTAAGTTATCACACTACAGCATATCAAAGAACTGAAGTTCTACTACGAAATGGATAGCCTAAAAAAAAGATAACAGAGGAAATCGCAGAATACGAATATTTCAACCAAAAAAAGGGATAGTTGGGTCTCTAAAGGGGTTATTTGGATCGCTACAATACTTTTGTTATATTTGTTTTTAAAATGTAAGTTTCATACTAGGTTCTGAATAAAAACTAAATAATAATAATTATTTTAAAGAAAAGTCATCATCACAGGTCAGCAACCTTTCTATTGGTTTGATACAGCTTTCCTCTCTTCGTTATCCTGGGCCAAACTTTTCATGTCTTTGTAGCTTGCTTTCCTTACATCTTGCTAATTAGTTTTTTTTTTTTTGGCTGATTAGTAAGTTAAAAACCAAAATCTCCGTACTAGGAAAGTTATGAACCAAGGGAGTTTATAAGTTCTTGAAGAAATATTCACTTCACAAACACTTGTCAGAAACAAATAGTTTTCTTTCGCAATCCCATGGCATCACTGTTTAAACACAAAATTTCCATCTCATGCTTTTCTCTCAAAATTCAATAAACTCAAATATCGTCGCATGAGAACCAGAATAACGTAACTCCAAATATGCGGGTTTCGTGTCCTTCATGTTTGAACATATTTTTGAAAGCCCCATTTGGTGTAAACGGAACGTAACGCCATCTGTTCTCCTCGTCGATATCTGTTGTAATGTAGCTCAATTACCATGCTATTAAAAACACATCTTTCTCAAAAATAAATAAATAAATAAATAATAATAATAATAATAATAATAATAATAATAATAATAATAATAATAATAATAATTATTATTATTATTATTTTGTTCTCTCGATTGTAAACCTACGAAAATGGAGTTACGTTTCTCTGGTTCTCATGCGACAATACATCCGTTATTTTGATTTTGCGAATAAGGAAGTGCCAATCGTTGACGTGACGGAAAATGTCCACGAAATGGCGTCCGAAATACACAAACATTGTGTCTTACAAATATACAAACGCTTCAGTAAATATTTGCATTCACACAGCTTTGGCACCTTCTTTAATTGAAAACCGGTATGTTATAATATTATAACAGTCCAAGAAACTAGGTATTGAAAATTACTTTTGCTAAGGAAATATTAACATTCCTGGCAACGGTTGAATAAATTAATAATAATAATAATAATAATAATAATAATAATAATAATAATAATAATAATAATAATAATAATAATAATAATAATAATAATAATAATAATAATAATAAAACTTTTAGGCGAACAACAGAAGGACAAGTGAACAGAAGCTGCTGCGCATAATAAATGCTTGGTGAATATTTTTCATATTGTGGTTCGAATTACCCCGGTCTCTCCTATTGTCCAATCAACTGATAGGTCGGGTCGAACTGAATAAAATTACATGCCTTGAAGATAAATTCTAATGAGTATTTATTTTTTAATCAGGAGAAATGGTGGTAACATATATACATGTATGTATTAGAGTGGTAAAATATATGTATTATGGTGATAAAATGTGTTATGTATGTATTATGATGGTAAAATGTATGTCATTCGTTGTTAATAATAGTTGATTGTTTATTTGAGTATAGTTCATATGTGAAAAAAAAAAACTGCTAAGTAGTAGATTACCTTTATTATTGTGTCTTCTAATAATGACACGTATGCTCCTAAAAGTAACACCCATATTCGGGACAAAGATCCAATACTGCGAACAATACACATACTTCTATAGCAGCGATATGCATGTTGCTTGTTGAAATATACAACATTAAAATTTTAGAAAAGTAAAAGTATAAAAAAAGAATAAAATAGTCTCACTTTGTACTACTACTCACCTTTATCAACGAACTTAAAAAGTTCCTTACTGAATTCTCTATGACTATGTGTGTGTTTGTTTGCCTGTTATTTGCGAATTTTCAATTTTGAGCCCTCCATTCGAAAGAGCATCAAAAATTATCTGAGAGTGATGGAATTTTTCGCGTCACTCTCATCGTTCCTGAGATTGGTAAGAGTGACCAAGTAGTTGAAAAAAATCCGATTTCGTGAGATTTGAGAGATGATATTGATGTTGATCAATATCTACGATTATGGTGAACATTTTGATACCAAATAGTGACCGTTGGCCACTGGCCAATTGACGATCGTTCTCAGATAGTGGCCCAAAAAGTTTGGATTTCGGGATATTTAAAGAGCCATACCTCGCAAACCGTAAGTCAAAGAGAGATATTTTGCGATTTTTTAAAATTTTGAGCCCTCCATTTCGAGCATGTGTCTTCGTAAAACAACATATCGTTGAACGTTTTAACAGATTTCCTCCTTCGTAGAAACTAAACACTTTTTCATCACTCCGGATTATACGGTTCCATAAGTCTTTTGGCTTGTCGTGCGATTTGCGAACTCTAAGCGAGTATCATATATGTTTGCATCTGTTAGTTTGACCTGCAAATCAGAACAAATAATATAAATACAGTTACATGTCTCTGCACTGCATTACAGACTTAAAATTGTTTTAAGGTTTGTTGCAGCAGCGAATGGGTTTGCTGCGTTAGCTTCAATAACCGCAACATTTTTGTCTTACGTGGTCATTTTGCGGTCTACTCACAAAGAACGGACATGAACCTGTCATCCGAACATCCGAATCAAACCTAGTCTATTCGATAAACATAACAAAGATATGTTCATGCACAAAAAATTAGGTGCCATGGACAATGGAGTAAGTCCCTGGGGCCAGGCACGTAGCCAGGATTTCGTGAAGAGGGGGTCCGTGACATAAAATACTATGGTCATCACACCAGCGGCTCGATCATTCTAAACTTTTTTACTGGAACATATATTGTTTCGTTTAGCAAGAATTTCGTAACGGGAAGGGGGGGGGGGAAGTGACATGAAATTCTGAATGCCCAGGAGCTCGATCACTCTAAACTACTTTACTATCAACATATATTGGTTTGTTAGGACAATAAAATGAGGATATGTTGCTAAGTATTTTAATAAACTATGAAGAAATCTTGAGTAAAATAATAAAAAAGTATTGAAAAAAATATAAACTATTTACATCCTTCCTCTGTTTATTCAAATATAACAATTTTCCTTTCATTATGATCTCAACTATTATAAAAAGTACATATTCACTATTATAAACAGTACATACTCAATAATACCTTGTAAAGAATTTTACAATATCTGCGCTCCTTTCTCTGTTGAATCAAATGTTAACAGAACTTTCTTTCCACATAAATTTTTGTTTTTATTATTCCGTCAACTACTGTCTGTTCTAAATGACAGGTCAAAAGAGCAGTAGAAAATTGTTTTTGAAATAACATGTTTGATACTGCAAGGATGCGATGAAAAATTATGATAAAAAAAAATGTCCATGCTGTTACACAACGGCACTATGCTTTCGGAAGCTTGAAATCTCCCTGACTAGTAGCAGAAATTCTGAGAATTCCGTAAATTTCTAAAAATTGCAAATTCCCTGACTCTTCCAGGATATCTCGCTCACCTTGCCACCATGTATTGCAATTAATACAAATCTCCTCATAAGAAAGAGTAACCAAAAGCTTATTGTAGTTTATTTTTAACTCTGATCCTTCTTTTTCTCATTTCATTTTGTTTCATTCTTCCTTATTTTTTTCATTTCTGGCCTCGAAGGGGGGTCCGGGCCTTCCCTTGACTACGTGCCTGCTGGGGCCCATTATCCCTGTTATTATAAAGAAAATCAGAGACTCGCAGTGAAATAGCGATTACATCAACGCTGTTCACTGGAAATTCATGATTTATAGTTCATTCTCTTCAGCATGAAACAAGCTATCCAGAGATGCTATGTATTGGAGACCATAATGAACTTGAACAGGGAAAATTGTGTACCAATACACGCTTTCCTCTCATACCTATTCTGTCTGTCAATTCAAAACTTGATACACACATTTCTTATCTCCTATAGTATTTTTTGAGATACATTTGTATTGAGTGCTTTTATTTGGAGGCACTCCAGAGGGGTCCAAAGTTAATGGGAGAGATTTCTGGAGGGAATTTTTCCGACATTCTCCTAATTTTCCTTGTTCAAGTACGTTATGGGCCCAATACATAGAATTTCTGGAAAGCTTGTTTAATGCCGAAGAGAATGAACTTTAAACCATGACTTTTCAATGAAAAGTGTTGATGTAATATCTATTTCTCTGCGAGTCTAGAATTTTCTTTACACTAACGAGGTTAATGGACCCCAGGGACTTACTCCGTTGGGCAATGGCACCTAATTTTTTTGTCCAAGAACATATCTGTTTATCGAATAGGCTAGGTCTGATTCGGATGCCCGGATGACATGTTCGTGTTCGTTCCTTGTCAGTTTCATTTTACTTTCTAATCCCTGTTCCCCTTCTGCTTCGAATCGTTCAATTCAATATCTTACTGTTTTAATATCTAGGTTCATGGCTCGAGCAACTTGCTTTTTAAGCATTCCAGCTTCCCATATGCAATTATTCTTCCTTTAGTTATAAGAGACAAATAGTCTGCCATATATATATATAAGGTGCAATCAAATGAAAAGGTCCATTTCCATGTACAGACTTTATTACTGGCTAGAGCTGTATATAATGGGCATTGCTGTTGAGGCACTTATTCCACCTTGACACGAGATTATGAATGCCCAGGAAGAAGAACTCCTTGGATTAGTTATGGAATCACTCTGTCACAGCTTGCTGTACTTCTTCATCCGGTCCATAGTGGTGCTCCCGGAGGTGTTTCGTGAATGGCCAAAAACATGGACACCATAGGGACTCAAGACAGGTCTATACTCGGAGTGATCTAGCATTTCCGACTTCTACGACGCCAGAAGATCCTGTATTTGTTTGGCAACATGAGGCTGGACATTGTTGTGCCCTTTGTGAGATTACCACGGCGTTTATTCTTGATTGCTAGCCGCAGCCGACGGAGAATATTGCAGGATTTGTTGGCGTTTGTTTCTCCTTTGGGAAAGAAATCCACTAGCAGAGGCCCCTGCTCGTCGAAGAACATAGTCACCATGACCTTAGTAGCTGACGTTATGGAACGGATTTTCTTTGGTTTAGACGACCTGCATGCTTCCATTGCATACTCTCACGTTGGATTCAGGTCGAAAAAGATGGTATATGGATTCATCCTCAGCAATGATGTTTCCAAGGAAATCATCGTCCTCGTTCTGACATTGTGTCAAATTGTTCAGTGATACTCCCATTCTGTTGTGTTGCTGTTCCTCAGACAAACACTTGAGGACCCACGGTAACCAAATCTATTGCGCACAATGTCATGGACACTGCCATGGGAAACCTGTACTTGAGCACTAATGGCATCCAAAGAGACCCGTCTATCAGTTTGAATGCAATTGTCAATAGCAGCAATTGTCTCATCAGGAATAGGATTCGTCTCCTGTTCGGGTCTCGCAGTGTCTCCCTGCTACCACGAAAACACCGACACCACTTTCGTACTGTTTTGTCTGAAATACACTTCGCACCATACACACACTGCATTCTCCTGTGTATGTCCGCTGGATGGACATCTTCCGCACAAAGAAAGCGTATCACACCCCATTGTTCTCCTTGGCAACGTTGGTTACTGGCACCTCCAATGGTGTGTCACACGACGCCACGTCTTACCTGGGGCAAAGCAAGGAACCAACCTCTGTTAAACGTGCCACACTACGCCCATGCACAACAAATGTAACATTTATTATGGCCTACATATATGTGGATGTAAACAGCAAAGAAGACTAACATCTCTCTCAACATGTTGTCCGTATATTTACAATTGGCCGTAGGCAACAAACAGTTCTTTTAAGTTCGTTCTGGCAATGCTCACGGAACATTCTCAACTTGTTATTTCTGAATTATACTCACCTTTTTCTCAGTAATTTCCGATCAACAGTATATACTCAATCCTTCATACATATTCCCATTTGTTTGTGATATAGCCCCATTTACCTTTTAGATAATTTAGGTTAAGATACTGTTCGTAACAACCTGTAGAAAATCTGCGTAATATTCCTAGAAGTATGTTTAGTACAAGGGGTCCAGAAGCACATAAAAAACACAAAATTTACAGGAGAAATGAATGATGCAAGTACTTAGACGTAACATAAAGTAACCAAATCTAACATAAACTAACCTAAGGTAAAATGAACTAACCTAAACTAACATAATATTAGTAGAAATAAGCAAAATTCTATCATTTTTTGGAAAATTATGCTGGACCCCTACACTAATATAACAAACAAACCTAACCTAACTAACCTAATGTTAACAGAAATTTCTAAACTTGTAACTTTTTTTTTAGAGAAAAGAGCTGGACCCCTTGTGCTAAACATAGCCAAATTTTTGAAATTTTACACACTATAAAATGCAATGAAACACTAGTTTTGAAATATTAGAAATACGGATCTTATATAAATATCTAGGCATTTACACAAATGGTTAACGTGCTACACTTATTTGTATCTAGAAAATAAGTTGTTTTAATTTAATTTAATATGGAAAAATACTAAAGCCTACAAGTAATTAAAGATTTGTTCCACCATCTTGTAGAATACTTTTCCTGCTTAAGTAGGTATAAATGTCACCTACCGACCATCAATGTTAGCTTACAATTAGTGTAAATTAGTTACGATTTCAGTGGATAGCTGAAGCTACGAAATGTCCCCTGCGGCCATATTGTCTATGATCCTCAATGTGGATTTTCAGTATTTTCATAGTAATACTTTTCACCGTCCAGGATATTAAAATCGTCCCACCAACCGGGTAAAATCTTTTGAAATCATCGCTGTTATGAATTGGTTTTAATAATTATTAAGTTCGTGGATACAAAATAGACAAAATTATCGGGTTAAATTCCAAAGTTGGGCGTCCGTTTCCAGCGAAATTTTTAAAATTTACAGGAAATATATGGATAATTTGATCGTTTGTGTGCTTGATAATATATAAGAGTCTCGAAAAATCTGTTTATTTGTTATATATAAGCGGTTATAAACATGGGACTATATAGCGAGCGGAGGGAACTACTTGGCGCAAGGTAACTGAACACTTGCATTGTGGGAAAGAAACGAGCATTTATGTTACCAACATGGCGAATGTACAAGGTCAATGGACTAACAGTTTTAACATTTGTGAAGGAATACATTGATAACGAGCAAAATCTTTTAAAAGTTTGTGAAGAGCACGGATTAATGAACCTAATAACAAATTGCAGAAAGTGTGGAAAGGAGATAACAGTGAAAAAACTTGACAAAAGCGGACGCCCAACTTCGTAATATATGCCAAATTATCCCCAAACCATTGTGTTTGTTATAAAACCTATCTATTAGATATAATAATTGTAGTTAAAAATATGTTAAGCTTTCAAATTCATTATTTAAAACATACCAATAAACGCTTTAAACACAATTAAGTGCAATTATTACATTAGTTGGATTTTTAATTTTTATGATTCTGATATTCGTACGTACTTGCCTTTATAATACTGCAAACTCTTGAAAAAATTAGAAATATTTTTCTTACGTTCTAAAATAATAAATTGTTTTTCAAGTAAAACGGAAAGTTCAAAATGAAAATAATACTTTAAATTAAAATGTTTTTTCTGACTAATATAGTACATAAGCATCGTATTAAAAAAAAAAATAACAATTTTGTGCATATTTCCAATGATACCTAGGCGTAGCTACGCGGTGTGCCGGGTATGCCTGCGGACATCCTAATATAAGAGTTTGATTTTTTGTTCTATGTAATTCTTCAATTCGTTAAAAGAAAAAACAATTTATTTGATTTTTAATACATCTAAAACCTAATAAAATAAACATGTAAGAATGTTATAATGATATTTTTAGTAGGCTGTAATTACCTTTGTCCAGAATTTTCTGACAAATGTTTGTTTAAATTATCTTTGTGTACACGCATATGGAAAGTTCTATTTTTAATTACTTTTTGTGCACACTCATATGAAAAGTTCTATTTTTAATTATCTTTGTGCATATCCATACGGAAAAGCCTGGCTACGCCTATGAATGCATATTAATGCAATTAGCGTAAACTAAGTCGATATTTATGTTGTGTATATGGAAGTATATTTTCTCTACTGCTGAAAAAGATTTTACAAAGAGGTATGACAGCGGAACTTTATTATTTATAGTTATGTATATTTTAAAACCTTGGTTAATTGGGACAGTTTACCCATTATGTAGAAATGTATTGTACTGACAAGATTAATACACTAGCTAATTAATATAAACTCCCAGCAACAAAAAAGATTTCTTTTTAATATTTCATTTTAAAAATAGTAATGACTGAATAATGGTTTCTTAATCTTGTAAATATGTCTATTTTTCTAGCCTGTCTATTTAAGAGGCCCCATCAGGCGAAATTAAAAAATCACTAATTTTATAGTGATTATATGATATCTTCAAATAGATAAAAGATAATCGAAATGTGGAACAAGAGCGCCTTAGACAATATTATTTTACATAATATAACGTTATCACGACTCACTTATCTGCTTTCGATTTCGAGCCAGTTAGAAAATTGACATTTATTTTCGCGTTTCTAAATGGTTGCAAGCGGAAAGCTACTTTGGTGACTCGTGATAACAGTACCTCATGCAAAATAATATGGTCTAGGGCGCTCTTGTCTTACATTTCAATTATTATTTTTTTTTTTTTTTACCCATTTGAAGATATCACATAATTAATGTAAAATTACTGTAAAAAAAATAAAGGCACCTTTTTCTATTGTTCGAAAGCTACAAGTAATCACCTTCAACATTCTCCAATGTGGAGAATTTGTGTCTCAAACAACAGAATTGTAAAACGTAATTCGACAGTAGACTTATTTGACACAGCTAAGCGGTTCAAAATAAAATAATTAATTATGTAAATCCACGTAATGAATTACTGTAATTGTAACTTCTGTAGTATACATTTCAATAAATCAATCAATAAATAGAGGGTCTAGCCTTCTAAATTCCATACATTTTTCTTTGAGAGGAATGACATTAAAAAAAGAAATAGATTAATTTCTCTTAGGCAGAACTTTGTAGAATTAGATGTGTAATATATATTAATACATTACTAGCCAAAAAAATTAAATTAGAAATAGATAACAATAATCTATTATTGCACGAAAGCGAAATCCTTAAAATTATCTTACCTTGTCCTTCAATATTAAGACATGAAGTACTTTCATCCCAAAAATAATTACCGTATTTGGTCATATATGATAAGCACCTTCTTGCCAACATTTTAAAGGCAAAAATAATATGCACTGTACACGAGCAGTACTAATTCTTTATCTATACAGGATAAGTCAAATTGAGGGACACGATTTGTGAAATTTTTCTGTAAAATGTAATAAATATGTTATTATGAGACATGTGCTATGAAAGATAAACTGTCAAAGTGTTCTTCAAAGATATGACAAACGTTCTATGTGAGCACTTCGCATAACACGGCACACATCACGCCGATAGTCTATGTGAGCACTTCGCATAACACGGCACACATCACGCCGATAGTCTATGTGAGCACTTCGCATAACACAGCACATATCACGCCGATAGTCTATGTGAGCACTTCGCATAACACGGCACACATCACGCCGATAGTCTATGTGAGCACTTCGCATAACACAGCACATATCACGCCGATAGTCTATGTGAGCACTTCGCATAACACGGCACACATCACGCCGATAGTTTATGTGAGCACTTCGCATAACACGGCACACATCACGCCGATAGTCTATGTGAGCACTTCGCATAACACGGCACACATCACGCCGATAGTCTATGTGAGCACTTCGCATAACACGGCATACATCACGCCGATAGTCTATGTGAGCACTTCGCATAACACGGCATACATCACGCCGATAGTTTATGTGAGCACTTCGCATAACACGGCACACATCACGCCGATAGTCTATGTGAGCACTTCGCATAACACGGCACACATCACGCCGATAGTCTATGTGAGCACTTCGCATAACACGGCACACATCACGCCGATAGTCTATGTGAGCACTTCGCATAACACGGCACATATCACGCCGATAGTCTATGTGAGCACTTCGCATAACACGGCACACATCACGCCCATAGTCTATGTGAGCACTTCGCATAACACGGCACACATCATGCCGATAGTCTATGTGAGCACTTCGCATAACACGGCATACATCACGCCGATAGTCTATGTGAGCACTTCGCATAACACGGCACACATCACGCCGATAGTCTATGTGAGCACTTCGCATAACACGGCACACATCACGCCGATACTCTATTTCCTGCCAAATAGAAAGATCTCTGTTCTCCAGTCAACGCCATCTTCCTTAATTGCTCACTGCTGACTCTTAGTGGTAGAAATTGGAAACACTGCGTGGAAACTAAACTTGGAAAGTTAGTTAACATGTCGAAGCATATTTGTTATAATAACATGTTTATTAGGTTTTACACAATACATTTCTGAAATAAGGTCCATTATTTTGACTTGCCCTATAAAGTTTTTAATTTTCATATTGTTATTGTGCGTCAGAATTTTATTCAAAAAAAAAAAAAAACAATGACGACATGCTTACACCAATTACCAACAAAACCTTCATTATTGCAATATTACAATCAGATTTGTAAAGCTTACTAATACAATGAAATCCATTATTTTTGGTTAGGTAGGAAAGAAACGAATAGCGATGTATTGCATATCACAGAGTAAGCTCTTGTGATTATTATTATACATTCCACTAGCTTTATTAAAATAACATTGGGTGGGTGAACAGTGTGTAATTTCTGTTTGTACAGTTCATGCGGGAATTAGAAATCTCATATTAGTTGACATTTTACAGAAATTGTAGAGAAAAATTCCAAGATATCGAAATGTTTTTTCGTATACAGGGAGTTTTAAGACAAAAGTTATTAAATACACTTAAAAGTATGGTTATAGAGCTGCCTGGAGTAACTTAGAACCATCTTCTCGTTGAGAGTATTATCAACTCAACAAACCAAATCTATGTTGAAAAATCTCTTGAACCACCTGACTGATCTTGATCAAATTTTTAACGTCGATGAGGTTCTGACCTGGGACTCTTGAACTACCCAACCGATGTCGCTCAAAATTTCAACATAGATGAGGTTCTGGTCTGGGGTTAATTTATCATTTTACTTTGACGGTGCAACGTAGGGGAGGGGGAGATGGGAAATATATATATACAGCGTCTGATTTAGGGGAGGATTTAGCACGTGCACCCTCCTCCGTTCTGAATATACACTATCTAAAGTGAGAAACTTGCTTCCTAAAATTTAATGTCATGTTTCCGTTTCGGACTTTAAAAAAAGCGGTTTTGCTAAACACAATAGTTTAAGTCGGTTCCTTATACACATCACAGATGCGTAAAGGCATTTTAAAAAATTAAATTTGATTCAAATGTACTGATAGTTATTGGTGTACCCCTCAGAAAATCCTGGATCCGGTCGTATATATATATATATATATATATATATATATATATATATATATATATATATATATATATATATATATATATATATATATATATATATATATATATATATATATATAAGTAAAAATGAAAATAACTGTCTTTGTGACTTCATCATTTTTGAACCATCAGACCTATCTCAATAAAATTTTCAACAGGGATGAGGTTCGAAATTGAGATGGTTTCTACCATATCTCTTTGACGGTGCAACTTAGGGGGAGGAGGATTGAAATGATCGAAAATAACCTAAATTAGTGTCGAATCTATAGTTTTTTGGGGTTGCTGAGATGAACAGTGACACTTCTAATCACGTTTAAATTCAAATCAAGCACCAATATTAGTGTCGAATTCATAGTTTTCAGGAGATGAACAATGACACTTCCGATGCCGTTTAAATCTAAATTAAGCCATGCAGCATGGCTGAGGAAAAGAGGAGAGAAATATAAAAATGATCGAAAATGACCGATATCAGAAAGCGCTTTAGTAATAGTTAAAAAATGACTGACTAACGAAACATATTACTATTTTCTCTTAATTTAACCCAGTGAATCTAGTTATATATAAATTGATGCTAATTTAATATGAAATGCTATACATATACACACACCTCAATAGAAGAATTTGAATTTGACTTTTAAAAAATAATTTTGTATTAAATCACTTCAAGTTTAATACAAATGTATATGAAAATGCAATTGTTATTTTACAAGATGAATAAAGATACAGTTTTTATTTGTAAGCTTTGGGATTTATATAAAATAAATTATAATAAGATAATTACTTAATGTGCAATTGTTTTTTTTTTTTAAATATTTATCTGGATATTTAAAGAACTTATTTAGGTAAATTACTTTTTAGAACACATAATGTCAACTAGTTTTCTATAAGGTTATGTTTTAAATTTCTTTCTAGTACTAATTGCGTGTCATCTATCCGTGTTTCATATCTAAATATTTTTCTGTAAGATAAAAATTTGAATTCATGGAACATAGTATACCATGCTATTATTTCTGTACCCTGATCTTATATTTTTAAGTAGTAATCAACTTTTGACTCACTTTATCATAAAAATAATAAAATACTACTTCCTTCGATATTCAGATTTTATTTAACACATACCTTCACTTAATAAAATTATATTCCTTTACATCTTTTAAAAAATTAATAAGTTCTATCTATCTATCTATGCATCTCCCTTGCGGGAGATTTTAAAATTAAAGTCACAGCACTAAGGCCAAGTTGACTGTTTCACTAAAATTGTCTTAAATCTTCTTGTTGTTATTATAATTGTAAAAAGATGGCCCGTTCCAAAATGGACGAATTGGCCTGTTTCAGATAGTTCTGTTTCCACACTAGTTTGTTATTGAAAAAGGAAGGCAGAAGCGTAGAACATACAAAAAATTATGTAAAACACTATAAAAATTGGAATGCACTATATTATGTCCAGAATGGAAATTGTTGTTAATAATTAAATTGAAATAATTAAAGAGCATGACGCTCTATGATGTAAAACATTCTACGCCATCTTGCCAACCGCCAATTAATAAGTTATAATCTGAAAATTTGTTAACGTAACTATGCAACGGCAGTTTATACTTAGCTATAAATTTTAATTTTGAGAGAAAAAGAATAAGTTTCCAGTTAATTGTTCGAATGTCAGAAGGTTACAATACTCTTTCGAACCAATCTTATATAGATAAGCTTATTTTCTAAAAGCTTAAACTTAGCATAAAAAATGAAAATAATTTAATGCTAACAGAAGAAACATTCTTCGTGCGGGAAGAATACGTTTAATTTTGGACATAAAGGGGTGAACTTGGATTTAAACGGCATCGGAAGTGTCACTATTCATCTCAGAGACCCCCAAAAACTATAGATTCGACACTAATATCGGTCATTTTCGATTACTTTTAAATATCTCCCCTCCTCCCACATCCTAAGTTACACCGTCAAAGTGAAATGATAAAAAAAACATCCCAGGCCTGAACCTCATCTATGTTGAAAATTTGATCGAGATCGGTCTCGTGTTTCAAGAGGTGCGAAGTCACAAACATAGTGACTTTCATTTTTATATATACAGATTTAAATATTTACGCAAAATATCTATTTACAAAAATGATTAAATGAATTTACTTATTTATTTATTATTGATTATTTCCAATATGTTATCTTTTTTAAAACTACTCTTGGCCAGCGCGTGAAGTTAGTACCACAGGTTTGAAAGAAATAAAATAATCACCAGTGCCGCATTAACAGCATTATGAGCCCCTTGATAAAACCAGTGTGCTGGGATAGTTACGATTAAATTTTATACACAGTGCATGTAATTAATATATGTAATTCTGCTCATGGGGTTCCTGGACAATTGATCACCAGCCCCTTGCATTAAAACAACCCTGTGAATAAGCAATCCATAGCATAACAAGAACTAATTGTGGATCTTTATTTGTTTGACCGCGTGTATACGAACACAAATATTTTTTTAAAAATTCTGAGAAAAGATAAGAACTAAAGATCAAACTCAGACGCTGTTGTACAATAGTATAGTAATAGATTCACAATTATGTGCATGAATTAGGAAAATTAGAATACAAAATGTAATCAAATTCTGCTGTTTTAATTATTTTACCGTATTGATATGGTTAATTAATTAATTAACTTATTATTTTTCTTCCACATTCTACGTTTGCTAAAAAATCAGTAAACGTACAACAAATGAACCTCATTTGAGGGGGTCATGTCCCCATTTGCCCCCTTTTCTTGGCTACACTCTTGGTAAGATTGGAGAACACTGTGGATTCATTCAAGCTTATTATTAGATCAAACTTCCTAATTATTTTTCAACAGTCTACCCTAACTACTGTATGTAGATTATTATCACTCCAGTCATCTATTTTCTAATGTAGAACATGGGCTGAGTTACATCGGATTGAAAAAAAATCTTTCAGTTTTACACAGTGGCGTATTTACGATTTTGTTTCGGGGGGTTGCTAACTTTATTCCTCGAAATGTGAAAATTCTGCAAGAAATGTCATTTACTTTAATATAATAAATAAAATTTCAGGGGGCTTAAGAACGGAAGCTCCCTTAAATACGCCACTGGTTTTATGTCCCATGATTATGCCGGCTTGGCTAAAGGAGATGCTGGTGATGAGAAATGAATGCAATGGTAGAACTTGAATAAAGTGGGAAGGAAGGGAAGAACCCTGAGAAAACCCACGTATACGGTGTTTGTCCACTACGAAGTCCACTTTGCGAGAATTAGGATCGAAGCAGGAACCCCACGCACCACATGTGAACGCTCTACCACTGAGCCACCATGATCCCCACTAGAATTGAGTACAGCTAGAATGAACACAGCCTCCCCCAAAATCCCTTTAAATCCATGTAAAATGGTTGTTTGGGTAACTATTCTTTCTAAACTTCTTGCATATCCGCCCGTAGGAAGGACAATAACTTGTCACAGTATCTCAAGGCTATGTTCAAGGGATGCAGTAGAGTGTTCTTCCCCGAAATACCCGAACGATCTCTACCTCTTCTTTCATCTACCTCAAATGAGAGTTCTTGGTATAGTAAAGAAAAATATCTTAGTACCGCCTTCTAATCCCTTACCTTTGAACTCATGACGTCATAAATATATCTGTTGGTTTCCATCAACCTAAATATTGTAACAACTTTTCCTTACTTTGAAAGCAAAAGCATAATGCACTTTCAATGCATTTCAAAGGCACTGTTTTTTTTTCTTTTTTAAGTAGAGTATGAAACATCTTATGATATGCTATCAGTTTCATTTTATTTCGTTCTAACCAACAGGATTTAATTTTAATAGCAGCCCTAGAGGAAGATGATGAGACCATACACAAAATTAGTCCCTGGAGGAACAAGCACATCCAAAACACATCTACTGAGTTCTGTGATACATTAATTTGCATGACTGAAATTATCCTTCGAAATGTTTCAAAAGACACAAAAATGTATTTTAAAATTGTGAAGATCATGAAGTATATCAAACGAAGCATTTTGATGCACATTCTGTATTTTTTTAAAAAATGCTTTTGAAAGGTACATAGTTTGATTGAATGCTTAGACACATTTCAGAGAGACCGTTATTTGTTTGTTTTTGAATAGATCAACTTTCTAAAAGGGCTAAAAAGAAAGTTCAAATTATTATTATTATTATTATTATTATTATTATTATTATTAGTAGTAGTAGTAGTAGTAGTAGTAGTAGTAGTAGTAGTAGTAGTAGTAGTAGTAGTAGTAGTAGTAGTAGTATTGCAGGAAAGACATAGTCTTGCCCACGAGACGAGATGAGAAATTAAGGTTGTCTGGTCTCCTCGTAAATTTTGTAGAGTCGCGTCTCGTCTTGATTGTCGAAAAAACTTTATTAGTCTCGTCTCGTTTCATAAATTCATCTAAAAAAAAAAATATGACTTGATTTTCAGCTTAATTTGATATAGAAATAATCAGAATTCTTTCGCGTCACGAAAGATCCACGAAAGAACACATAACAATATTTAAATTATATCTTTTATTGGAATACATTGTTTAATGACTTACGTATCTTTAAACATTGGTAAATACTCTTTTTTTGTGCTCGTACAATAACTTTATCAACGTGTGTAGCTTTTATTCTACGAATGATGTAACACTAAAAGATCTAAGATTTGGGTGAATTAGTGTTGCTCACAGAACACATGAAATTTTGTTGGGGCCGAGGTGAGGCTCAGTGGTAGAGCGTTCACCTCTGGTGCACGGGGTCCTTGGTTTGATCCCACCTCACACCAAGTTAACTTTGTGGTAGATAAACGCCATATTCGCGGGTTTTTCTCGCGGTTCTCCCTTTTCCTCCCACTTTCTTTATTCCACCAATTCATCCATTTCTCATTATCAGCGTCCCTTTTAGCCTAGCCGGCATAACCGTGGGACGTAAAACTGAAATATTTCATTTCATTTCACGTGAAATTTTTCATCTCGTCTCTAATTTAAAAAGGTACTTTTGGTCGTTAATCTCGGTTCAGTTTCGAGAGAAGACGAGACATTTCTAATTTCATCAGCAGAACTAATTTGACAATCTTTCTAAGTTTTCTATGAAGAATACAAATAATTCCAAAATATTATACACTTACCGTTACGCTGAACTCTTCTTTACACTTGGTTTCATATGGTGACATCAGACTTAAGATATAGAGAAGTTAAGTGCACTTTGGCAGTCTTTTGTTTTCTTTTAATACTAAACTCAAACTCACACCGATGTTAGACCGAACTTTGAGCAAATTTTGAGATTTCAAAAGCACAAAAAACACTTTCAAAACAATACCCAAAAGACAAAGAAACCATCACTAACAAACAATCTTAAAAACACTATTTTGGTGTCCACATCTTAAGATGATTTGACTAAAACTGCCACTTTTGAAGATACAACTCTTTAAACAGCAACGGAAAACAAAACAGTGCTTCTTTCAGGATACTACTCCACACTTATTTTTTTTTTCTTCAAAAGAAACAAAAAAAAAAAAAAAACAGCCGAAACAAAGGAGGAATAATAATAGTGAAAAAAAATATTCAATTAGTTGCATAGGTGATTATTTCAGTCAGTAGCCATGTAATACCAAAACAAGAAAAATGATAGAGGTAAGAAAAAATTAAACAGGACAAAAGGGGTGCGGACAGGAGAAAAGAAAAAGTAGAGGGGTAAACGAAGACAAAAATAGTAGACATAAGTATAAACTGTGTAAGTAGGAAAGTCCTTATAGACAGATGAAAAAAAAAGAAAGAAAAAAAACTTTCTTTGGGCATAAGTAAGTGGTATTTTGGCTCCGATTTACGTTTTGAGAATCTTAAAAATTGAAGGTCGTTCGTTCTTTGAAGAATAAGAGAGAGATTGCAAGGTGAAAGAACGTGGAAATTCTATGTCTGCCGGGCGTTCAGAACTAGGCTTACAGAGCAATTTTCCAAGGCAGTTAGAAATCAAAATTACAGCCATTGAGAAAGACCTTTTTTTTTTTTCTTTTCAAGTTGCATTACCTGGTAGTACGTTATTAGAGTGTTTTTTTTCATATAGTTTTCTTTAAACTGTAACAGTCACATATACACATACAAATATGCACATAAAGAAAAAGAAAAAAAACAGGAAATAATAACAATAGTAAGAAATTATTTCTTTTAGTGTAATATTAAGGAAGTAAAAGAGTGAAAATAAAAAAAAATAACCTTTTTTATTTTATCAACATGTGCTAACAATATGAAAATGGAACATCACTCGACTGTGTACCATTATATCAAACACAATTTCAGCTAAGCCTACAAAAAAAAAAAAAAAAGTGTTAATTTAGCACAATGGTTCTGATTTCCCAGTTATCATGGTCGCCCGCACGGGGAACGGATCCCCTGGTTCACGAAAATGTATAGGCCTACCTAATATGAAAACTGAAAAATGTATACTGAAAAATATAACTGTAGTCCTCTTATTAGTGAAAATAAAGTAAAATACTTAGGTATGTTCATTGATAAGCATCTAAAATGGTCTTCTCACATTACACATATCACCACAATACTAAGAAAATTATTATATAAATTTGTTCAATTACGAAACATTGTAAGCATAGAAATATTGCATACTGCATAGTATGGTCTTGTAAATAGTTTACTTACATATGGCATATTAATTTGGGGTGCTGCTTACCCTACTCATTTGAAACCTCTGATTGTTCAGCAATATAATATTGTAAGAATATTTTAAAAAAGGGACTTGAAAGTAGACTACATAGACTCTATGACCAATTCTCAGTATTACCACTTTCAAAATTATATTTGCAAAAGGTACTAATATATGTTAAAAAGTATACTAACAAATGGGACGTAATAAAACATATGTATATAACCAGAAATGTAACAAACAAAAATTTAGAAATTAAAGCAACGAGTAAATCTATAACTCAATATCAAACATATTACAGAGCTCCGAAGATCTATAACGAACTCCCACTCCGAATCAAAAAAGAAAGTAATTTCAAAGTATATAAAAGGTTAATTTTACGGTGGTTAAAAGAATCAAAAAGTATTTAAAAAAAAAAAACTATTGTTAGCTAAAAGTGAGAATTATAAACCTCATATGTTACGGTAAGCAAATAAATAAATAAAACACAAGAGTCAGGCTCACACACAAGCATTCGCTTATGTGAGCCATTTTCTATCTTTTCTTTATTCTTTCCCTAAGAAATACAAATATAAATACAATATAGCAGGGCATGTATATTAAGTACCAGACGCAATATAGCAAACACTGAGATGTCCCCCCCTAGAAAATTTTCTTCAGACGCCCATGCTAGTTATGTTAAAATGTGACATACTTGATGCTGCTCCGACTCCATCTAATTTTGGAATAAATTGTTAAAATGGTAATGATTAGATCAAATACCTGACGATATAGGTTGAAATACGGATAACAAGTACAAGAACATCGAAAAAAATGAAATCTTTCAGTTTAACGTCCCACGATTATGTCCTTTAGGCTAACGGAGATGAAGATGATTAAGGCAACTAAATGATGATAGAATAATTGGTGGAATGAGAATGTGGGAGGAAACGGGAGAACCCCGAGAGAACACACGGACGTGATGTTCTCCATCACAAACACTTGACCAGAGATCGAACCAGGGACCCCACGCACTGCAATGTAGCTTTGTTTTATTTAATGGCTCAATAACATAATTTTAAGAACCGGTGAAGCAAAGAAGGCATCAAGTGCATTTTGCACCTCTACTAGGGATTTGAACTGGCGTCCTCTAAAGTGATTGTCCAAGGAATTGAACAGGTAATAATCGGACGGTGTAATGTCCAGGAAGTATGATGGATGCAATAGTGTTTCCCGTCCAAGGCGTAGAATTGTGTCCTGGGTCAACCTAGCTACGTCAAGCCAGCGATGTCCTGTAACAGGAGGACCCCCTTTCCGATTCAGAAGTTCCGGCTCCAGAATTTTGAGTTTTTCTTGAACACGGCTCAACTGCTGACAGTACACAGTTCTATTGATGCTCTGACTAGCTGGTAGCAGTTCCAGATGCACGATGCCTGGAGTAGTTCACCAAACACACAGGAGGACCTTCTTTTGGCGCAATGCTGGTTTCGGCTGTTTTGGAATAGGTTCATGATATGCTAACCAATGCTAACTAACGCCGTGAAGCTTCGACCCACGTCTCATCACATGTCAATACCCTGTCCAAAAATGGCTTCTTCCTCAGACGAGACAGCAAAGAAACACAGATTTCTGCTCGCGTAGGTTTCTGGCCAGGAGTCAAATCATGTGGAAACCATCAACCCAACTTGTAGTGCTTCCAAAGGTGTATAGCTGCTGCCGAATGGTTTCTCCACTCACACTAAGTTTTAGTCCCAGTTCCTCACATGTCTGGCCACTGTTTGCCTCAATTGCTGCCTGAAGATCTTCATTTTGTATATGTGCTAGTCTTTCGGCACGTGATGCGTCATCGAGTGTTTCATCGCCGTCCTTAATCTTATTAAACCATCGCTACACTGTCCATATAGTCACGACACTCTCACCAAAAGCTTGGCATATCTTCCTCTTAGCTGCAGAGGCGTTTGACACCAGTTTGAACTCGTACAGCACATAGAAGTCTGCACAGGGCGGAAGTTTTAGCCCGGGCCCAGCCCGGCTCGTGAACTTATAATGTGAGGCTCTACCCGAGTCTGAAATATGTTTTAGCATTTAGATCCGAGCCCGGGCCGAGTTCGTGTGATAATCAAATTAATCCGATATAAGCCCGAATTACAGGAACTTAATAATTAGTGCAAAATTGTATTTTTATTTACAGCAATTAGAAGTTCAATTTTGCAGTTGTGCTTTAAAAGTTCGCCGCAGACCTCTAACAGCATACATGCCCTTATGACGCTCAGTGGAAGTCCCGTCGACTCTGTTCTAGGGATGGCCAGAACCGGTTCCTGGTGGAACCGGTTTTCGGGTCTGAACGGATCCGGTTCTAGAAGATCCGGTTCCGGAACCGGTTTTTCGGATCCAGGTCTGGAACCGGTTCTTCGGATCCAGGTCTAGAACCGGTTCTTCGGATCCAGGTCTGGAACCGGTTCTTCGGATCCAGGTCTAGAACCGGTTCCGCTGGAACCGAAACTTTGTGACCATCCCTACGCTAAACCCGAGCTGCTGGCAAGCTGTGAACAGTATGCTAGATGAAATGATGGAAGCGACAGCCAGGCCGCCAGGCGGCGGCAGCTTGTCTCATTTGGCTAAATAAACTGGGTAACTGGCAAACTCATTGGTTAAACAGGCAAACTGGCCAACTCATTTGGCTAAACACCCACTGGTGGACCAAAATTGTTTTTCTGGGGGCACAAACGGGTTTGGGCGGGGAAGGCACAAGCGCATGGTCCTCTTTGCATTAGTTTTGAAGGTGAACTTTATGCCTCCTTTACGGGTCTTTGGGGGTTTTCGGATCCAGGTCTGGAACCGGTTCTTAATATCCGGTTCTGAAACCGGGTTTTCAGAAACAGATGTGGAACCGGTTCCTAAGATCCGGTTCTGGAACCGGGTTTTCAGATCCAGATCTGGAACCGGTTCTTAAGATCCGGTTCTGGAATCGGGTTTTCGGATCCAGGTCTGGAACCGGTTCCTAAGATCCGGTTCTGGAACCGGGTTTTCGGATCCAGGTCCGGAACCGGTTCCAGAACCGGTTCTGAAAACCGGATCTCCGAGAACCGGTTCCGCCGGAACCGGAACTTTGTGGCCATCCCTACTCTGTTCTTATGCACGTTCACGTGTAACTGAACTGTCACAACTAGATGGTATGTTTGATATGCTCACACCAACAAACCTTCGTCTTATTTCCATTCTCATTCAACTCACGGTGTGAGGGCCAATTGACTTCCACAAAAAGCGACAAAACTTTCTTTGTTATCTTTATTGAATAGGTGGTAATGTTTGAATAGGCTACCAAATAGAGTAGATAGCTTCCTTTGAATAGGCTACTGAATAGAACAGATTTTTTGTGAATAGGGTGGGTCGCGGTGGCTCAGTGATAGAGCATTCACCTTTGGTGCTTGGGGTCCCTGGTTCGATCCCAGCCAAGTGAACTTTGTGGTGGACAACACCGTTTGCGTGGATTTCCTAGGGGTTTCTGTAATTTCCTCCCACTTTTTTGATTCCACCATTTCATTCATTTCTCATCATCACCGTCTCCTTTAGCCTAGCTGGCATAATCGTGAGACGTAAAACTGGAAGATACTCTGAGAAAAAATTGTATGTGGCGTACGTAAAATCATGTTACATTTGTAAACCCTGTAGTTTTTTAATTTAACGTAGAGCAAACGTATAGGGTAAGAGAGTACAATTTCGAACACTTTAGAAACTTTTTTTTTATTTTCGGACAAACTAGACGTAATAACAGGACAATTTTTGGTAAATACAAAGTTTGTAGTCTATGTGTTGCGTTACAGAAATATTAAGAAAAAAGCTCTGTTACAATGCCCATAAACATAATTTTTTGTTAGCACAGAAACATTCAGATTTGTACCACATCAGGTACAATTCCGAACACTGGTAGGTACAATTTCGATCACACACATTTTCCACAAATAAATTGTTTCTTATCTTGTACACCCACACACACTTCATAATACCACACTTGGCAAGACTGGCACCGTATCCAGTCGCCTTTCACGAGGGCCTCTTCACTGTAATAGCTCAACTGGCAAAAGCCATATTACAACGAGATACTTTGTATTGGTTGATAATTACCTGTATCTTGGGCAGAAAGTGCTTCTACACAAGCACTATACCTGATATAATGTTAATTAAAAATAACAAAAGAAGAATGTTTTAATATATGTAAGAAATATACATTATTATATAGTTGGTTGCTATGTAGTTGTTTATGGATACTTAATTAACATGTATGATTGCAAGACAGTTTGTGTGAATATACGTTAAAAGAGAATCAACGAATAAATTATTTAATACTCATCATCGACTTGTAATTTCAGTAGAAAAGGTGATAATACTAGTGGATATAATTACTGAAGATATTTTAAGGTGTAAACAATTATTGCCACTAAAAGATTTACTTATATTATTAGCCGAACCAGGGTTGATGACTACCTTTGGTGAGTCGTTGTAAAATTTTTGGTTTACCTCACCCGGGATTCTTGTAAATTCATATCCCGAAGTCTAAAGTAAGGGTGAATTTACCTCAGTAAGAAGGTTCATGAATACGAACTCAACTATTCTTAGAAGTGGCAGAATAATCACAAGAAAAATTATGATCGGTGAGATAGTAGCGAATGAAACTGTTGACAGTGTTAACAACGAGCAAAATATAGCTCCCATTACACCCGAAATGTTGACATTAGAAGACAAAATTTTAATGGCATTACAGCGACAGGAACAAAGCCGAAAAGACGATTTAGAAGCCATGAAGCAAAATTTGGCTCAGATGTCCAACGAATTAAAACAGACGGTACAGCAGAAATCTGAAGAATTAAGTAGACGATTGGAGCACTTAGATCAAAAGTCAGAAGAATTGAGTAAAAATTAAAAACAATTCAGATCACCTTGTACCTGTTCGGAATCTAAATATCCGTAATGCAGACAATACGGAACATAACTTAATTCGATCAAATTTAAACAATCAGAACGATCAAAATAGGCAAAGATATGATGGGAATCCACCTAACCTAACCAATCGTGACAATAATTATGTCAGATCACTTAATCGAAGTAGACTCAAAAATAGACGAAATACATGGCGAAATTCCAGGAATACAGTAAACTACATGGATAGACGTAATCGTAATTCAAGAGATGGCACTTCGTATCAAAATCAAAGTCATGACGCAATTCATGCACAAAATAATGCGGAACATAATCATGATTGTGCGGTACAATGTACTTTATTAGAATCATATGCAAGTACGAATTTAAACTGACTGCAGTTGATGAAGTAAGGGTTAAACCCATATCAGTTATAGATTCTTATGAACATTTATCTTCAAATTTATGTGTTAATGTCAATAATGAAAACAATCCTTATGACTTTTAGATACTTTATCACGTTTGTTTCAACAAATGATAATTTTCAAATGATTTTAATTCTGTCTTGTTAATGTGAAGAATTATAATTCGATTCATAATTGATTAAAAGCAAAGGTTATTTATATTATATTGATTTGTGTTGAAACTTTGTTGTCAAAGATTATGTTAAGTATAAGGTTCATTCTATTAAGCTAATTATCCGACGACTGTCTTCATGCGCTACCTTATATGTTACTCGAATAAGATTCTTCTGTATTCTGACGCCTTATTGATACGATGTACACATTAAAAATATCATCTAACGTAGTTATTATATAATGCGCCCTGGAAAGATCAAACATATTTTTTTTAACATCACCGTTTTTAATGATGATTGAAACTGTTGATCATTGTGATTCATGTTTTAAAATGTAGTTACCACTTACGTTTTTGACTTCGCACCCTTCGTTGATTATATTAGTAAGCGACGACGTTTTTATAATAAAAGATAAATATTAATGGAATAAAAGACTTATTATAAATGTATCTATATGAAGGAAACTTAATGAAGTTATATACGAGGGGCGATCAAAATGTAAAGGACATAATTAATGTAATATCATTATTATAAACGGACCAGTGGTTCTTAAATATAAAAGTCAAGCTCCCTTGTAACTTTTATATCTAGTCCCATTATCGGGCGACATTTTATACAACGAGATACTTTGTATTGGTTGATAATTACCTGTATCTTGGGCAGAAAGTGCTTCTACACAAGCACTATACCTGATATAATGTTAATTAAAAATAACAAAAGAAGAATGTTTTAATATATGTAAGAAATATACATTATTATATAGTTGGTTGCTATGTAGTTGTTTATGGATACTTAATTAACATGTATGATTGCAAGACAGTTTGTGTGAATATACGTTAAAAGAGAATCAACGAATAAATTATTTAATACTCATCATCGACTTGTAATTTCAGTAGAAAAGGTGATAATACTAGTGGATATAATTACTGAAGATATTTTAAGGTGTAAACAATTATTGCCACTAAAAGATTTACTTATATTATTAGCCGAACCAGGGTTGACGACTACCTTTGGTGAGTCGTTGTAATATATGTCCTCATTTGTTGGAGTTAATGCCCTGCTTCTTTGCGGCTGTCTTGCAACTTGAAGCATCTTTTCTGGAGTAGGCCGGTTAACAACACAGAATGTCTTAGCCTGTACTTCAACAATTTGAGCGTTGCTTGTAAGATGGAGCGAGGTTAGGAGTTTTCTTTACGTGTATTTTTCTCCTCAGGTGTTTTGAGGATGTTACGAACCAAAATCATTTTCCAGAGAATCGGAGGGTTTTGGTGTAGGTAAGAGAATTGTAGGTTTGTCTTCGTCTTGTGGCACCTGAGGTATTTGGTGTAGATGAGATAATAGTGGGTCTATCTTGATCTTGTGATGTAGGTGAATCATCAATTTTCGATGTTTCTGATGCACAAATGTCATTAGTTTCAGTGTTATTCCTAGACTGATTTTTTCTTCCGAAGACGATACGAACAGGAGGGAAGGAGCAAATTTGGACTTTGGAACAGTGTCGTCCGAAAAGGGCATGATTCCAGTACACGCAAAACCTTTTATGGCCGAGCCAACAGAAGCTGCCTCGTTCCAAACCTCGCAAAAGAGAGAATCTGAGCTTCGACAGAGCCTCATTGGGATGGCGATGTTGCCAGTTTATTGCTTTTCTGTCGTAGTATGCCTTCAGAGACTTGAACAAAGTTCTATCTAAAGGTTGAAGAATGTGCCTACTATGAGGTGGTAAACCCACGAGCTCGATCTCATTCTCCTGGTAGAATTTCAAAGCATTGAAATTGGTGTGGCTTCCATGATTGTCCAGTATAAGCAAAACTTTACCAGGAGTTTTGTATGTAAAAAATGTTCCAACCACCTAAGGAAAATCCTTTCGTTGATGTAACCAGACTCGCTCAACTCCACAACTGCACAAGGTGGCAAACCATCATTGAATTCCGGGTGCATTATGACACCTTTGAAAATGATCATCGGTGGAATGTAAGAGCCAGAAGCATTGCAACATTCAACAACTGTCACGTTTTCCCCTTTTTCAACGTTGGTTAGTGACACGATCTCACGCTTTCCTTTTTGCCTTACTATTTTCATGGATCTGTTATTCAAGGGAATCCCTGTCTCATCCATGTTGTATATGATTGAGGTTTATCAAACAAATTAAAGTCATTCATTACACCTTTCAGAATTCTAAAGTAGTTCCTCACTTCTTCTTCATTCATACCTGCAGCTCTAGCTCTCGATAGTCCTTCTGGTTTCCTCAAACTTATGTTTGGGTGGCTTTTCATAAAGGCTTTGAACCAGTCATCACCAGCTATCTTCCCATCTGGATTCCATGGGTGCTGAACTCCACAGGCCACATCCACATCAAAAGGAGTACGTTTTACGTACTTGCACGGGTGTAAGTCCTAACCTCTGTTCTCGAAATACACTAACCTATTCACCAAAGCCTTTTCTGTTTCTTCCGATAGTACTGTGGGATGTCCAATTTTGCCTGTTATCGGTGGAGTAAGTCCAATCTGCCTTTCCTTTTTCTTGTCTACACGGTCATGAAGGGTGCCTAGTGGAATGTGATACAATACCGATGCCCCTCTTAGCGATATATCACCCGATAAGACGCTCTTCACTGCTGTTGCCATATTAGAAGGATCCCACAAAGACGCTTCTTCTTTTCAGTTTTTCGTCGTGGCATCTGTAATGACAAAACTCGAAAGGCACACTGAGAGTGGTAGCACAACTGTCTGATATGTACCTTCAACCTAGTGTTCAGAATTGTCCCTTATTGGTGTTCGAAATTGTACCTTTCGCTATACTTTATCTGCGACTAAACAGTTACAAATGCTGCTCGTAGATGGCATCTGGTGCACCATG
Organism: Thermobia domestica; assembly: GCF_964235325.1. Lineage (NCBI taxonomy): Eukaryota > Metazoa > Arthropoda > Insecta > Zygentoma > Lepismatidae > Thermobia > Thermobia domestica. The sequence continues at coordinate 67,238,559 of NC_137466.1, forward strand.
CTTGTTTCCATCATGGACCGTGCAACATACTACAGTAAACTAACAACCAACATTTCGCAATTTAAAGCAACAATACAACGTCAAACAATGAGGTATTTTATAGTACGACATTTTCTAAGGTTGATATACACACCTTTGCTTGAAGAATAATTTCTGTACGGACTCAAGAAACAATTACACACACAACTCTATCAGAAACAAACAAGCACAGGAGTCACTATCAACGCTATATTGTTCACTCAGTGATGGAAACTGTGTATTTCGAAAAATGGTGGAAAAGCTTACTGTGTTCAGAATTGTACCTGTTCGAAATTGTACCCCCTTGCCCTAACTGAAAACGCGTTTTATAAAACACTGTAGTTTTTGGATTTAACGTAGAGCAAACGTATAACTAAAAACGCATGTTTTATAAAACTTTCTGTATAAGTATTCCATCTGCACGTACTTTTCGTATGAAACTGTATAGACGGTCAGGATCTCACAAACAAATAGACATACGTATATATAACATATAGCTGACGAAAGTAGCATACATATGTATGTAATATAAGGAATGCTGTTAGATATCAGACATCCTACAACGGCATGATGTAACATCTAAAGGCAGTGCCTATGTAGTATACAGAAAACGTATGCCGTACTTTATGTTCACAACTTGCGTTCAAAGATCATGATCGATCACATTTAAATTAATCGTTAAGCTATATAGTTATGATGTTGATTATTTTAACAAAGTTTAAAGCTTCTGATTGTCATAACAAATATTCTTAATGCTGCAACAACAATTTCACTGTTTTATAATTTAAAAGCGCTTTTTCTCTTTAAAAAAAAAAAAATCGAGTATCTAAAACAAAAACATGGAAGAATGATAATCCGCTAGAGTATAGAATTCTTTCTTTCATTAGACGCCTTCACGAATCCCTGTTCCGGAATGTTGAGGACTCTCCTCGTTCCTGGTCTGTTGGATAGCATCAATGATAGCGAATTGGATTCATTTCATGCAGCCCCGCTATCAAGGAGTCTGGGGAGTCTGCTTCCAGATCTCAATGCATCATTATGCACCTTTTAATCAAAAGAAATAGTACTAATGTATCTGCATGACATCATTGTGTTAAAATCAGTTTAATCCGTGTAAGATGATATAAGATGAAGAAAACTGTACAGAGGACGGTTTCAGGGAAAAAATTTTCACCGATTTCTTGATATTTCCTTAATGGGAAATGAAAAACAGGAAGTGCAATTGTTTAACGGTAATCGTATTAAGTAAAACGGTTCAAGCACATGCGGATTTATAAAAAGAATAAAGTTAAAAAGATTACAAAGTAAGTGCTAAAGTTCGCTAATTCAGATTTAAGAAGGGACAGTCTTTATATACGGACATCTAGGAGCTAGTAAAGTAACATGAGACTGAGAACTCAATTAGATGTAACAGGCAGACTATGTTTATTTTTGAAGATAGTGTTTGTGCAAATACTTTGTTTTTGAATTGCTAGAGGATAGGGAAAAAGTATTAATGGGATTGATTTTATTGGTGTTACTGTTGAACACAAGGCAAACAAATTTCCAAAATTTTGGAAGAAAATAAAATGAAATGAAATCTTTCAGTTACAGTACGTGTTCCACGATTATTCCATTTAGGCTATGGGAGACGAATGATAAAGGCAAGCAGTGTTTCTTTCAGAAACAATGTTCCGGAGGACCACTACTGATACTATTCTATTTATTATTATATTAAATAAGTATTTTTGGTCTCCTCCGGGGGGCACTCTCAGAGCTCCGGGGGGCAGTGCCCCCCAAAACGTGTCTGGAAGAAACACTGAAGGCAAAGTGAATGGTGACGGAAGATGAATACAATAAGAATGTAAGAAGAAAAGATAGTACACCGAGGAAACCCACGAACACGATTTTATTGTCCAAACAAACCCACAAACTTACTTGGATTTATTTATATATCCTATGTGAACTGATTCTTCATTTTTCTTCATTTCCTGACTATTCATTACGAGCATGAACTTAATTCTCTTGTCCATATTGTTTACCGTTACTACTTTTTTTGTGCTACTCAGGGGCGCATCTAGGACGGACTTCTGGGTGGGGGGCAGTGGGTTGTAATACTGCTACTTAGAGCTATTTTTAAGAGCTCCAAACTCTGATATTTTGTTTTTTTTATATATATAAAATAAGAAAGTTTCCCTTTCTGGGGAAGGCGATCGCCTCCTTTGGATCCGCCCCTGGTGTTACTTATTTTAAAATGCAATTAGATGAGTCATCTACCACGAGAATTTCATAGCTTTCTTTTGTCTCAAATTTATACAGGTGATTTAAAGGTCCAATATGCGCATTTTGAAATAGGAAACCGAAGGTCGAAAACGGCTAGTTCAAGCATCACGCCATCTTGAAGTTGCAGCAATCTGTGGGAACAGGTACGATGTTTCAATAACAAATGTGTTTATCAAGTCGATGTAACTTGCATTATTGTGTATAACACTACATCTAAGTATGTAAGGTTTAGTACAAACAATCTACTGCTGCACTGTACGTACCAAAAACTCAGAGTAACTGTACAAAGTGACGACCACCAACCTTGATTCACGCCTAAGGAAATTTTACCTCACTCGTTCAAATATCCCGTGTCTCTTGCACAATCAAGCAGGCAACTCTTCTAAGCAAGTTCCCCACCGATTCTACTGACTATTCATACACCGAAGACCTTTCTTCCTTCGTCATGTGCTGCCCGAACTAATGGAGGCTGTACTTCCAGATATCCGTGCGAGAATGTGGGTGCAACATGGCGGCGCACCTGCCCACTTCGATCCGGATGTTCGCCATTATTCAAATACAACCTTCCCTAATCATTGGATTGAAGAAAGAGGTCCCATCCTGTGGCCAGCGCACTCCCAGAATCTCAGCCCTCTCGACTTTTTTCCTTAGACGATATATCAAGTCCGTGGTGTAGGAATCGCCAGTAGAATCCGAGGAGAACTTGCTTGCAAGAGCCCTAGCTGCCTGTTTGATTGTGCAAGGGGCACCGAGGATGTTTGAGCGAGTGAGACAAAATTTCCTTAGGTGTTATGCTACGTGCATCGAGGTTAGTGGTTGTCACTTTATGTAATTACTGTCAGTTTTTGATAGATACAGTGCAGCAGTAGATTGTTTGTACTAAACTTCACATACTTAGATGTCGTGTTATACACAATAAAGCAAGTTACATCGACTTGATAAACACATTTGTTATTCAAACATCGTACTTGTTCCCACAAATTGCTGCAACTTCAAGATGGCCGTTTTCGACCTTCGATTTCCTATTTCAAAATGCGCATATTGGACCTCTTAATCACCTATATAAATTTGACACAAAAGATTTTGGACACCCTGTATATATATATATATATATATATATATATATATATATATATATATATATATATGTGTGTGTGTGTGTGTGTATAGACCCAGATTCGATTCCCGGCAGGAGCTTATATATATATATATATATATATATATATATATATATATATATATATATAGATAGATAGATAGATAGATAGATATAGATATAGATATAGATATAGATATAGATATAGATATAGATAGATAGATAGATAGATAGAGGGAGAGAGAGAGAGAGAGAGAGAGAGATTACCGACAACGTTTGGGAGGTGATTCCTGACACCAAGATATGACAAAAAGTATAGACCAACCTGAGTGCACAAATGCTTCCTTTCGGAGTTACAGGCTGCCGAAAACATGAAAAAAATTAGATCCATGTCTCCCAAAATATGAGACCTACCCGTAGTCGGGTCAATACTTCACTTAGGAATTGGTATGTGCCCTATCCAAATATCCAAGTTTCAGAATCCTGTGGTACATCCGCAAAAAAATTGTATACAGTACTTCAAATTATATGCCGGTAGCCAAACTGTTTCTGTAAAAATTGCTTCCGGAGTACGGTACCTTAAGCTTCTGAAACATGTATTTACTGTTTCAGTTCATCGGTCGGGTGGTTCAAGAGTTATTAAGTTACAAACATAGGCATTTTTATCTTGATAGATATATATAAATAATTTGTCTCATTAGAAAACAAGAATTTGCTTACATACAAATTTTGCACATAAAGTTTATATAAAAGTCTATATTAGAATATTAAATAATAGTAATTATATGTTTTCGTGCACGAGTATTAGTGAAATTTACCTACTGCTCTTTCTTTTAAGAAGTAATTTGATTAAAATTAACAAACTGCACCAGATCGAATAGCATATTAAAAACTCGTTTAATTCTGTGGTCCTATTTGTTGCGACAGAAAAACTTCATGATGGTAGACTTGTATGTAACTCTAAAAGTTCTGTAATTAATGCACATCCACGAATAAACGACTGAAAAGCACGTGCTAACTATTAATTTTCAAGAATAATTGCAACAGTTTTATTTTTTAGTTTTTTTTTTTTTTTTTTTAAATATTCGCAATATATTGAAAGGGTCTTTTCTAGTAAGATAGTGAAATCGGCCCTTGATCCAAATTGGGTCGCCATTGACCACTAGCTCCAAAAAAAATTGACAATGTTTCTATCACTTTCAGGCCCCGAAATAAATATGTTCTACGTAAAGGTATAACAATTTTTTTTAACAAAAAAACGAGCCACGTGTCCCCCCCCCCAATTTCTACAATTTTTGTAATTTTCAACACGCAAAAAATAAAGAAAAACCTCATCGGTGGTTTTGAAAAAAATTGCACATTTACATCTAGATACTATCTACAATCTGTGAAACTTTCAAAATTTTTCGACCAACCCCACCAAAATTTAAAAATATTCAATTGTGAGCATGTATGATACGATAATCCGGTAAGGGGAGGCGGTCAATTTTTATTTTTATTTTACAACACTAGTTGCCACATAGTGATTTTTTTTTTTTAATTTTCATAGCAGCTGAAGGAGATCCTGAAAGGTATACCAATATATAACATTTTCGTTGTGCTTTGACCTGTAGAATAGCACTCTGTTGTCCGTATATATAGACTGCTCTAAAAATTGACGCCCATGAAAAACAAAGGACTATTCTATACATATCAGGTGGGTGTGAAAATTGAAGATACTCCAAAAATTTTATTTTTAGATAAAGAAACTTAAAGTTTGCGCTTTTTACACTGAAACCTACAAAATTGCGAGTAACCTCGAGATACACTGATCAGATCCTTCGCAACCAGTGGTGAAATGAGATACCGCTCTATATACACCAATTGGGAAGAATATTTGATTTTTTTGATGGGGCGAATATTTCTTTTAGGCATTTTTTTTTTTTTTTTTTTGGAGGGAAGTAATGTTCTTCCGGAGCTCTGAGAGTACCCTCGGAAGAGACAAGATTAAGAGTCTCTATCCCGGCCCGGCGAAATTAAAATACCGCTAATTTTACAGTAATTATGTGATACCTTAAAATAGATAAAAGATAATCGGAATGTGGAACAAGAGCACCTAGACAATATTATTTTAGATGAGAAACCGTTATCACGACTCACTTATCTCTTTCGATTTCCAGACATTTTGAAAATCGGCATTTATTTTTGCGTTTCTAAACAGCTGAAAACGGAAAGCCACTAGGTGACTTGTGATAACGGTACCTGACGCAAAATAATATTGTCCAGGGCGCTCTTGTTCCATATTTCACTTATCTTTTATCTATTTCAAGATATCACATAATTACTGTAAAATTAGCGGTATTTTAATTTCGCCTAGATGAAGACTCTTAACACGTACTAGAATATTACCAGCCGTGGTGAGAGAGAAATAGTTTCAGAATACAATAAATAAATAAACATTTTAATATTGCTACTTTACAAGTGTTCTAAAGCTCTTTTTTTTTTTTAATATTTAGAGATTAGATGGTACCATGTGTCTGTAACTGCCAACCTTGAACAATAAGTGACAATTGAACGTTAGAAAAATGTAAGACAAGTAGCTGTAGGCTTTGTTAATACGTAGTTTTGGAGTGCCCTCCCGACAAATGTTTTCTTAAAAATACACTGCACAATGGTACGACGAGACCAGTAGGGAGGCCTTGAGAATTTCGGAAACTGGCATATCCTCCTCGGTACTCCCGTGCAGAAACAATATTTATAATGAAGTATACTTACAGACAAGCTGTAAAAGGTGATTCCTCACATGAAAATAAGCAAGATAAAATTCTCATCTGAGTACGTGGGGAAAAGTGCATAGTTTTGGAGCTAGAGCCATCCAAAAATGTGAAAAAAGTACATTTCAGCGCGCGTTGTTAAGAGTCTGTATCACTGCGAAATTAAAATACCGCTAATTTTACAGTAATTATGTGATATCTTCAAATAGATAAAAGATAATTGAAAAGTGGATCAAGACCTCCCTAGACGATGTTATTTTGCATGAGTTACCGTTATCACAAGTCACCTAGTAGCTTTTCGTTTGATGTTATTTAGAAAAGCGAAAATAAATGACGATTTTCTAAATGTCTGGAAATCGAAAGCAGATAAATGAGTCGTGATAACGGTATCTCACGCAAAATAATACTGTCTACGGAGCTCTTGTTTCGCTTTTCGATTATATTTTATCTATTTGAAGATATTACATAATTACTGTAAAATTAGCGGTATTTTAATTTCGCAGTGATTAGGCCTCTTAAGAGAACCCGTGGAGTTGGCGATTCCTTACATTTCCGAATTTCCTCCGACGCATTTCTTGTTCACTATTGTCAATGCTTACCTGTTTTTATTATTATTATTATTATTATTATTATTATTATTATTATTTACTTTAGATCCATCCTTAAGACAAGAAAATCTGGGAACTCTTTTGGTAGCACGTCGAGAAATTATCATGCAGGGAGAGTATCTTTCACATCCATTGCACACTTCTGAAATATGAAATTTTGATTTCCTTTATGCAGATATGGACTGCCACTCCCCATATTTCCACAGTCCATATCTGCATAAAGGAAATCAAAATTTCATATTTCAGAAGTGTGCAATGGATGTGAAAGATACTCTCCCTGCATGATAATTTCTCGACGTGCTACCAAAAGAGTTCACAGATTTTCTTGTCTTAAGGATTACAATTTACTTTTTCCACTCATTTGGACGCCCCCAGTTCTGAATTTATACATTTTTCCCCACAAGTTGAGATGAACTTTTTACTTATTTTTCATATGATGAATCACCTCTTTCAGTTTGCATATAAATGTATGTTTTAACATCTTTGATACCAGTTTCTTCACGAAACAGTAGCAGGAGCTTATCGCCGTTAATATAGTTTAACGTAGACATATTAAATAATATATGGAAAAAGAAAAAATGCTAATTCTGAATTTACGATGTGATTACGTTGCATGCCAAGCCAACAGGCCTAATTATAATTATACTGAAAATAATTAAGAAGTAATATTTCCATAATTATGTGAGTATTAAACGAGAAATTCCTAAGGATTTTTGAAGGAAATATTTGTAGTAAGTTTATGATATATATATAAAAGCATAGAAGTCATAATATTCTATAAGACCAGCCACAAAACTCCAATGATGTAAGAAAGACAAAAAAAAAAAAAAAAAAAGTCTGAACCAAAATGGTCATTTCTATCTCTGATTACAACCAGAGAAATAAAATAAAAGAAATGAAAATAAAATTATATCTTCTCCAACTGTATTATCATTTTGTTCAATGTTATATATATATATACAAGCAAAAAAGAAAGAAAAGATGGCGCCCAAGTGTAAGATATAAAAATGAAGATGGCGCCAATGAGGCGTTCTGTCATTGCCGACGCAGCCGCAGAGCAAGTAATGATAGCTTTCAGATTGTAACCAGCCAGCGAACATTAGAAAGAGAGAAAGAATACAGTACGTATATATATACACACACAATGTAGCAATGAAAGAAACAGACAGACAGACCGAGGGACAAGAAGAATGGAGGAGGAGAATGGACAAGGAAAGAGGACGAATGTAATAAAAAGAAATAAAGAAAAATAATAATGATGATAGAAAGACCTGCACAAACGAGGTGGGAGTTGATTGGAGAAATGGGAGTGACGAAGTCAGAAGGTTCATTCGTTCGTTTTTTCTTAACATTTCAAGCAAAATTTATCTCGTTCAGTGACGGAAACAGTGACATTCTTTTCTCCATTTGACAATCAGTCTACAGGAAGTTACTAAATGGGAATACATGGAACTGGTTACTGAACCGGAAACACAAATTTGTAATATCTAAAATCAAAAGCTTGTTTTATTTTAGTGAGATCTAATTTGGTAGAACCACTCATTCGGTCCATCAAATCAATTTCAAATTTATTCCGAAGTTTTCTTTGGTTCATCACAATAGATATATTGTGAGATCAATTCTGAAGAAACAGTGGAAAAATTCAGATTTGAGTCATCTGTAAATTTCCGAGCCATGATTGAGTCACGATACGTGATAATTTTGAATTAAGTACTATATTTTTTCGTGTACAGTATAGTGCGGTGCCAAATTTTACATTAAAAAAATATGTAGTTTTCTTCTCTCTTCACATGTGAAGTTTTTCTTCCTGTTGCCTCCTCAGCGGGAGGAAGTCAAAGTGATTCTTGGTACCTCTATTACCATCTACTCTATAGCAGTGGTTCTCAAACTTTCCGATAACGCGAACCCCCTGTTCATTCGGGAAGTGACCTGCGAATCCCCTTGCAATGCTATTTGAAATTTCACATGATATTAAAAAACATACTAATTAGAATTACCATTGACAAGAAAAAGATCAAGAAAGTAATACAATAAGTAATTTATTCTAAAGATACATTATTGATTCATAGTGAACGAAATTTCAATTGAAAATACAAAAACTTTCAAAACTAAAACTTTTTTTTTTTTTTTTTTTTTTTTTGTAAATAAGGAAATTTACTTGATATACAACGTTCTCAAATGTGGGGTCACTAATGTGATGTATGAAATCCTTTGTGTTTTTCTATAATCACATTCAAATCTGGAATAATTTTTGTCGACGTCAATCTTAAATCCGACTCCACATTAAAACGATTTCACTCTAAGGATTTAATACTGCAAAGAGCAGAAAAGGTCTGCTCACATAAATAAGTGGTAGGGAAAGGCATCAAAGGTTACAATGCCTTTTTAGACAACTCTTCATACTCACAGCGCACACGCAATCATTTTGAGTCAAGAGTTAGCGGATCTAGAAACATATTTTGGGAGGGATTTCTAATCTTTTTTTTTTTTTTTTTTTTTTTTTAGAAATCCCAGAATTGGGGGAAGGCTTGACCTTTGTAGGTATAGGAATTACTAATGTTTACTTCTTTATATTTTTTTAAAACAATGGTACTGGTGGTACTGGTGGTACCTATTCTCCACCTGAAGATGAAATCCATGAAATCCCTAAGCGTCGTACAGTTAATGTACAACTGCTTTTGAAAAAGTGCCCTAACAAAGAAGGCATATCCCTCACTTGAAGTAGTCCTATATAACGGTTGACCAGTTTCAGGGCAGAAATTTAGTAAAGTAGGAAATCACTTAAATTTACAAATGTAGTTACAATTTCTAATTGCTTTCTTTTTAGAAACTGAAAAAATACTTCTTGTATAACAGCTGTGAGTTCCATTTTATTACAACATATTTTAATTTTTAGGCGTCGCGGAACCCCTGGCTAGGTCCCACGGATCCTCAGGGATCCATGGACCCCACTTAGAGAACTACTGCTCTATACCATATTCAATAACTTTCATTTTTTTTTTTTTTTTTTGATGCTTGCTGTCAAATACTGAAGAGAATATTAAACAAATGAAGAATCTGAAAGGAGAAAGGAATAAAAGAGAGAAAACTTTTAAAAATCGCATATTGGGATACAATTCAAAATTAAGACTAGAGTGAAACTCGCCCTGGTGTGATTTCACTTGGCATTACACCACGAGATAAGCAAGAAAAGCTGAAAAGCTTATTACAAACTAGAAATTATTTATGAGGGTTGCTGGTAGGAGGATGCGATAAAAAGTGGGTCATATGAAATAGGTTAAGAAAATCTGCTCTATAGCGACTACCAGAAATGATAGATTCCTGCTGCTTCCGGTGTTAATTTTAGTGTTGCTCAAAAAGGCTTCTTTGTCTCGTAAATTTTGTAAAAGTCTCTCGATTATACTCTCTGCTTCTACAATATACACATTCTTTAACCCTGTTTTCACCGTCGAACAGTTTAACTTTTGACTGTTCCTACTGTTTGTCATTTACAATCGTATCTTCCTACCGTTCAGTTCGTCGCCGGAAGTGAATTTAGGTGATGACGTAATGGTAACTATATCTAACGAAGTTATGTATTGACTTGCAAATATCTTACATCGTAAATTCATAAAGAACGCAAGTTTTGAAATGCCCGCCATCTCTGTTCTAGTAAGTTGGCAGCACTGAATGTTACACGATTTTCATCTACTGTCTCTGTGGTTCTGTCATGAAGCGCTCCATTCCTATCCATACAGAAAACAGATGACCACCATGCGCTATTCAGCATTCCGTGACTACTAACCACAGAGACAACAGATGAAAATCGTGTAACATTCAGTGCTGCCAACTTACTAGAACAGAAATGACAGCTACTTCATAAGTTGCCTTATTACAATGTAAAATACAATTCTACACTCAAACATGTTCGTAAAGTTAGGAGCGGGTATCTTACGCAATATAGCCTAAAGTTATTTTAGTTATTATTGCTAAATTCATTGAGTTAATTACTTCCTTATTTATTACTGTTCTTAGATTATTCGTATATGGGGAGGGAGTCAAGATGTATAATTTTAAATCATTGCGCCTTCGGATTTCTGTGACCTGCTGGGCATCATTTTATCCACCCAATTCTACTAACCTAATTCGCGCAATGTCTATAAACTCTTTCATTTGAACTAAAACTCTATAATATCCTTAATTTAATTTATCTTTTGATTTCAAATTTATATTGGATAAAAGAACACTGATATTTTGTAATATTTTTCAATGGATAAAATGACACACCCATGGGCTTAACTCTTAAGGCAAGACTTTAATTTTTATCGAGTTGGATCGATATGGACAGTAATCCATACCTTCTCGCACAATTTCTGTGTTAGTGGCTGATGACTTGTTATCTCATTCCCTTCCATAGAAGCAAAATTAATAAAAAAATTAGTTCAAATTACTTCATCATGTTTGATCACCAACAATCGTCACTAGCTATCCGCCTAGCGACCCGCTGAGCGGCGAGCATGTGCTCAGCGGGCTGCGATGCTCTGTCTCTGAAAGGCTCATTAGGAGCTTTCTAGACCTAATGTCGTTTTCACTGACTCTCTAGTTTACTTCATGACGCTGGGTGGACGCCGAAAATTGGGAAGCACTGGCCGGGGATATAACCCGGCACCACGCGGACGTGAGTCCAACCTTCTAACCACTAAACTATGGTGTCCCTTTCATATTACTGCTGTTTTAAATAAAACCCGGGTTCGATTCCCGGCGGGAGCTCATGTGGTTTGGATTCCACGTTAATCAGTAGGTCCACGTCTCATATAGCCTCGCTGCTGAAAAGGACGTTAAACTCAAAATCCAATCAACTCAACGTTTTAAATAAAAACAAGTAGATGTGTCACGTGTTGATATTGAAACCTGAAATGGTAATATTTTCTACCAGTGTCGGTTTTAGTAGAGATAGAAGAGTGGAAATGGTATATATTCTTGGTATGCTTAATTGATTGTAGGAAATCGTTTGTCATTTTCTATTACCGCATTTACTCTATAGTGATCAATGTTAAAACCGGAAGTGATTGATTTCTGCCACTTTCAGTTGAAATAAAGGATTAAGAGCGGAAATAACATTCTTAAAACGCTAAATAGACTCGAAAGAAAGCGCTTCTCGTTTACCTCTTATTATTTTTGCTGTTTGAAGATGAATATTGAAAATTCAAGCTGAGGAGAATTTCTGTCATTTTAGTAGAGACTTAAGGATGTACATAAAATGTATTCTACGGGTGTTTAATCGATTGCAGAAACTGCTCCTCGCTATCTATTAACGTTGTTGTTCTATGTTAAAACCGGAAATGGTTTATTTCTACCACTTCCGGTGGAAAGATGATCTCCATTAACGAACTCGACTTTTAACTATTGATCTCTACATCATGGCTAAAATTGATGGTGATTCATCAAGTACTTCTTGAGTATTTTTCTAGGGTAGACACACCGACACGGGGTAAATATATATAAAGGAGCTTCGGTAATCCAAACTGCTTGATATCATTTTTACACAATAATCATGGTCACTCAATGGAACATTTGTAACATACTGACATTGCTCGAATGTTACAAAATGAATGTAGGAACTTACAACACCAGTTACACAAGAATTGATCCAAGTGTTGAACTTAACCCTTTCACTGCGTAAGTCGACTTTTGTGGAGGGAAAGAAAATTTCCCTAACCAGCAAATGTCAATTACAGTCAAAGTTTTAAAACATTTTTTTCCGTATCTTTTTCTTGTCGAGAGGAGTCGCCAAAGGTGTTTCATGCAATTTTTTTGCGTTCAATAGTTTTCAATCAAAGGTTAAGAAAATGGTGAAAGGGTTACGAAAGCGCAGTGAAAGGGTTAAGAAAATGTCTAATCTTAAATTCACACATTATCTAGTAATAAAGGTATTGGATTTTGTCTGAATTGGGATTTAAACAGTATTGGAAGTATCACAGTTCGTCTCACCAATCGAGAAAACTATGTAGTCGACACTAATATTGGCCATTTTCGATCATTTATTTATATCTTCCCATCCCCCTAGTTGCAGGTCCGAATTTGGATTTAAAGATTATCGGAAGTGTCATTGTTTATCTCAGCGGTCCCGAAAGCTATGGATTCGACACTAACATCGATCAATTTCGGTCATATATATATATATACAGTGGCGGATCCAGGATATGATCAAGGGAGGGGCTAAACCATAATTTGCCGCTTTATCCAGTGTAAAGCAGAATTGAAGCCCATTTTATCCTGTGTATATCTGAGCGTCAAGGGGTGCTATCCTGTGTATATATATATGTATATATATGTATATACATATGTATATATATATATATATATATATATATATATATATATATATATATAGATATATATATATATATATATATATATATATATATATATATATATATATATATATATATGTATATAACCTCCACCTCACCAAAGTTGCATCGTCAAAGTGATATAATAAAATCACTTCTAAGCCCGAACCGAGTCTACATTGAAAATTTGACGGATATCGGTCGGGTTGTTCAAGCGGTGCGAAGTCACGTCCCTCTGCAAGGGAAATATTACCAAATTCATATAACATGAGAATGAGAAGAGAATATTCTACACATCGTGGCAAATCCTTTGAAACAATAAACAAACGGAGAAAGATATCAGAACTATAGGCCTTTTTTTAAATATATATATATATATATATATATATATATCACATGTGGAGAAATATTATACAGCAAATATTGAATAAGAAGCCATGACAAAGCCAATATGAAAATTAAGAATAAACAGTTTGGATTTAGGACTGGAAAAACACATTAGATAGCATTAGTTTTCCTGGGATGATTAATGAAAGGCTTACAGAAAACAAAGTAATGAAATCGAGTATTTAGTGCTTATTGATTTAGGAAAGGCTGTCTACCAAGTAACGTGTACATAAACTCAACCAACAACAGTTTCATTAGCAGAAGAAATGGCAAAGGAGAATGAGAATATTCGACAAATAGCACTATTGTACAACCAATATTATTCAGTATGTACCAAAATAGATAATTATATTTAGACAGAAAAAATAGTGGAGAAAGATCCACATCGTGAAAATGGTCTTTTGGTTGGAAGTGAAAAAGATGAAGTGCATTTACTTTGGAGATGATTGGCATCTTAGTCACTGAATCTGAAAAAAAAAAAAAAACTTAACAACGTTACAAAATTTAAAGAGAATGTCTGAAGAACTTGAGATTAAAATAATGTTAAAAAAGTCGAAATAGTCATTGTAACAATGGAACGGTATCAAGTGATGTTTGTGAAGATATGAAATGTGAATTGGGAGTTAAAGTGTGCATAGGAATCAAAGATAGAACGTTAAGAAGAAGGGAAACATAAGTTGGTAAATAGAAGTTAAGTGAAGGAGAAGATGCCTCAAATATTCCGTTTGGTGTAAAAAACGCAATTACAAACTACAGTTGGAAAGCTGTATGTAGCCTATACCTTTGTTTTTATAAAAAAAATACTAGTACATACCAATCTATCAACTACGTATCTATCTTCAATTTTATTATTATTATTATTATTATTATTATTATTATTATTATTATTATTATTATTATTATTATTATTATTATTATTACTATTATTATTATTACGGGTTTAGCTTTATAAAATGTTCCACTACAATAGTACATTGTATATTTATAATTTTGGGTCATAAGTTATTCTAAATATGTACTAGGCTGGCTGATTTTTACCATCAGAAGAAGAGAAAGAAATGTTTTAAATAATATGATTGTCGATAATGTTAATATATAAAGATATTCAAATGTTTTTAAATAATAAGATTTTGGATAGTAGGTTATCAGGGGCAACCAGATATATAATAATAAATAAATGGAATCAAAATAAGGGACGGAGTGTGTATTATTTAATGGCTCAAATTTATTACAAAAGGAATCAGTGATTTAATCGTTGTACCACGAGCCTATTTCCGATTTAACTTACCTAGTTGATAAGACTGATTTTAAATATCACATACTTGATTTTTTGCCTTATGTCATACCGCCGAAATAATGAAAATCACCGTAATGAAAAAATGTAAGCAACATTTAATATCTACTGTACTTCCGTTTAATTTTAACAGGAGTTCCCTTGAGAATTACTCCGAAATAATTCTTCATAAATTGGAACTCATTATTCGAAAAACATGTGACAGTTCCAGTTCCGTATCACCTGAAACAGTTCCACAATTGTCACTACCCTAGTAAAATGTGGATACTCAGTACTTTTTTTTTCACGAAAGACTCTCGCTTTAGATAGATAGTAAGGTATACGTGTGTTGGGAGTGTGTATGTATGCAAGCGTGTGTGTAAAAGT
Organism: Thermobia domestica; assembly: GCF_964235325.1. Classification (NCBI taxonomy): domain Eukaryota; kingdom Metazoa; phylum Arthropoda; class Insecta; order Zygentoma; family Lepismatidae; genus Thermobia; species Thermobia domestica. The sequence continues at coordinate 67,253,675 of NC_137466.1, forward strand.
GAGTAAGAGAGAGAGAGGGAGATGAAAGATGAAAAAACTATAAATTACCAGACTTCAAATGATAGGACATAGTACAGCATTAATTTCATTTTAAGAACTCTTCCCCCCACCTGCACTCGAAAAAAAAATCGTGTATATTCCGTGGAAATGACCATTTTTTCCTCTCTCTCTAGCAGAGACACTTGTTGCACGTCGACATCAAACTTATAATTTTCGGCCTGGGCTCGTCTCTCACTTTGCCTGTAGTGAATATAGTGAACATAATGCTTTTTGATACGTAGTACCTCTTTCCCAACAGTCCACTCGTTCCACACAACTTTTTTTCACTTATTCGTCAAGGTATAGAATCATAGAGGAGAAGTAAAATACAGGGTAAGAAGTATATGGCCACACAGTGATAGAGAGACAGAGAGAGAGGAAGAGGGAGAGATGAAGCAATAAAATTAATCAAGAATGACTCTTCCTTGAATACGGTCCATCACTCTGTACAAACTGATAGCAGAACTTTCTTCAAGATTTTAAAATACAAAAAGTGCGGGTGGTATACTAGTAACGGTAGTGTATCCTGCAAGATATACTACCGCATAATGCGCCTATTCTAATTTTTATTTCCAGCGGCTTATAGAGATTTTTATTTCAAAGGGTTCGTATTGGTACTTTTTGAATGACTTTCGCTTTTACCTCCGATAGAAGGCAAAAAGTGCTCCCAACCCCGCTGTAAATATTATTGACTATTCGGCACGAATTTTTACATAGTGTTAGTAGTCTTTATATTTTTCTACAGAATATTACTATAAACAAGTGCCAGTGTCACATGTGCACCACGTGAAGAAGTTTGGTTTGTATGGCGTAATAATTTCTTAATTACTATTGAAACCGGAAGTGGTAGTAGATTTATACTATTTCTATTTTTAGTAGAGAGTTTAGAGCGGGGAAATGGAATATATTCTTAAGACATGGGAAGGGGGCACGGTGGCTCAGTAGTAGATCTGTTACCTCTGGTGCGTGGGGTCCCTGATTTGATCTTCGGTTATGTAACTTTGTGGTGATCAACATCGTGACAACACACTGCTGTTTTCTTGTTAATGTCATAAGGAAAATCTTCATTAGTTTGTACTTGTTTTGTGAGGCATGATGACTCAGTGGTAGAGTACTTACCTTTGGTGTGTGGAGTCCTTGGTTCGATCCCCGACCAAGTAAGTTTGTGGTGTACAGTATTGTGAGTGTGGGTTTTCTCGCTGTTCTCCCATTCCCTCCCACATTCTTATTCCACCAAAGCTTTCATCATCTTTCACCAGCCTTAATCATAGAGAGTTAAGGATGAAGACGGGATGTATTTTTGGGAATGCTTAATCAATTGTGAGAAACCGGTTCTCCTTATCTATTAACTTGCTTGTTTTATAGTGATTAATGTGTAAACCGGAAATTGTTCATGTCTACTACTTTTAGTTTGAATATCGCTTCCATAACAAACACGATTCTTAACTTTGGTGATAATGGTGATAGATACAAGTAATTCTATGAATAACAGAGATACAACGCTTCCATGCACTGTAAATCTTTGTCGTACAAATGTGATTCTAGTCTTTAGTGAAACAGAATTATACAGGGTGGCCCAAAAGTAGGTATACAGTACCACACTGATCAGCTCACTGCATTTTATATCATTTCTTATTGTTATCCATAGGTAGACTTAGTTTCTTTATTATTTGTTCTTAATGTGTTTTTACTTGTAACTTAAGCTATGAAGAACCGAAGCAAATAAACACATAAACTGGAATGTTATACTTGATCAATGCAGGGGTGTATACCTACTTTTGGGCCACCCTGTATAATATAAAGAGGATTAACTTTCAGAAGAACATGCAAATTTCACGATTTTACATTTTACCTTTCGTGCTTCAGGATCAAGACGGTCTTTATGCCGAAAGGTTATCGAATTCTTCTTGCGGGAAGCTAAAATTTAAGATTATTCTAATGACTTTCGGAAAGTTGGTCAGAAAGTGCCCGCAACTTATTAAAAAGATCATTAAATCAAAGGTTGGCCATGAAACAGGATGAGCTTGTAATAAATCAAACTATCAGAAAAACCATTAGAAATAGTGTGTGTAATTGCATTCTTATTTAACTGGTAAGACATGATATGGAATTTGAATTAACTTTTTATTTTTATAAAAGAATGAATCGAAGAACAATTGCCTATTCTATTACAGTATAATTGAACTAGAATTACATTCACATTCACCAACAGGCACTAAAATTCACTAACTTCTTGTAAATAAAGAGAATTACGAGATCCTGTATCCTTTTATTATTGGCAACCAACATACCATTGCTTTGGTGCAGGTTGCATAGAAGCAAGGGAATGTTATAGATTTTAAATTGGTTATGAATAGCACCATTAGCATCACCATTACTCACTAGCTATCAATTGCAATAAACAGGATTCAAAAATTCCCTTTGTCGTGTAACGTAAAGTCGGATGGAAGGACACACTGAAAGTATAATCTTATGAGTCCCACTGCGTGTTTCTAATAAGACAAAGATAGAGTGAAAAAGGACACACACACACACACACACACACTCACACGTAGAGACGGACAGAGAAAGGAGAGGTAATGATGGTTTGTAGCGAAGACGAAGAGGCTCAGGAGCAGGCAATTAAGTATAGAAGCAGGGCTGTCGAGAATCAGAGTCGCCAGAAAATGACATGGTTTCTTTGGGCTGTGATTCTTCGCAATTCCTCCCACACGGTAAGAAAAGTCATTATCAAATTGATATAAATCATCCGAGTACAAATCCATCGTCTGATCACATTCTACTACTACCCCTCTTTCTCTGGGCTTTTCCGCTCTTTTTTTTTTTAAAAAAAAATTAGGGTCTTGTTTAGGACCTACCTGTGTAATTTCCCCAACCACGTTCTCTTCCTGTGGCCTCTAATTCATTGTTAGAAAGAGTCTTACAGTAAGAGCCGGTCTCATAGGGGAGGTAAAGTTTCCTTTTAAAGCCAGTCGATCAAATGACAGTTACTTTCTTCTAGGCACGTATTGGTTAACGAAAGTGTGAAGAAGACACTGACTAGTGAAATACAAAATATTTGAGAGAAACAATCACATACCGTTATACGCAATCACGTGCAATTGCAGTTATATCTAATTAAGAGGGTAAATGTAGGAAGTTTCTTTATTCCACTAGTAATAATAAGTAAACGCATAACTATGAACTAAACAAAAAAGGCAGGAACAAAACTTATGGTTTATCGCTGCAAAATAAAAAATAAAAATAAAAAACTTATCTTCTTGTACTATTATTGTATCTTGTACTATCTTGTATTCATTGAATCACTTTTTACTAGATGCTATGTGATGTCAGAGATAGCTGTTTGGACTCCCATTTAATCCCTCACACAGAGTAACGAGTACAGTTTATAGAAGACAAAAGTGACAGGTAAACAAAGCGAGTTGATCGTTTTGCACTTACGCTTCAAGTGGGTTCATGGCTAACCAAACACTAAAACACTTGTTTTATCCAATTCCACAAAATTCATTCTTCCCACCCCCTTTTCTCAAATATTATTTAGGCAGCTCTGTCTTCAGCCTTTCATCTGACAGATCATTTGGAGTACACTAGCAAGTGCATGTATGTCTAGCACTGTATATGTAGTAATCAGCAACTTTTCCGTCACCAAACGTTAAGTGCTTACTGTAACATTTTCTGGTGAGTCTTCCCATCCTACAATCCATGATTTAAGTTAAGCAAAACCATAAAACACGCTTCGGCGTGATATAAGCTATCGCTATCAGTGGGCTGCCTCTCCGTATTGATCATCAGACACTGACGTAAAATAATATTGCCAATTCCTAACTTTTAAATAATCACTTTCATTTCATATTTTCTTTTTCGAAATAATGTACGACTCTCCGTTTGAGATCCAAATTTAGCGAGACTCAGAAGCATACCGTGTTATTCTGAAGAAAGGTTGGAGAGTTTTACACCTGATGTAGTATATTTTTGCTGGAACATTGTTGCTAGAACTTTTTTTTTTAAAAAAAAATGTTTTTTTTGTAAATACGTAAAAAGTAGCAAAACAACATGCAGTTTTTGTCCCATCCGATAAATATTGATGCATACTAAACATTTACATTAAGAATTACCCCGATTAATTCCTTCTTTCTGTTCCTTGCAATTGATTATAAGCAATTTGCATTTCTTTTTTTTAAAATTACACTTCTGGTCATTTAAAAAATTACTAAAATTCAACATTACGATTTGTCACATTGGTTTTGCTTTCAAAATATCTCCATAGACAACGCTAACTTTTGTCACAAAAAAAATATATCTCCATCATTCTTATTTCAAAAAATATCATCGATCAAAGTTTGGGTTTCATTTCTTTTGGGACACTCTGTATGTGTTACATTTATTTTGTTTTCTCCAACATTTCATTGATATTGGTTAAAATGAAAAGTTTAGATTCCTATTAATAGGATTATTGTAGTTTAACGTTCCTTTTTAATGATGACACTGGAGAATTTCTTCGTTGGAAGAGCATACAGCAATCTTGCTAACTTTCGAGCTACCTTTTCTCTCTATTTTCTATGCTGGTCATATTGACACACACTTGGTTAGATGTATCATGTTCATCAGACTTTTTCTTATTATTATTTTTATCTTTATATTCTATGTAAAACATGTTCTGACTGACTGAGTGTCAACGCCAAGAACAAACTGTTTATACTTAAAGACTTACCATTACTTACCATTTTACCATTTTTTACCAGCCTGAGTGTACTCTTAAGATTAAAGTGATATAGAGTTAACTTTTGAATTCAATTAATTTTTCGTTCTTTCTACAATTGCTTTTAAAATTTGTAAAAACATTTTTATTTTCTTTCTTGAGTGCTAAAAGTGACATACGAGGATACTCTCTTCTTAACTTTAAACTGATTAACAGTTAGTTTTTTAATAAATTACGTCAACTTATGTGAGAGACGGACACTGGTACAAAACCCTGACGACCACTGGAACATTTCAATTTTGAGCTAGTGCAAAATAAGGAATTTAAAAATATATTGTTCTTTCTTGAACGGCTACTCGACTTTGAATTGTAACTACATGGTCATGTATAGGAAGGATCAATGTGTGTTTCCAACTATGGTACAGCTCCGAAAGATTCACGATGCTCACAGAAGTGACAAAAGAGTAATGTTTCAACCTTAAAGTGACGGGCACTGGTGCTTTTACTCTAGCTCTTCAAATTTGAATCCTCTGGATGAACAGACAGGCACACTGACAGACAAGGAAAATACATAAAGCAGTATAGAATAAACCAAACCTCTTTAAAAACTTAGTAGTTGTAGCAATAACGTAGTCAGAAATAAGCTAAAGGCTTATTTATGGGAACCATGAAATGCGGAAGTAACGTCAGAAATTAGTTCTCAATTTTAAGACTATAAACATGTTTCCAAAAACTATGGTTCTAGTTCATGGTTTAGGAAGTACAGAAGTGTCGTAGAATATGCTTCACAACAGAAGGAAACAGACAGACACAGAGAGAAAGAGAGAGAAAGATAGAGAAAGAGGAAAGCTAAATTAGCGCGGGGGAGTTCGATTTTCTGGGTGGCTGAATTTGGAGCGGCGTGGCTGTAGGGGCGGATCGTGAACCTGCGAGATGGAGAAGCTACCACCCGAGGCATGGGAGGGAGGCAATTGACAACCAGGTTGGGAAGTTAGTTTCTGGACAATTTGCCATCATCTCGTCTGCGAGCATCTACGGGGAAGTAGAGAAGCATGATTAATTCGTATTGTGCACTGTATTACCCCCTCCTCCTTTTTTCATCCCTGGGAAAAGTGGAAAGAAAAAAAAGAAAGAAGCTAGATGGGTGAAATTTTTTGAAAGATATGTTCTTGCTTCACATCTTTTCGTTTCCCCACATAACATCCCCTTTGTTGCTGACTTTACCCTGAATACATGGGAAACTCACACATACACAAGTTTGATTTCTCCCTGTTCTCTCTTCATATAGTAAGAAAGAAAATTTGAGGAAAAGGGAGAGAAAACTCGCTCGACTAAAGCATACTTCACAAAGCTTTAAAACTTCAACGTTGGTGACGTCATATCCAAAATCAATATTTCCGTTCTTTTCTTTCTCTCGCAATCTGTACGGAGAATGTAACAATCTTTAGCCCATTGTCTCTGTATCTGAAAATTTAATTTTCGGAATAAAACATGGGCTACATTCGGAAGGCATAAAATTTAAAACAGACTTTACTGATGGTTTACTTTTTGCTTTCGAAATTGTATGTGATTAGAATCATATTTTTAAAAGAATGTTATTGATTTATGAATGTCAAATAAACTAAACGTTCACGCTTTTGAAAATAGTTGACTTTTCTAAAGCCTTTGATAATTATTTAACGGTACGACCTACTTATGAAACTATGGAAATAGGCCCTGGCTGAGGATGGTAACATAATTGATTGTTCTTTAAAATTTTAATTGTCGTATATGTTCAATTAAAAAATAATAATTTATAATATCAATATACTGTATTGTATTTAGAAGGTATATAGAAGGCCTGCATAAGGAAGTTAGTATTTCGATAGGAGGTTGAAGAATTAGCTGTATATATGGTCAGTGATGATTTCAGGATGTGGTCTGGGGGGATTTCAGGGAGCGGAGCTACGAAATCCTCCCGGGACCAATTGTTCTCAATATTCTCGTAGTACTACTTTCCACCTCCAGTGTACTGAAATTTCCTCGAAGGGAAATGTTCTCAAAAACCTTCACTGTAATAGTATGATCTCAGTCCATCCTTGCTTGCTGTACAGAGACCTAACTCAATATTAAAATTAATATTCATAGGTAGGTGTTCTTCAGAGATGCAAAACTGTATTTGTATATTCTTTTTATCTGGAACCACTATCAAAATTATTCATTCACATTTCGATGATAATTATATGAACACTTCTCATAAATGATACAAACCACACATTTCACAGAAAATCTGTTAGATAAGCATAGACCACAAATTCTCTACCTGTAGTTATCATATGTTTGAACTATCATATGATCCAAACTATCATATCACCCAAACTTTCAGGCATGCGTGCGAATATTGTGGACGTCAGCTCATTTAATTAAATGATCATAAAGTAAAATCCTAAATTAAATGATCCGGGGGCCAACAAGCCTCACAACGAGTGAAAATTTCACTCGTTGCCGGCCATGATAGTAAACATCAGGAATGTGCTTCCTCGTAACCTAATCAGAAACCGAGAAACAACGTGCAAGAAAAGTTAACAACTAATAGCATGCGACAATAAACAAAATGGATGATTCAACACCACTGATATAAAAATCACAAGATTTATTAGGCTGATGTCCAATACTCATTAGTATATACAAAGTATATTATAGTATAAAATTCATTGAATAAATGTTCATCTAATGCTTTTACAAAATAATGATACTATAATTTTATCACTCCGTAAAACACATGTTTCCCCTATTTCTTTCTTCTGTGGGAGCCCACTACATGTCCGGTCCAGAGCCGAATTCCAAGTGCTCGAGTCTGTCCTAGTGCTCGCAAATATAGCCGCTTCGTAGGCTCGTCAACTCGGTAGCAGCATTGCCAGTTTGTATGGTGACTTCACTCTGGTGTCTTTGTGCGTCACCTGGAGAGTTCTGTGGAGGGGACTACCACTGGATGTCAGAGTGAAACTAGCAAAATGAAAACAGAACTAAAGATACCAAAAATTTTTAAACGACTAAAGAAATTATCTCATTTTATAAATGTATTAACTTCTTTTTATCTACTTCAAAAATGCTTGTTTATTTTATTTTATGTTATCTAAACTTTTCTCTTCACTATCTCTCCCATTTCCAAAAGATTCAGTTCGTTAGTAATAACAAGCTTTTTTAAAAAAAAACTTGCATAATCGGAAAGCGTTCTTCGGCATACTCTCAAAATGTTTAAAATAGATATTTTCTTACAATACTCGATTATATAGCAGGTTGTCCGTTCTGTCCAGTGTTGCCACACTTGGTACAATTGTATCGAATTCAGCCCTTTTTATCATTCATCGGCCCGTTGGTACCACGCTGGCATTTTCAGCCCCTTTTGTGAAAAAGTTGGTACAATTCTACCCAATTCAGCACCATTTATTAATAATGTGTTGTGATGTTTTTCAGGGAAGGTTTTAGGACCCTGGACCGGTTTTACATTTTTTACAAATGTCAGTTTACTTACCTTATATTCTTCTTATGTTCTATTATCCTCCTCCGGTTGTGAAATAAGCTAGAATATGGTGCAATAATTTATATTTTAATATTTTATTTTAACGTACTGTTTACAGATGAATTCGAAGGTGATTGATTAGTTCCTCGTTTCATATGTTTTTCATATATGGCCATAATACCTTTTTGGTTTATTGGTCACTTCGTAATAAAGGCGTGTTTGGTTTCCTTACAATACATACCGAAGATGATAACTTTTGCCATTTAATTTTTGCGGCCTCTGTTATACTTCCTACGTGCGAGAAAAGTTTCATCTACTTCTATGGTTGTTCGGGGTCTTCCTATTTGGATGTTTTTAAAAAGTAATTTTTAGAAAGGGCACTTTCTTGGTTTGGAGTCTTGGAAGAGGAGGGGAGGGTGTTCTAGAACTTCACCTCTTTTAGTTTCGTGTTAAAGAGCCATGTATAATTCAGCCCCTTTTGCTTCAATTTGGTACTATTTTTCAGCCCACTTCAGAGCTAGAACTGTGACAACACTGGTTCTGTCCACGGGAAGGGAGAATAAGATTTATATTATTAAAAAAAAAAACAGCAAACTGTTTTTCATTAGAAGTTTAAGGGGACACAAAAAAGTTTGAATTTCCAAAATTCGATATATTCAAAAACATGCATTTTTAAATATTTTTACAATGACTCACCAAAGGTGGTCGCCAACCCTGGTTCGGCTAATAACATAAGTAAATCTTTAGTGGCCGTAATTGTTCACACCTTAAAATATCTTCCGTAATTATATCCACTAGTATTCTCACCTTTTATACTGAAATTACAAGTCGATGATGAGTAGTAAATAATTTATTCGTTGATTCTCTTTTAACGTATATTCACACAAACTGTTTTGCAATCAAACATGTTAATTATGTATCTATAAACAACTACCTAGCAACCAATTATACAATAATGTATATTTCTTACATATATTAAAAACATTCTTCTTTTGTTATTTTTAAATTAACATTATATCAGGTATAGTGCTTATGTAGAAGCACTTTCTGCCCAAAAATACAGGTAATTATCAATCGATACAAAGTATCTCGTTGTATAAAATGTCGCCCGACGACGGGACTGAATATAAAAGTTACAAGCGAGCTTGGCTTTTATATTTAAGAACCACTGGTCCGTTTATAATAATGATATTCTATTAATTACGTCCTTTTACATTTTGATCGACCCTCGTATATAACTTTATTAAGCTTCCTTTATAGAAATACATTTATAATAAATCTTTTATTTCATTAATATTTATCTTTTATTATAGAAACGTCTTCGCTTATTAATCTAATCACTGAAGGGTGCGAAGTCAAAAATTGTAAAAGTCAATTACATTTTAAAACATAAATCACAATGATCAATAGTTTCAATCATTATTAAAAACGATCATATTAAGAAAAAGATGTTTGATTTTTCCAGGGCGCATTATATAGTAATTATGTTAGATGATATTTTAAAATATACATTATATCAATAAGGCGTCATGATACAAAAGGATCTTATTCGAATAACATATAAGGTAGCTCATAAAGACAGCCGTCGAATAATTAGCTTAATAGAATGAATCTTATATTTAACATAATCTTTGACAACAAAGTTTCAACACAAATCAATATAATATAAATAACCTTTGCTTTTAATCAATTACGAATCGAGTTATAATTCTTCACATTAACAAGAAAGAATTAAAATCATTTGAAAATTATCATTTGTTGAAACAGACATGATAAAGTATCTAAAAGTCATAAGGGTTGTTTTCATTATTAACATTAACACATAAATTTGAAGATAAATGTTGATAAGAATCTATAGCTGATATGGGCTCAACCCTTACTTCATCAATTGCAGTCAATTTAAATTCGTACCTGCATATGATTCTAATAAAGTACACTGTACCGCACAATCATTATTATGTCCCGTATTATTGTTCTGTACAGGAATTGTGTCATTATCTTGATTTGGATGCGAAATGCCATCTCTTGAATTACGATTACGTGTATCCATATAGTTTACTGTATTCCTGGAATTTCGCCATGTATTTCGTCTATTTTTAAATCTATTTTGGTTATATGGTCTAACATACGGATTGCCACGATTAATTAGGTTAGGTGGATTCCCAACATATCTTCGCCTATTTTGTCCGTTCTGATTGTTGAAATTTGCTCGACTTAGGTTATATTCCGTATTGTCTGCATTACGGATATTTAGATTTCGAACAGGTACAAGGTGATCTGAATTGTTTTTAATTTTGCCTAATCCTGCTTGATGATTCTGAGCGTGGTATTGAGTTTCATAACATCGGACAAGCGTTAATAGGTGATTAAGACTCATACACTGGGTAGAAAACAGGATCTGTTGTAGTTTAAACGGTAGCAAATTTCGAATTGATGCAATTACTCTGGATTCCGATTGCAACGGATTTACGACTTTTAATTCGTTATATGTATTTACGACAAAATCGACAACAGATTTGTGCAAACGAGGATTAAAAGGTTGGTTTCTAATCGTGGCATCTCTGTTTGCAAGCAAAAAGTCGTTTTCGTAATTTGCAATCAGCGCTGCTTTGAATTCCTCATATGTATTGATGTGATCTCGTACTGCTTTAAACCATAAAGAACATGGTGGGAGTAATAAATGAGGGATTAGTTTCATATATTGCGATTTATCTATACACATTATATTGCACTCATCTTGAAATTTTTCTAAGAAAGAGGTAGCATTTTCATTACATTTACCACTAAACTTACTCATAGCACGTATTTCACTCATCTTTACACTTAACTTTACCTTCCTTTCACCATTTCGTGTTCGTGTTGAGTGACAATTTTTACCTACTGCATTATCCGTGGTTCCACCATCTCTTTTCCGCCCATCTTTGTTCCTTGAATGAATTCCTTCCAAAATAATGTCCTCATCGGATGGATTACTTGAAGATGAGATAATATGAGGTCCACGTTGATCTGTTACGGGTGAATGCGAGGTCATCTCTTGTGAACAAGGGAACTCCAAATGATCATTAACCATGTTGTTGTGGTATGCGTTGTCCTTAATTTGTAACATCCTAATATCCTCTTGTAATGTAGATATCAACTGAGTATTTGCACGTATTTGGTTAGAATTATCCGTAACCTGAATCTTTTGTTGCCGTACAGAAGATTCTATTACTTCCAAATCCTTTTTTACACAATTGACTTCTTGGATTACATGGTTGTAATTATCCTGGCAATCTTCTGATACTCTTTTTAACTTTTCATCAAATTGTAATGTAAGGTCTTTCACCGCCTGGATCACAGATTGTTTCGTATCTTCTGAATTTTGGTCTATTTGCTCCAACCGTCTACTTAATTCCTCGTACTGTTTACTGGATTCCTCGGATTTCTGCTCCAATTGTCTACTTAATTCCTCGTACTGTTTACTGGATTCCTCGGATTTCTGCTGAACCGTATGCTTTAATTCTTCCGACATCTGGGCTAACTTTTGTTCTTGTCGCTGTAAAGCCATTAAGATTTAGTCTTCAAATGTCAACACTTCAGGTACAACAGGAGCTGTATTTTGTTCGTCGTTACCACTGTCACCAGTTTCTTTCTCCATTGCCTCACCGAGCATAATTTTTCTTGTGATTATTTTACCACTTCTAAGTATAGTTAAGTTCGTAGACATGAACCTTATTACTGAAGTAAATTCACACCTTACTTTGTACTTCAGGATATGAATTTACAAAGCTCCCGGGTGAGGTAAACCAAAATTTTACGACTCACCAAAGGTGGTCGCCAACCCTGGTTCGGCTAATAACATAAGTAAATCTTTAGTGGCCGTAATTGTTCACACCTTAAAATATCTTCCGTAATTATATCCACTAGTATTCTCACCTTTTATACTGAAATTACAAGTCGATGATGAGTAGTAAATAATTTATTCGTTGATTCTCTTTTAACGTATATTCACACAAACTGTTTTGCAATCAAACATGTTAATTATGTATCTATAAACAACTACCTAGCAACCAATTATACAATAATGTATATTTCTTACATATATTAAAAACATTCTTCTTTTGTTATTTTTAAATTAACATTATATCAGGTATAGTGCTTATGTAGAAGCACTTTCTGCCCAAAATACAGGTAATTATCAATCGATACAAAGTATCTCGTTGTAATATCTAAAATTAAGTGTACTAAACTATGTACATAATAATATACTAATAATGTATAGTAAACTTTATCTTTAATGAAGTATATTATTTGCGTGATCCAATGCCGCAAACAAACAAACGAAATTTATTCTGCAAAAAATTAAGTCACGCGTATCATTGAAAACACATTTAAGTACATCAATACACACACACACACTGAATTAACACACAAAACCACGTATAAGAGTAACAATCTTAATTGTTTGTTTTTTTCTGGAAACCCTGTCAAATACTTTCTCCAGATCAAGAAAACACAGATGGGCTTCTTGATTGTAGTCTGTGATTTTCTTTGGTAGTTGCCTCAGTGTGAAAATTAGTACTTTTTGATTGGCATACAATAAATTTTAAATTTTTAACCATTTCGGAAACTTCAGATGGTTTTGGCATACGCTGTTTCTTGCTTCATCTTTGCTATCCCCTTTCACCTTTTTATCATCATCTTATTGATTGTATCTTTGTGTCACTCTCCCCTATGGCTGCTTCTGGATAACAGAAAACTAATTGAAACTGCATTCTTCTGTTTGAAATCTGTCCAACACTAAGTATTCTGGTACTGCATTGCTTCGAATTATCAAACAGGAGGTTCAAAAGTTCGATATATCTATGATTTTATACCATTGTTTTCAAAATAGTTTTCAACAATGTAAACTTTTGTCCAATTTATCCGCTACATCGAGTTATCCAAGTTCGATTTAACGAGATTTCAACGTATTCAAATGATACACATATTTTTTTTTCTTGTTTCAAAATGCTTGTTGATTAAAAGTTCGGTTTCACTCGAGCTATGTAAGTGTGATACACCTCGTTCTTTCATAGAACTATATTAGTCTTCAAGTAGAAATATTCTTTTTGTTACACTCTCGCGTTTCTCATTGAAATAGCGATGGGTTTGATTGCTGGTTGGGACACTCGATAGGAAAGATGTAACAGCTTTTTCAGGCCAACCATAGTGAGTTTTTCTATTTGCACCATTACATACAAAGATACTAAGCTTGGGATTAGGGATGGCCACATTTTCCGGGAAAACGGAAAACGGAAAATATTTTTTCCGGAAACCGGAAAATTGAAAACGGAAAACGGAAAATTTTCCGGAAAATCGGAAAACGGAAAATTTTCCGGAAAATCGGAAACGGAAAATTTTCCGGAAAAACGGAAACGGAAAATTTTCCGGAAAAACGGAAACGGAAATTTTTCGGAAAAACGGAAACGGAAATTTTCCGGAAAACGGAAGACGGAAAATTTTCCGGAAAATGAAAATGTTCACTTGGAATAGTGACATTGGTCGTCTTACATTAAGAAATATAACGAAAAATGCTACGCGAAAACAACCTGTAAATGAGGCAATGCTCTTCACCATCTAGTGCTAAAGAAACGCAACTCAAACTTAACATTGGACAGGAGAGAAAAGGTCGAGTAAATCAGCGACGAAACATTCCTTCCTCCTACATCTATTTGTACACTTGCTTAATCATGTACTTTTTTTTGTTTGCGTGAGGGCTTGCAGATCATTCGTTTGCACGGGAAATTCCCATCATGCGTGTGTTTCGGGGAATCCCCGATTATGCGTGTGCCTGAGGGCAGAACTCTGGCAGTAGAGCTGGCAGTGTGTTATTAATACAACTGGTATGTTTATATTCCAACCATTTCTTCATTGCTTATCGTGATCACGGTGATCTGTCAAGGTCAGAGATCCTGGGGGGCCGGGGGCAGCCCCCTCAAAGTTCATGTGGATCCCGCATTCTATTTATAAATATACAATATTTTGCACAATTTGAATTCAGTTTGTCTTAAAACCCTCATATATACCTTCTGCATCTGAATGAATCCCCAAAGTTACAGAGAAATTGGTGCCCTAGATTGATTCTATAGAATCCACACGCAGTAGTATTGACGGGAGTACACTACGTATTCCAACTGAGCTCAGGCGTTAGAACATCGGATTAACATTCAGAAGGCCGATGTTCGATTCGAGCACCCTATCGTCCCGATGTTTGTTTGTTTTTTTTCTGTAAGTTTATTACTCAGTTACATCCGACCTGTGCCATAGACTTTTTAACCCTAAGATAAATTCAATTTTACTGATGTAATTAAATTTTACACTTTACCCTAGTGTTACCATCTTGCAACTATAAGCGTCACAAATTCCAAATACCGGTACTATTGAGATAAATACCATAGTATGTAGCACTACTTGAAACTAGCGCCAGCTATTCATATAATGATCTATTCCACATAATTCTCTTCGTAACTTTTTCCGCTACTTTCTCTTAAACTGAAGGACGATTCCACCTAGTTATCGATACATCAATTCAGTTCTCAATGCTGACTTATTATCTATGATTCTGTATGCATTTGAAAGTTTTACTTATTATTAGAGCAACCCAAAAGCATACAAAAGCATAAAAAACATAATAGCTATTTACACATATGGTTGGTACCTTGAACATGGTTGTGGCTATCTAAGGGTCCAGAAGAAACTAATTTTAAAAGCATAATTTTAGAAAATAAAGCATAAAACATAATTTAAAAGATATAGCACAATTCTTTAAAAAATCTCTTTAACTTCAAGTTTAACATATTGTATTAATATTTTTAAGAAACAATATTTACAGTGCAAAATAATGAGAACATAACAATGCAACAATGAAATCTTATTTTTATTTTTGTAAACTTTTTGGTCTAATCTTTTGACGTGGAGAAAAGAATAAAGGACAAAAAGAAGAAAACTTCCACCAACAATGAATAGTACACAAGAACTCCACACTATAATGTTATGTGTACCTCTTGAAGTTGAGCACTTTCTGTACTTATTGGTGGCATCTTTTACTTTCCCTTTCTGTATATATGCACCTCTAAGGCGCACACAAGTGATTAAAACAAAACTGACTCGAGTAAAGCCTCTCTTTACAGTGCATTAGGTAGAAAGTTCATTAAATATGAAAGAAACTGGTTGCATAAAATATTATTAAATAGATCAAGATATTTAGAATATTTAATGTATAGTAAATATTATACGTTATACACGATTGATGTAAAACAATGATTGAAATTAATAATAAAGCATAATAAAGCACAATTTGGAAAAAAATAAAGCATAATGTGGGTTGCTCTACTTATTATTCTACATTCATGTTTTGTTACTAAATTGTGAACTCCTAATGCAATCAAAGTGTTTTATTATTATTATTATTATTATTATTATTATTATTATTATTATTATTATTATTATTATTATTATTATTATTATTATTATTATTATTATTATTTCATAAACGTAGATGATAATCTAGGTGCTGCTACTTCTATATCTCAGATTATCGCTTCACCTGGCGCACGCTCAAATGCATCTAAAGTAACAGAAAGATCCCAGAAAAAATGTTTTACAAATAAGGGAACATAGTAGTACGTAAGAAACAGAAAAGAATTCTGTCTGATCTCAGAGACCCTAAACCTTGTTCTTCCGCAAGAGCAGAGGTGCTTGGTTTGATAGTTAAATAAGTAATACGGTACCAAAGGATTCTTCTTCCTTTGTCTTTCGTTGAAGCAATTCGGTTTCTTGAATTTATGAATGAAGTAGAACCAAGTTACCACTCACCATCCAGGCAAACTGTAACTCGCCGTATTAAGGCCTTGTTTTCTAAGGAGAAGTGTGGCTGCGGAATCGATTGATTTGACAACAGATAGCTGGGCTTCGCAGGCTACGGAAAGTTATATTACAATCACAACCCACTATATGCTTCCATCTAAGTTCAATAAGTTCAGTCCTTCAAATAATTAAAATAGAAGTGAGGCACACAAGGGTAAACCTAACTCAGCACTTAGCCCATGTTGCAGAGTAGTGGAATATTTTAGATAAAATACATGCAATTGTCTATGACAATGCTAGTAATATCACAAGTGCGGTACGAGAACTTCCGTATGCAAGCATATGTTGTTTTGCTCAGACCCTAAACTCTCTATAATTAAGGGACTTGCAATAGAGAAAATCGAGAAAATGTTAAGTGTTGTTAGTCGGATTGTTTCCCACTTTAAATATAGTACGTTGGCAACGTCAGAACTGGGAAAACAGTAAAGGTTATTAGGATTGGAAGTACATTTCCTTGTACAGCAAGTTAAAACTCGGTGGAACAGCATACATGAAATGCTTGAGTGATTGATAGAACAAAGAAGAGCTCTTAACAATGAATTATCAGATAGAAATGTAACAAAGACATCAGATTGCAAGAAATTTAACCCTTTAAGGATGTCCAAAATTTTAGACTTTCACTCAAACAGCTACTGCTTCCTTACTATTTATCGTAGGATCATGGTTCATACCTCGTTTTTCTCACGATAGAGCATACTTACCAACGGTACCACGTGTCGGTATCATAAACCTTAACCGGAAAATCGAAAAAAACGGAATTTTTCTGAAAAAATCACCCCTTCGTAACACTTGCGCCCCTCGGGCCCGTCCCCGGTTTCACGTAGGGATCTAAAAAAATTGATAAATACCCAAAGGTAGGTCTACACATAATCCTTATGCATGTTTCAATCTGATATCTTGAAAACTAAAGGCGTGAAAAAGTTTTGAAATTTGCCTTAAGAAAAAAGTCACGTCCCTTCGCACCACTTGGCGCCGCCAAGTTGAATATCCGGTTCCAAAACGCATCTGCGGTGTTCTTTGGTCCATCCTTGACTTGAAAAATAAAAAAAATCCCGGCTTAAATACCTGTTATAGAACCTAAATAAGCGGTCAAAGACGATAGTACGCCATGGTATATAAATATACCAGAACTCTTTAAAAGGTTAAACTTCCTACAGACTAGGGATGACTACATTTTCAGGGAAAACGGAAAACGGAATATAATTCTTCCGGAAACTGGAAAATTAGAAAGACGGATAATTTTCCGGAAAATCGGAAGACGGAAAATTTTCTGGAAAAACGGAAACGGAAAATTTTCCGGAAAATCGGAAAACGGAAAATTTTCCGGAAAAACGGAAACGGAAAATTTTCCGGAAAATCGGAAGACGGAAAATTTTCCGGAAAAACGGAAAACGGAAAATGTGATTTTCGGAAACCGGAAAACTCTTTTTCCGGAAATGGCCATCCCTACTTGGGATACGGATAAAATCTCGAGGTCGAAACCTCGCTGCCCAAAATCTCGCGGAAAAAAAAACCTCGTGTGGGCAAAACCTCGCCGATCCAAAAACTCGCCTGCTCAGAACCTTGCCGTCCAAAATCACGGGGCAACAAAATCTCGCCGGGCCAAAACCTCGCCGCCCAAAATCTCGCCTGGTTAAAACCTTGCCGTCCAAAAATCTCGCGGTCCAAAATCTCGCTTGGCCAAAACCTTGCGGAATGAAACCTTTCCTTAAAATTTACCCAATGAGTTTCTTAATATGCAATTCCATATTACATATTAATATAATAATAATAATAATAATAATAATAATAATAATAATAATAAAAGAAGAAGAAGAAGAAACATATATCGTGAGCGTGGGCTTTCACGGGTATTCCCGACGTCTCCTTTAACCTACAAGACATAATCGAGGGACGTAAAAATTCAGATATTATTTCATACTTTCATAAATATTATTAGATTTTGTTAGAATTTTCTAAGGTCACCGTCAAAATAAAATAAAACCATCCCAGGCTCAAACCCCACATATGTTGAAAATTTGATCGAGACCAGTCGATTGGTTCAAGAGTTATTAAGTCACAAACGCAGCCACTTTCATTTTTATGTATATCTATGTTTCCCCCTTCCCGTCAAAGTGAAATGATAACAACCATGCCAGGCTCTAACCTGATCTGTGTGGCAAATTATATCGAGATTGGTTTCGTGGTTCAAGACTTATTAAGTTCCATTTATTTTTAAATATTTCTCCATCCTCTTGGTTGTGCCGTCAAAATTAAATTATAAAATATATTCAAGGCTAGAATCTCATCTATGTTGAAAATTTCATCGAGATCGGTCGGGTGGCTCAAGAAGTATGATGTCACAGACATAGTCATTTTTATTTTCATAAAGATACTTTTATTTAGGATAGATTTTCAAAGCACACGTTAGAATTTGTTATTCTCATTATTTTAATGCAATTATGTGTTATTACCAAATATATACATATAGCAATATATAGAGCATTCTACATCGAAGAAATCGTCGTGACGACGTTTTATACTGACATTTCTTCGCAGGCGAGATTACGACCAGCCTAGTTTAGTCCAGGCGAGATTCTGTGTCCCGAGATCAGGACCGCGAGGTTTTGGCTAGGCGAGATTTTGGGTATGACGAGATTTTGGGACTCGAGGTTTTGGCAAAGATAGGTTTTGGCCCGGTGAGATTTTGGCCCGCGAGGTTTTGGTCGGCGAGGTTTTGGCAGGCGAGATTTTGGGTCACGAGGTTTTGGGCGGCGAGGTTTTGTACAGGCCAGATTTTGGTCCGCGAGGCTGTAGCCGCGAGGTTCTGGCCGCGACGTTTTGTACCCAATCCACTACGCTTTAATATGAACCTACATTCAAGGTTTTATATAGATGTGGAGAGGGGCAAAATCAGGAAATTTCAGCACATCTTCGTAGTTATAGAATAACATAAGAGTGAATAATAATAATCAATATTTAATGTAAATCAATACAAAATTACTCTTTTGACTTACAATTAGCTACAAATAAAGTCTGTACGTAGTGACGGAGGATCTGGATTTGATCTCATCAGGAGCAATGTTGTTTGCAGTTTATTCTAAACTGTAACTAAGTCTGATTTAACTCGATGTAGATAATAAACGCTCCTCTCAAACGAAGTAATTAAACACTGAATCACGTTCATTTTTCACTAACATTCCTTTTTCGCCCTCTCCCTCTCGCTGTTTTATTTGCTTTCGAAACAAGTAATTAAATAAAAATACACATTTGTCACTTGTGTTGCTTGTAATCTGTAAGTTCCAACGAAGTGTTATTATATATATATATATATATATATATATATATATATATATATATATATATATATATATATATAAGTTATTTTCTCGTGTGTATAAATGTTTAGTATCTTTTTTCAGTCGTGGGTTCGATTTGTTATGGGAGCACATACACTTTGGTGTTTACCAAACATAGAGAGCAATTGTGTATATGTGTGAATTAAAAGACCGAAAAACTGAAGAAATCATGGTTACGAGAGCTAATCACACACCACCTAACAAAAAGACGTCTGGCTGCCCAGGTCATTCGTAGGCTACAACGAACGCCAGAAAGTTTAGTTCAGTTTATCCA
The DNA here is from genome assembly GCF_964235325.1 of Thermobia domestica. NCBI lineage: Eukaryota > Metazoa > Arthropoda > Insecta > Zygentoma > Lepismatidae > Thermobia > Thermobia domestica. Next base: position 67,273,414 of record NC_137466.1, read on the forward strand.
GAGCTACCGCCCCCCCCCCAAAAAAAAAATCTTGAGCTCCTCTTAAGTTCTTTTAACTGTCCCTCCCGCCCAAAATGTCTACTCTTATAGTTTCTCAATGATTCTGAACCCCACCCCCACCCCTCAGGATACGCATTTCACTAAAAAGTTTTTCTTGTACAAGTTGTTATGTACATTTTTATATACGATTTCAATTGCTACCTAGTTAAGTCAATGAATTTTGTCACTTCCTTCCTTTAAAACTTCACTGAACACACTGCGTCACCTCCCCATATCATTGTGGTTTATCTGCCAAATTATGAATTCAAAATTTCATTGTAAGTGTATTTATTGTCAAATTTTCAATTGAATATGAGCAACAGAAATAACATTTTTAAAAATCAGGTATTTATACATCACATAAGGTTATAATCTAAAAGAAAGTACCTTTTACGAAATACAATCTTTTTTTTTTTTCATGTCTAGACGCAAAAATGAACTGATTTATTACAAACGGCACAGTGCTACGTGCGTATATTGTGGGACGAGCGAATATGATGAAATGTCTCGTATTACGTAAACTGCCCCTTTACCAATGAAATTGCATTTTCCGATTTCCCAAAAGTCATAGCAACAGGAATTTCCAAGAAAAGAAACTCCCAATGAACAAACCCACTGCTACAGTAAAAATAGTTCCGTTTTTTTTATTATTATTACAGTTTCGCATTTCGCATTAAAACTTTTTTTTTTAACAAAGTGCATACATGCAAGAAAGGTTTATTACTTGTCTGTTCTTAATTAAAGTGCACCAAACGTTTGGACTTAATGCCGTTATGGATACTACGTTAACCTTATATAGTCTATATATATATATATTTCCTGCACCAGAAGAGGATTATTAGCCATGCACCAACCATACATTTTTTCAACCCCAACTTATCTCTCTTCCTCTCTCTTATTTTTTTTATTGCATCCTTAGAAACTGCAGCAACACACCTTCTAGTCATACATTCTGTAGGTCCTTCCAGAGATATATATACAGCATATGTAAGTATAATTATCTTTTTTCCGTTTTTTTAGCATACATTTATTATTTTATTTCTTTCATGTATTCTTGATAATGCTATTGTTATTTTAGACTAAAAAGAAAACGCTATTCATAAATATGCGAGACCATGTAGTACGGCATAGCCTGGAAATTATAAATAAATCGTTTCTTGGTTTCTACATAGTGGAGAACCAGTCTGCATCACATTTTGTTAATGAGATCATTAATGCAATAGAAGAGAGAGAAATTTTTCTGAGGAAATGTTGTGAGCAAGGATACGGTGTAGTTTGTAGTATTAGCGGTGTTTACAATGATGTTCAAAAGAGAATACGAAATACTGAACCACACTCATTTTATGTACTCTGCCCTACCAATAATTTAAAGCTTGTACTGTATAACAGAAATTAAAGAAATGAGTGACTTTTCAGATACAATGCAATTCCTGTATGTGTATTTGGGGCACAGTTTTTTTGCCTTTAAAAAAATGAAGTTTCAAGACATTCAAAAAGTTCTCTGTAAGGTAATTCTGTTGAGCTTCAAATCTAGTGAAAAGAGAAAAATGAAGCTGAAGTACCCGAAAGAGAATATTGAGAATTATAATTTCGCAGACAAGCAACACTGTGTCCAAAGCACTTAAATCGAAGAATATGAATGGAAACATCGTCGTACATATGAAGAGTGCATAATAAGTGTACTGGATCTATTTATTGACATTTCATTGTATAAGTTCTAGTTTAAGTTTGTTGCTGAAATTATATTTTTCTCAGAAAACTTAAATAATCAGCTTCTCATTACATACATTACATGTTTTCCATAAAGGTAGATTATAGGAACCGATAATTAATTAAAAAAGTAGAATCATTTTCATAATTTCGTCTGTTATTACAAATCATATGGTTTAGATCAGTGCTATTCAACCCCTAGACACAGTTCGCCATCCAATTGTTTACCTCTGAAACTGTTTAAAGAAATAAATCGAAACGAACTTATTAAACTTAATGCACATGTTGTGTTGATTAAAAAGAGGAACAAATATTGACCCAACAAAAGGACAATCAGTGTGCAAATCAAATCAAAAGACTATTTACAGGGGGATGAAGTGCACATCCGAAAAAAATTAACATGGGAAATTTCAAAACATATGGGAAACATCCAGTTCTACTGAGAAGGTTTTTCCCCTCATCCTCACTGATAATTCATGCACTGAGAACAATGTTAAAAATTCAAAAACTAAAAGTAATTTTAGAACTTACTACATGTACCTTCTCCAACTATGATCATTCAATAAATATTGGAAATGTGCTTATTTTAGGATTACGTACCCCCAGAAACATCTTTGCGTACCCCCGGTTGAATAGCACAGGTTTAGATTACACATTGCCATGATAACAGACTTGAGAACCCTAAATATTTAATTCTACGGATAAGAGTTTCTGGGAATGAGAATTAACATACTGAGAGAATATTTTAAAGTGGAATTGCCGTAAATTTTATTGCGCAAATAAAATTTTGAAACTTCCCGATTGAAACAACCAAAATTAGTTGTAAAATTACTTATTTACTGGAATTACCTCACAAATGAACTAAAATATAGGCAAGTTTTGTTAAGTTCAAGTAAGGTTTAGAATAAAATACGTAGCCGTATATAATATTAACTATTCTTTACCTGTAGTGGAAAAGGAGGTTGAATCCTAACCAAGTTAGAAAAAGTGTAGCTGTTCGAAGCATTGAGAATCAAAATTAAAAATGAGTAATTGTTTGCTGGAGCTAATTTCATTTTCAACATACAAGGTAAAAGTAAATTTTAACAGTTCGACTAAGTGCAGTATCTAAATATGTTGTGTTTATGTTTATATAGCTTGTACAATGACATAGATATTGTCATGGAGCGAGTTCAACTTTCTATTACTTAGGGAGCACTACGCAATCCTTACACTCTTAAAAACACTTTCTTAAATCTGAGAAACCGTTTCTTATCTGTGCAGTGAGAATATTTTTTCTTAGATATAAGAGTTTGAAACTCTTATTAATGAGAAATTAAGAAAAGTAGAGGAACTTGTATAAAGCGAAACGAGAAAATATATTGTTACTTTCCTTATGAATGAGAATTGACAAATCTCATTTCTAAGAAAATATTGTCTCGGTGCACAGATAAGAAACGCTGTCTCAAATTTAAGAAATTATTTTTTAACAGTGTAAAATACGTAATTTTGCTGTCTAATTCATAATATTTGACATTCTGCATATTTAAGTTATTTGCGTTAAAACAAACAGATCTTAGCAATGCAGAAGAAATGTGTCTCTATAAACAAAATAGATTTAAAACTTACGTTCAGGTCAACTTATATATAATATTTACCGTTTGGTTGCATTATTACTCAGATAGGAACAAAAGACTGTGGTTGAATTCCATGGTGTTTTAACGTTGTAGTCCGATTATCTATTTTACCCCAATGAAAGAGTATTAAAAAAAAATAATAAAACCAAGCAGAATATTTTTCCACAAGAGAATTTTCCACTTCTGATTTCATTAGTAATAGTATCGCATGGATATTGGTCCTATTTGGAAGTTGACTGAAATTTTCCAGTGCTGATGTAGATTAATTATATTTTAAGAAAGTAATTAGTGTTTAAATGTAGAATTTAAAAAAATGATTTATATATAGTTAATATTAAATGGACATAACGAAACCCCGGGACATAACAATAAGTTTTAGCAAAAAATGGGTCAATACAGATGTACTATTGAATAACTTAATTGCATGAGTTTAATTGAATGTAATGGCATGTAGCGTTAGTGTTAGTAGCGTTAATTTATTTTAAAAAATCTCAAAATGGAAGTAACTTTGGAGAATAAGCTTACTGCGTAATTTTGAAATTTTATAATGAAATAATTGAATTACTGACATCTTAACCAACTGCACGAGTATAAACTTCTTTACAACTAATTTTGGAAATTGCATGAAGGTGCAACTAGTGTCACCTGTTACTGTATTTGCCAACTATTTTGTTCCTTTTAAATTAATGCTTAATAAATATGAGGTGTCAAATAAAAGTTGAAAAGAAAATCTGTTGTAAGTGTAATCATTTGATTTTGTTTTTAGAATTTTGATTAATCTACTGCGGGTTCAGGGAGATGTGAACGGACTTGAAATTGTTTACTAGAAATAATATTTGGAGATGAGAAGGAATTAAACCGTCTTGAATTATTCGTTAATTCATTTTTTTACTGATTAGACCACGTTACCATTGGTTTGTACGTAATATAATAAGTTAAAAGAAAAGTAATTGAAGATATTGGTAATTGTAGCTAAACAACTCCTTTGTCTCCCACTGGCGGCCCAATAATATCCATGTTTTCAATACACATTTTTAGACTATAAAATGAACACATGAATAATAAACTGGATGGCAAAATTACTTATAAAAAATATCTTCAGTATAAGATTAATAATATTATTATAGCAGACATTATTAATTAATTTAATAGGTAGTACAGTAATTGTATTCACATGAGACTATCAATATATGGACCGTTTGGGTGCCAAGTTTCTTAATTCCAAGTAACAAAGGATTGAGTATTTTTGTTCATTTCCGTAGGTGGTCACCTTTAAAAGAAAATTAAAAACGGGAAATTATAAAACTGAACTCCACAGTTATATTTTCTTGTAGCCAACAGAATTGAAAATATGAATTGTTAATGAGACACTGAGCTTCAAAGTTTCCAACAGTGAAATTTGAACTTCAACATCAAGTTCAAATCACATCAAAGGAATGTTACTCATTATCAACATTAGAAAAGAAACATCTTAATTATATTTTTTATATTTTTGGTTGCAACTGTTAAAGACAAAGAATAATTCATGTTCTGTCCTAAAAAGAAATCCTTTGGCTCCCAAGTGGTCCCTATATCTAACCAACCCATTTATATCCTCTACCTCTCTCTCTCCTTATTAGATCTATAATTTTCTATTTCTCTTCTTGTGTTCATCTCTATATGATAAGGCATTGCGCTGAAAGGTAACTACAAGGTCTATCTAAGCGAAAACGTGTGAGAATCACAAAAAAAGTGAAACTACATGTTTTGCAAATGAAGGATTGTGAAAACATAATCGGAGGGCCTTTGAAGCTTGTTGTGTAGATATATAAAAAAAAAAAAAAGTTCCACTGAGGCCAGCGTTTTGTTAAATCTTTTTGTATAATCTATGTAGAAAATTACTATATTATTTCTACTATTTTCAATATGGGATGACTAATAAACGTGAAGTTATATTTGAAATAGCAGTAGTGGTTCGTGATCTCTAGAAGCAGCGGTTGCAATATCAAAGGCATGTTTCTACTTGCGAAGTTTTGTGTAGTCTTTTGAGTCTTATCCAAACGATATTTAGGAAATTTGAACTTGAAAGTCCTTTAAAGCTCTACACTTAGGTTTGTTGATTTAAATACATCACACTTATATTGATTTCATATATATATATATATATATATATATATATATATATATATATATATATATATATATATATATATATATATATCCTTCTTTAAAAACAAAATGAAAAACCAATGTCAATGTACGTTTATACATTATTTATACAGTAAATTTCTATACCGATGTTTTCGAACAAGAGAACAAGAGATCGGAACAGCGGTGGTTCGGTAGTAAAGCGCTCACCTCAGACTAATGGGCTCCCTGTTCGATTCCAGCTTCCGCTAAGTGTGGTTGCGGTGGACAAGCACCTTGTGCGTGGATTTTCTCACGGTTCCCCCCGTTTCTGCCCACTTTCGTCAATGCAATTGCCATCTATTTCATCATGAGCATTTCTCTTAGCCTCGGTTCATAATTGTTGGACGTAAACTAAATAATAATAATAATAATAATAATAATAATAATAATATATAGCATGTGCTGTAATGCATGAATGAGGGCGTTACGAAAAAAGAAAATAAATACCCATCGACAAAGTTAAACCAAAATATTAATTGAACAAATTATTTTTCAGCAGCAGTATCTTTCTCGATTTGAGGGTTTCGTACGTCTCGTATAACTTCAAGGAAAATATTTTTCTTGAGAGAGAAAGAACCGATATTGGACAGATTTTGAGATAGAACATTCTTAAAAGCTACATTAAACAGAGGATAAACTGAAATATGAAATTATCTTACATTTTCGTAATTTCTCTGTTTTTACTTATAATGAATACTTAGGACCAGTCTATAAAATCGCCGTAAAATGCATAATCTGACATCTCTCTCAATCAGAAACGAACATAATTTGCCGGCCAACAAGCCGTAACGAAGCTGTTTGCATTGCAAGCAATAACCTTCCGCTGCTGCTCTAATACAATTTCTTGCAGAACTTAGCATAAAGTAATAATTACCAGTACTACTGATTATACTGATTATAATCAGTAGTACTGTAATCAGTGGCACTTAAGGTTGCCAACGATCCGGTATTTTACCGGACAGTTAGGTTTTGACCTCCTTGTCCATCGTCTGGTACGACTTGGAAACCGAACCTTAAATGTCCGGTAACCTCTTACTAGTCCTACTCTCTATTCCAGTAGTTCTCAAAGTGGGGTCCATGAGGTCTAAAAATTGAAATGTGTTGTAATAAAAAGGAAACTCACAGCTGTTACGCAAGGAGTATTTTTTCAGTTACTAAAAAGAAAGCAATTAGAAATTATACCTACGTTTGTAAATTTAAATGTTTTCCTAATTTACTAAAATTCTGCCCTGTATGAAGAGTTGTCTAAAAAGTCATTACAACATTGATGCCTTTGCCTACCACTTACTTATGTGAGCAAACCTTTTCTGCTCTTTGTAGTATTAAAACCTTAAAGTGAAATAGTCTTAATGTGGAATCGGATCCAAGATTGATGGTGACAAAACTTATTCCAGATTTCAGTGCAATTACGGAAAAACAGAAATAATTTTATTCCTCACATTAGTGACCCCACATTTGAGAATATTGTTTATCAAGTGGATTTACTTTAAAAAAAAAGACATTGATTTTTGAGTCAATCTTGAAAGTTACTGTATTTTCAATTAACATTTCGTACACTAAGAAACAATATCATAACAATCTTATCTTTAGAATAAATTACTAATTTCATTATTTATCTTGATCTTTTTCCTGTCAGTGATAATTCTAATTAGTATATTTTTTTAATACCATGTGAAATTTCAGATAGCATTGCAAGGGGGTTCGCAGATTACTTTCCGAATGAACAGGGGATCCGGAAAGTTTGAGAACCACTGCTCTATTCTATTCAGATTATTTTGGAGTGACGAAAAGAATCGTTTGTCGATGAACAAGGTTAAAGCAGATCTTATGATTCGCTTTAATATTGACCTGTCGTGCGGGGAATTCGCTGAAGAGTTGAAAGCAGGAAAATTTACTGAACTTATCAAAATTGATAAAGTTGAACAAAAGTACATTTTCAAGAGCTCATTGCTTTATCCTCCTCAGCTGTATCGGTCAATTAAATAATGCATCCAAATCCAACATAAGTATTTAGGCATTATGAGGCATTAATTACCATCCGTAGCGAAGCTGGTAAGACTTATTTTGCAAGTATATTTTGTGCATACCAGAATAATATTTGCTTTTTTTTGTTTTAAATACGATGTATTAAGGTAAACGCGCCTGAATTCGACAGGCACCCGAATTCGACATACCTATGCTTAAATGTTGTGAAATAAGCGTAAGATGTCATCCCTGCGATCGTGAATAGAAGTGGCAACATTATGGGAGTGTCTTTTCTCGTGTGAAAAGTGCGGTTACAGTAGATGAGTCATACGCATGGAGAAAAGAAGGACATTGTTATGTGTGTGATACACTCTTCGAGAAAAAACACATAATCTTAAGAAAATCATAAGACGGCAGGTTATTTTCGTAAGACTTATTAAAGTTAGGTTTGCTTCAAGCAAATAGTGGTACTTTAATGTTGTAAAGGAGTTTCAATCAGTGCGTTTTGCTTTCTTCTGTGAGGACAAAGGTTGTGATGTAACATGAACGGGGGGTTGTCGAAAACACGAGCCTTTATTTGTAACGTGAACCGGATTTCGACAAGGTTCTCGAATTCATACTCAGTAGTGCAAATATAATTTTAACTGAATATTTAACGTACAAGTATGTTCAAAGTCTTTCATAAAGCTATTTGTTGCATAATTCTCCGATAGTTGTAACCTCAGTTCGATATGGAATGTCGAAACCAGGTTCATGCATGTCGAATTGAGGATCATCGAAGTAACTACTCAGTTCAGAAAATTTAAGTTGTGTTCTTTGGCCCGTCTGATAATTTCTGCATAATAATAGAACAATATTTGAAGCTGAGAAGAGATCACTACTAATAATAATGCCGACTTAATGTTTTACATGGATATAATTGAAGGTGTCGAATTCAGATACCGCACTGTCGAAACCAGGTGAAGTGTGTCGAATTCGGGTTCCATTGGCGAGTTCCAGTTTCATAAAAAAATTTAACATTAGCATTTGAGCCTTGAAGTGACTTTTAGTATTAGTAGAGACTGTACATTTCAAGGAAAAAAATGGGCCAACACCGACCAATATTATGGCCACAATAGGCAATTAATTTTGAAAAAGGTCCTTAACCTGTCGAAATCCGGCGCGTTTACCTTATTGATGGTAGACCACAATAATTACATATGCCGACTCAACCAAAACTGAAATAAATGCTTCAAAAGTAATTAAAGTTTTTAACTTCAACTCGGAATCCCTCAATTTCATGTGGAGTAACCACTTCCGTGTTGTTCACACTTTTTACGAGCGATGTTGTCACGATTTTAAGAGTATACGTACTCCAGGAGGGTGTCTGGTATTTCTATTCTCAAAAGTTGGGAACCCTATGTACCACCCAGGATTTCTTCGTCCCATGAGAGGCAAAATCAAAATGTTAGGAGGCTGCATTGGGGTATTATTTTGTGTATATTGATTATAGCAATTTAATTTGTCTTAACTCCGGGGAAACGAAGTTCCCCGAAATCATGCCTGGAAGATACATGTCTACCAGCAGATGCGTATTTGTTGTTTTCAAGTTTGTTTTCTGTGAGTCAGTTTGTTCTTCTTCTAAGCTCCCATGAGTCAACCACCCTATCAATTAAGTCAAGGTGTCAAGTGGAGCAATTCATAAGTACAGGACCAGATTAATCCAATTGGAGGCCCGGGGCTAGGAAAAAATATGTCTTCTGCTGACTTCGACTTATATATTTCTGTGAAACTTTAGTAGGAAAGTTAAGGGAATACATGAAGTTCAACGTCAACCATGCAATGCATTGGATGATGTTATATCTAAAGGAACTTTCCAAATTAAGAGGGTTGATGTAACAAACAAAGAAATTTGTTTCGTATTTTTTGGTCGCATTTTATCTTATGATGATGATTGTATCTCGCATGATTCTGTTTAGACAGCCAGTTGAGATTTTGATCAGATTGGAGACCCCTATTCGCTTTCCCATGTTAAGAAATGGGACCTCCCTTCTTAACGTTACTGAATCCGATGACAACACTCATTGCAATTGGAAAGGTAAACCTCTCTCTTTCGTTCATTTTTTTTAAATGAATCTTTTTTAGAAGTGCATCAATACTGTTTTGCGCTGGAAATGTAAGGTTAATTTTTACTGAAGCAGTACTTTAATATTTAAAAGAGTGCGGTTGACCAACCATGCAACCTATAGCACCAGCCGCCACTGTGACATAGTTAAAACATTGCTTAATCACGGTACCATGTTTAGATTAGTTCAAATATAATTTCATGTCACTCCAGAATTCAAACTTCAATATTCGATCTCAAGTAGTAAACACCATTAATCCGCATAAAACTCACCAGTAAGTTATAGAGCTAATATTACGGTTGTTTCTGGGTAATTGATTCTTTCCAGGTCACCGGGTCAGAAAAACAAGTCTCAGACCTTGATAACCTGAACAAAAGTTATGACACAAGTGACCCGATAACCCATGACCCTTTCCGTCACTGGTGCCAAGGTAGAGGGGTGTTCCTGTTTGGAACAGGCTGTTAGACCACGATGAGGAAGAGCTCTACGGTAGTGCTCTCAACGGGTCGGGTCGGTCTTCAACCCGACCCGACCCGAACCGTGATCCGACCTGATTGACCTGACCCGACAACCCGACCCGAGCTGACCCGGTTGACCCGACCCGACAACCCGACGCGAATAACCCGACCCGACTGACCCGACAACCCGACCCGAGTTGACCCGACTGACCCGATCCGTGTCGGGTCGGTCGGGTCACGGGTCGGGTCGGTCAACCCGATCCGTTTTAAGAGTACTATATTCACGACACTGGGTGAACGCAAAAATGCACTATCATTGGGAATTAAACCCGGATAAGTGTACCGAAGTCTTACACGTTAACCACTAGCTAGATCAAGCGTGGGATTTGTATATGCATCTTAATGAATATTTGTCACTTTTCAGGTTTGGTTATTTCTTTTTATAACTGATACCAATGTCCGACGTGGGAGAAATTTATTTATTTTTTCTTGCTTTAGTTCTATGTGACGAAATTTTTATTCAAGGTCAGTGTTCTCACCTGCTTGGACGGCAGGGGGTCTTCTCGGAAGGCAGTAGCAAGTGTCTTTTGGTGGAGACAAAAGGAAATCGTTTAACTACAATGATAAGGGTTGAGGAAACAGGAGAACGAACACCTGTGATTTTTTCCAACTCTTCAACTTTCATTCCAAAATAGGTTCTTATGATTCCGGGACCCGTGCCACTTTGATTTTTCTTTCTCGGTAATTAAAACGTATTTTACAGTATACATAGTTGCACGTAAGAAGATACATTATATGAATTTTGTAATTTAAAATTTAAAAATACAGTATGATATTTAATTATGAAGTACTAATTTTATTTCATCACTTTCAGCCCAACAAATGAAATTCAAACAATTCGCTCCCTGGGTCTTGGTCATCAATACTGCGTCTTATTCTTTGTCTTGCAGTCAAGTCTTGGTCCTGCATTTCGTAGTCGTGGTGGTCTTTCATGCTATACAAGAGCCAAGAATGCTCGCCTCATCGGTACAGATGAAGACCAAGTGTGATTTTGATTATGGTCTTTCATACTATACGGAAAGCAAGAAAATATGCTCATCGCTACTTCGTGATCACTAAAACAAGGCCAAGAGCATGATTACTATGCAATTCGTCTTGCATATCCAATCTTTATCTTGTTCTTGTATCGATGTCCTTGGGCTTGGTGAAATAAAATTAAATATTCAGTTTAAGGTCCCTCGATTCTGCACCGAGGCTAAGGGATACGGTGACCATGAGAAATGAATGAAATGGTGGAATGAAGAAAGTGGGAGGAAACAGGAGAACCCCGAGAAAACCCACTACACGGCGTATCTCTACCACAAAGCCTACTTAGCACAAGCTGGGATCAAACCATGGACACCATGCACCAGAGATGAATTCTCTACCAATGAGCCACCACAGCCCTGCTTGGGCTTGGTCGTCCATATCCAATCTTTCTTTTGGCCTTGCTTAAACAACTTCTAGTTTTGTTCTAAATCCAGACTCCATAATGGCGTAGATATTAATATTACAGTCGATTGGTAAAATCAATCTTCCACATTTACAAATTAAAGTACACACAAGTACAAAAATAAGCATTTACCATAAAAACACTAGCTGCAAGTGTTCAAAATAGATTTATGGCTTCTATAAAATCAATTGAAAATTGCTATTTTTAATTAGGCAGCTAGTGAAAAACAGCAGCTTTCGACTCCAGCCGAGTTTAAGCTCAACCAAAACTCACTTGTCCAAAGTGAACTGACCTGACTGACCCGACCCGATAACCCGACCCAATTTACCCGACCCGAGCTGACCCGATTGACCCGACTCGACAACCCGACCCGATTTGACCCGAGTAGCCTGACCCAACAACCCGACCCGAGCTGACCCGACTGACCCGACCCGTTTGAGAGCACTACTCTACGGCTACCACAGCTTGATTTCAGGACGTACATGAGATGATGGTATAAGCAAGGGCATGCTCTGACTGCTTTTACCTTGAGATTTCTTCAGGTACCCATATTCTAGCTTGGTTGGGTGAATTTCTGAGCCGCTTTTGAACAAGGGCAGAATCGGGAAACAAATCATGTCTCCTATCGGGAATCAAAACCTGAGCTTTCTGGTTGGTATATAAATGCCTGACTACGCTCCCCTGACTTTGTAATGAAGTGAAGCTTATAGTAAATAGAAATAAATATACAGCATACATGTTTTGTTTCACTTTATTTTTTTAAATCCATTATTTTAATTTTATTATTAATAGTAAAAATATTGAATGAATGAATGTACGAGGGTTCAGTTTTTCAACCTGTTTTTTTTCTAACCATCGACTACTTCACCCAGTGCGTATTCCACTTTTTCCGTTGATATTCCAGTTAGTTGTTTTTCTTCCTTCCTTGTGTTGCAGATATACTGGTGATTTTTTGTTGTATTACCAATGCCTTCCTCAGGGGGTGTAGTCCCCAGTTGGCAACAATTGTGGTCAGCCTCAGATTACTGGTAGCCACTTGCAATGTGTTGTTCTTTGTACTTGACAAGGTCAGAATATTGTACTCTAACGCAGAGCTCAATTGGAACAATCGATCCAATTGGCTGGCCCTGTTTGTTACTCTTTATTTCGTGTGGAGTACGTCTTATTGTGTAAGGATATAGGTTACGTATGATGTTTGTGAGTTACATTGATTTCAGTTAATTGTGGAAGAACTTTGTAAGAACGATGGTTAATTATGTGGGTTTATTTGTATCAAAAAAGTTATTCGTCTATGTGCGTCTTTTTTTGGAGATTCTCTACCGGTTCTCTACAAACCCATATCGATTGTGGTACTCACCGGTCAAGAAAGTAGGAAGTCACTGGAGATGCCCTTTGTGTTTGTGCTTTTCACTACAACTAAAGGCATTTATTCACAAAATAAATTCCAACTTTTCTTTCTTTTCCAACTTTTAGCATGGTTTTCACTCTAACAAAATGCATCTATAAAGTTTCATGCTTATAAGTTTTTTTTTTTTTTTTTTTTTTTTTTTTTAATTGAACGCAACTTTAAAACCATTTCTTATCTTGCGGCGACCATTTTCCAATATAGTGGCCATAGCACACTTGCGATTCTTGGGGACTTTTAGTATGTTTTTCAATGCAACTTAATACCTCTATTTACAAAGTCCCATGCTTATAAGGATTTTTTCAACTGATTTTCATATTATGACTGGACTATTTAAGAAAAATAATAGATAAACGAAATTGAAATGAAATCCTTAAGTTTTGGGTCCCACGATTATGCCGACTAAGGCAAAGGAGACGGTGATGATGAGAAATGAATGAAATGATGGAATGAAATTGAACGCTTAAAACAAAACATGTTTAATTTAAATATTCATGAACAAATTCTTTTAATGATATGCACAAATCAGAACAGTAATATTTAAACCTTCAGAGATAGCTGTAGTATTAATTACAATTCAACTTAATGAAATTTATAGTACATATGGTAAAAAAAAAAAATAGTATAATTAAAAGAAAAAGTATTTTTCTTTCTAGTTAAATGATTTTGCTTTTTTTTAAAGATAAACTTTAAGATCTGTCTGCTGCACATTATTTACGGTTTTTATTGTCAGCCCAACATTTTTGATTCTGCCATCTATTAGGCAAAAGGGAAAAGCAATTGTATAACTTTCTCTAGCTCTTGAACACTCGTCCATTCTGAGAATGCTTACGAATGACTGAATAGGCCGTTCTCATTGTACCCCGTGGCCAAGTTTTACATCTCTATAATTCTGTGCTTCCAAATGAATGAGTGATCGTTGCTATACTGTATAAACGCGTGAGAGCCAAGAGGGAGAGAGAAGTGTATGAGAAAATGATGCGGGACGTGTGATGGTCACGTGACCTTGGAAGGGATGCTGTGACAATTCGAGTGACAAAAAGAAGAGTCAAGAATAAACGTCTGATAAAGAGCGTAGAAATAGGGGATGAATTATGATCGTAACAATGCGGAATTGAGATCCGATTATTTCACATAGATGATCCTTTAATGTAATTTGTGTCTTAATCTGGTCAGTTACACATCCCATTGAATATTCCTTCCCCATTATATACGTATGTAGACACGTGTAACACTGAATAAGCAGACGATTTTTGTATCTTGTTCACACATTCCACTCTATTCATGAGAAAAGGAGTGAATTAAGTGGTTTTATAAACTCTCCTCCCACATCTTTGCAAGATAATTCATGAGAAAATCTCTTTACATCAACATTACATCTATATAAAAATAGGGTGTGCTACTAACTCCAGAATCAAATAAGAATAGAAAATTTGACATCACACAACACTTGGATATCTTTTTGTTATTATTATTATTATTTTAATGTTTTTTCCTCTCACTCATTTGAGTAGAAGATATATGCAGTCATATGAAGGCCATCCAAATACCTATTAGTGTTTCTTTGATCATTTTTAGGTCTGTAGTCAGTTTCTTATAAGTCTGTGTGTGTGTATTATCAGTAAATGTTACTACGTTACACCATTCAAGAGGATTTTATTTACCTTTCTATAACGTAACTTCATTGTGACAAGCCTTGTTAACGTAAAAATGAAATGAAATCCTTGAGTTTTACGTTCCACGTTTATGCCGGCTAGGCTAAAGGAGACGGTGATATGAGAAATGAATGAAATGGTGGAATGAAGAAAGTGGGAGAGGAAACGGGAGAACCCCGAGAAAACCCACGTACACAGTGTTTGTCCACCACAAAGTTCACTAGGCGCGAGCTGGGATCGAACCAGGGACCCCATGCACCAGAGGTGAACACTCTTCCACTGAGCCACCGCAGCCCTTTTTGTTAAAGTAATGTCTTGTTCGGTGAGGAAGTGTGAAATAAAAGTCTCATGGGTTTTGAAAGGATTTTTTAAAATATAATATTGTATTTTACAGAAGTATGTGTAACGAGTTTGCTAAATTAGCATAATTAGCACTAATATTAGCTCTTTCTCTATACTTTACTGTATTTAATCTTTCAGTTCTCGTTTTCTATCTTAATTATTTACTAGCTGAAATACCCGTTCTTTGCATAGGGAATAAAGTTTATGGAAAATAGTTTGAACCCCTTGTATTGAACTCATTTCAATGATAAAGAACCCCTCCCCCTTAATATACACATTTTAATCAAAGTAACATGGTAAAAATTTAGCTTAAGGTATATACCAGTGGCGTATTTAGGTATACGATTTTGTTTCGGGAGGAGCTTTGCTAACTTTCGGGGGGGGGGGCTTTGCGTGAAAATGTGATAATTCAGCAAGATATTTCTGAATAAGACCCGAAGCTCCTCCCCTAAATACGCCACTGGTATATACTATACTCCAAAGTTAATTTCAAACAGTTCAGCCGTTTCCATGATGCGATCAGAAGAGAAATAATATTGTTTTCCATATGGAAGGAAAATTATTGAAAATTTCCCCTTATAAAGGATATTTAAAAAAAAAAAAAATGCTGAAGCACTGCCCGTTTACTTTTAATGATAAGTATATATCGAGTCTCATATTCTTCACTTGACGGGTTCGTAAAATATTCAATTTTATTATAAATTATGAACCTCTCCCTCTCCTCCCCCTCCCCCTTTAGTGTTCTTAAAATACACTTTTAATCAATGTAACATGACAAAATCCCAGTTTGAGTTAAGAGTCTTCATCCCAGCGAAATTAAAATACCGCTAATTTTACAGTAATTATGTGATATCTTCAAATAAATAAAAGATAGTTGAAATATGGAACAAGAGCGCCCTAGACAATATTATTTTGCGTGAGGTACTGTTATCACAAGTCACCTAGCGGCTTTACGTTTTCAGCTGTTTAGAAACGCGAAAATAAATGCCGATTTTCAAAATGGCTCGAAATCGAAAGCAGATAAGTGAGTCGTGATAACGGTTTCTCATGTAAAATAATATTGTCTAGGGCGCTCTTGTTCCACATTTCGATTATCTTTTATATATTTGAAGATATCACATAATTACTGTAAAATTAGCGGTATTTTAATTTCGCCGGGATGAAGACTCTTAAGTGAAATTGAAACTCCATTTCAAACAAGTTCAGTCGTTTTCCTGCGATTCGATTTCACGCAAGATCACTTTAATTTTTGTACAGGTCTAACCTTATTTGACTGAGTTACGTTACAGGAAATAGAACGGAAGGAAAAAGAAGAAAGGACCAAAGAGACTACAATTATTGGAGTGGTATTAAACGAAATGAAATCTTTCAGTTTAACGTCCCACGATTATGTCCTTTAGGCTAAGGGAGACGGATGATAGAGGCAAATGAATAATGATGGAAAAATTAGGGAAATGCCAATGTGAGAGGAAAGGGAGTACTCCATTAAACCCACGGACACGATGTTATCCATCAGAAACTTAGTTTGCAGGGATCGAACCAGGGATTCCAAGTACTAGAGGTAGGCACTCTACCACTGACCCGCCGTACCCCGTATGGTATTAAACTATTAGCAACTATATCAACACAGGGGGTTTAGCTAAAGACCGTGATGCATGAAGGCTTTAGTTTGCGGCAAGTTACATGCCTGTAATGGCAGAATGTGTATGATTATGACTGATATGATGTTCTAATAAGGAAGTAACCTTTCTAATGGGTTATTTTAATGAGAGAGAAAAGAAGATCCAATATTGAATGTGAGGAAAAGAAGTGATTAGATTTTTTTTTTTTTTTTTTTAGAAGACATTCTATTATGTCACTGTGAAAGAAGATACTGAAGAAAGGAAAGAAGAAAAGAGAGAGGATTGGGTTTTCCTAATACAATACTAATGTGGATTAATTTCTACACCTAGACAAAGAAGTTATTATCTCTTTTCAGGAACGATACTATGTGAAAGAAAGAAATGATTTATTTACTACTCCGATTAGTGATCAAGGGAAGTATCCTCAACTCGGATCAAGCACGAACCACGCTTAAAAAAACAAAGCATGCGTGCTAACCACTTAGCCACGAAGCTTCGCCATTTTAGATTGTTTATAGGCAGAATAAAAACTGAAATAGAAACTCTGATCATTGGGCAATAATTTCTCACCAATTTATCTGAGAGCTCCTTCGTGGCTATATGGTAAGCGTACGCACTTCCAGTGCGGGAGACTCGTGTTTGACTCTCGATAGGAAAAGCAATGAGCACGAGAGTCTTGGCCCTGCAGTTTTGGTACTTTCATTATCTCAATCTCATCTTAGGTGAGGGATATTTAGAGTATATTTAGTTTGAGGTAGCAAGGCAGTATAAAGATAATGAAAATATATCGACTAAATGCAGTCATGCCATTTTCAATAAAGTAAAATCTATGGAAATTAATCAGTCTAGGGAATAATAAATTAAACCAATTGACTTGAATTTTGCCGAAAAGAAATTCCAGAATTAACACTGCATAGTGATTCTTTTATTGTCTAAAATTATCATACTAATTAATAAATGGTGTAGTAAGTTTTGCTCCTCTATAGTGTTTTTAAGCTTCTATGCTTAAATTTCTCAACTTTATTTATTTATTTTTAAAATTACGATTAAGGTAAATTGAGTGTGTTAGGTCCCATAATGTTTTTAAATGTGATTCAGCAACAGTCAAATCCTGTCGTCGTCTACTATCACCTTATTCGCTTTAAACGTTATGTCTTGACTGAAGACTTACCCCGGCCCATCAACCCTATAAAACTAATTCCTTCATTATGAGAAATTTGATATAAAAATTAATAATTTAGCTAAAGTAAGTTTAAAGAAATTCAGATTTGGAAGGTAACTAGCTCCAATTCGAGATTTTTACTCCAGAGTTTAAAGTTCGAGAAACTGATCTTGAATATTTAGTCACTCGCGTTTTTAAATTGTTCTGTGAGCCCATAAAAGAAGAGACCTATATCGGTTTTGAAATGGTAACCCCTGAAACTACTAGTGGCACGTCAGAGGTGTTGCTTACGTTGAAAAATAAACTTATTCATAATCCCTCAGACACTAAATATCCCTCGTCGAGTGAGTATAGGCAAGATGGGATTGGATCTATATCTAAGATGGGATTGGTTCTACATCTAAGATCTCACGATGGGATCTACATCTAAGATGGGATTGAGATAATGATATATATTGCTGGAAGGTCCATAGGCGAAACGGGAATGAACCTTTTAATCAATAGTAATAACATACTAACGAAAAACGTGAAACTTTATGTATAGGAGAGTCTTTTGCCCTCACCGCACGAAAAGAAAACCTGAAATGACACTGTTCCGCTCAACAAGGCTCTGAAAATTCATGCTGTGCTTGCTCTTTGCTGTATTTTTTCATTCTTTGGGATTCATACAATAAACTTATAATAAATACAAATGTTGGTTTAGAGTGCGTAAGATGTAATAGATGAATGTATTGCCCACGTGAAGGTTTCAAACTCAGAAGGTTTGCATTGATATATTCGTTCCACAGCAAAGTATTGCTCCACAACCTTGAATGGAATTTTGTTTTCAACCACTCGCTTCTGCCTGCCAAAACTCTCTGGACCTATGACTAGTCTCATTACAGTTAGTTGTCTGGGGTTGTAAGTAAAAGTCCTTCTTAGTAAAAGCAAGCAACAACAGTAAATATTGGTCGAATACAATATCCGTGTATCTGTGATCCTCTTTTGGATTTACCTGGAGTACGGAGAATGGGAATGAATTGAAACGATGTGTAGAAGATGAGAAAAGGCACAATTCTATGAATTGTTATGAGATAAGAACTTAACTTACTTTGCACATCATTTGATATATTTAAGATAGCCCATAATTGAATTCTGTGAAGTCTTACGAAAAAGAAATGTGCCTAAGACAGCAGGTAAACCAAAAGTCTCGTCTGCTTTTGTAAATTTATGTACAAAAATTTTTGACCTGATTTTCTTCTTAATTGTATCTAAAAGTTATCAAAATCGAGACATTTATCGTCTCGTCCCACATTTGAAGAAACACTTTTCGTTTCGGTTGTCGTCTCGTAGAAAACACTTAAGCCCAGAAGGATGGGATGAAAGTGTGGACTTTACTACTTCGTTATTTAAGGAAATGATACCTTCAGCATCACGCTCTGGGTGGTTTTACTTCCTTCCCCCAAAAGTTGTTCTAGGTACTCATTTAAGGAAGGCATGATGAATCTCTGGGCTGTTATAGAACGTTATATAACGAGAAAAATTTTCCACTCCAATGGGGATCAAATCGGTTGGTAGAAGGACCCCTTACCAAACTATGCTATAGTGTGTCTGTAAGTGACAATTCTATATTTTGTTCGTATAAAAGGCATAATACCTTCGAATAAAACCTCTCTTCGTATAAGCGGCAATAATAGGTTGAAATTAGTGTTAAATGCGAGACAAGACGAGACGAGAAATAAGAGTTAAGTTGAGTTTAGCGTCCATTTCAGCAGCGAGGCTATAAGAGACGTGGACCTACTGATTAACGTGGAATCCGAACCACATGAGCTCCCACCGTGAATCGAACATGGGTCTCACACGCCAAAGGCGCGTACGCTAACCGTTGTTTAGCCACGAGGGAGCTCACGAGAAGTTAAGAGTTTCTCGCCTTACCTCGTAAATTTTTATACAAGTCTCGGCCAGTCTGTAGAAGTCATCAAAATTTCATCTAGAAGTCATCAAATTTTTTCTGCGTCACCAGAGGCCCACGAAGGGTGTGATATAAAAACGTTCCAGCCAAACTTGTTGTTGGAGCATATTGTGATGACTTGCATGTCTTTGAAACGTTGATAAATACTCTTCATTGTGTTCGTACAATTCACCTTTTATTTTATAGCGTTATGTAACACTAAAACAGTGTATGAGATCTAACGTAAGACTTGAGTGAAGTAGTGTAACCCAGAAGATTCGAGGAACGTCTTTTTTTTGTGGCTCAATTCTAGTCTGAAAAACGTGACAAAAAGTGTCACGTTTCTCGTCATCTCTCGAATTTGAAAATGTACTTCTGTTTCCGACTATCGTTTTGTTCTCGAGATGTGGGCAATACTAATTGAAACGAAGATAGGAATCAGTATCAGGGAAGTCACTCACAAGGGACCAAAGGGCCCAGACCCCCCAAAATACTTCCTAACTCAACATACATTTGTACAGTCAAAAGCAAAAAAACCTGCAACATGAGCATATAACTTTTTTTGTGAAACTACTCCTAACAGCGCAGGGAATCGACCTAACGTCTAAGTGGCACGAATCACGCCAGGATAAACCTCGGCGTCCTCGCCTGCTCACTTATTTTGGAGCAAAGGACTTCATCGTTTCACAATAAACTTAAATGCTCATGTTGCAGGTTTTTTGCTGCGGACTGTACACTTTCTCAATAAAATTACACTTGTTTGACAGGGAAATTATTCATCTAGCATGAAAATTTCAAATGAAATGAAATGAAATATTTGTGTTTTATGTCCCACGATTATGCCGTGTGTGGGCTAAAGGAGATGGTGATGATGAGAAATGGATGAAAATGGTGAAATGAAGAAAGTGCGAGAACCCCGAGAAAACCCATACACACGGTGTTTGTCTATCGCAAAGCTCACTTGGTGCGAGCTGGGGTCGAACCAGGGACATCACGTATCTGAGGTGAGCGCTCTACCACTGAGCCACCTCGGTCTCATGAAAATGTGATATTACACTTCATCTGTACTGTCTCTCTTATAGAAACAATATAATTCTATATTTTTTTTCTGAAAATATAGGTGGAAGTATTTTACAATTACTTATCTTTTTTTTGGGGGGGGGGTACAGAGTAATACCCTTTCAATATTACATAGACATAGTGGCTTGTAGTATTGCACTCTCCCTCCCCCCGAAAGCTTGGACCCCTGCCAACAAAAATTTCTGGATGCACGCCCTGGTCATTTTGATATAAGAACTATCACAAAAGTCACATAAGAAAAGTTTAGATGAAGGCTGCATTCAGAACGAGAATCACTCAAGTTCATCTCTTTATAATGACGGCTTCTCAGCCATCTATTTCAATCGAAGAGAAGATAACAATGTTACCTGTGGTCACTCGGTTGAGAAACAGTACTTCATAAGGGAAAAACCATCTGGCATGCGGCTGGGCACTTAACGTCTTCGAACTGTTTGGCTGCCACCGTTACAAGAGACTTCCTTGTGAAATGCGTGCAGCAGCAAAATAAATTAGCTTAGATCATGAAGAGACATCAAGCGCATCTATGCACACAAGTTTCTCTTTTTTATTATTATTATGATTTTCTCCTTTCTTTTCTTTGTTTCTTATACGTCTGTTTTTTTCTTCTCTGTCTTTGCTGAGAGGATGTAAATATAAGGTTTATATATGGGTTGGAAAAACAGTACTATCTATCATTATGTCGGAGCTTTGCACAGGTCATTTCCGGTCACACGATTACGGTCCCTTATGTTAATGCTCGACATAACTTCATATTCATGGTCTTTTTATTTCTGTATACATGTACAGACTAAGATTTATGTACTGACATGTTCTTCTTATTCACATTTGCAACTAGAGGATTGAGTATCATAAAACGTTGTTTCTAATTTGTAACAAATAAAGTATGGTTCTCAGGCATATTTAATGTTTCAACTACTTTTAGTGGGTGGAACGTCTGAACTCGTGAGCTCGGCTCAATCGACTTTTAGCTCAACAATTGAACACGAGCAATTGTGAACACGATCACTTTAAGTAGATAGCAAGCCAGAGCCTGACTTCGAGCTCCGCTCGGTGTATCGAGCCTGAGCCTTAGTGAGCTAGGTATAGGCCAAAGAGATACGTAGCCACAAGCTTCATTGAGGGTAAGGATTCGAGCTCGACCTAGTCTGAGCCAGAGGTAACCAGATTAGTGACACCTTAGTGAGATCACGAGCGTTATTTACAGTTGTGAGTCTGAGGTAATGTGAGCGTTATTTACAGTTGTGAGAGCTAGCATCTTTGAGGGAAATGAGCCTAAGATCGTGTGAGCCTCACTGAGATTAATGAGCGTGAGAATCAAATATTTAAGGTAGTGAGCCTGGGATACTGTGAGGTTCGTTGTGATTAGCGAGCTCGGCCAATATTGAGAGTATCTTCTGTCATAAGACGTATCATAGTGCAGCCCTCTGAAATTTTGGGAAGGGTGTGTATTGGGCCATTTTAAATTTGGGAATTGTCAAGAAGTAGAAATTGGTAAGTGTTTTCTGTAAAGGTCCATTGTATCCTTTCATGGGTAAAAAATTGCATATATTTCGGGAGGAAGTTTGAATTTTGAGGGGGAAATTTGAATTAGCTTCCTGTAATGAAGCAGGAATTTTGAATGTTGTGCTCCAAGGTCCACTAAAATGAAGCTTTATTGCAACATATGATCATTGGATGACTTCATTGATTTCTTCTCTTGAATAGAGCATGGGTGATATGATACAACCCTTACGGAGGTGTTTATTTGGCACTCTCTTTAGGTTTTGGAAACTCTCAAAATTAACAATTCTTACGTTAAATGTTCTCTAGGACTAAATTAAAGGTCAAAAGCAATGGTAACTGGAACGAAGGGGTCGGTGTCAAATATAGAAGTAGAAGGGGAGAAAATAGAACAAGTGACTATTGTGCTGCCAAAATGTCTTGAGCCGTGGCAAAAATGCGAACTAAAGCTCACACCCTCACACACCCTCGAGTTGAGCCAATAAGGATTCAGTTGTTGCTAAGCGAGAGAAAGCGAGTGGAGTTCCTTGAGCCGATAGCAGCGCTTGAAAAGGAAGACTAGCGATCAAATCAATGTGGTATATGTATAGTTTTCGATATGATATAAAAATGTGAACGTGAAATAAAAGCAAGAATAGAAATGACAAAAGAAGCCTTCAAGAGGAAGAAAATACTATTTTGTGAGACCTTAAATAAAGAATTGAGAAAAAGACTAATAAAATGCTTCGTGTGGAGTATTGTACTGTATGGGTCAGAAACATGGACATTACGCAAAAGTGATGAAAAACGACTGGATGCTTTCGAAACGTGGGTGTGGAAAAGAATGGAGGGAATGAGCTGAATCGAGCAGAAAACAAATGAGTGGATCTTAGAAATGGTGGGGGAGAAAAGAACAATTTCAAATATTATTAAGAAGAGGAAAAGAAATTGGTTGGGGCATTCAATAATAAGGATCTGTATCGTAAGAGATGTGGGAGAGGGTATGGTGGCAGGAAAGAGAGGGAGAGGGCGATGGAGAATACAATTAATGGATGATATCAAAACAGAGAAATGGTACTTGAAAACAAAGAGATTAGGGGAAGACTGCGGAGGATGGAAGCTTCTTAGCTGCTGCAAGTAACCTGCCAATAATGGCAGAATACCTATGATGATGAAGAGAAGGACTAAATTTGGCTGGTACATGTTGTTACTTTCCGTCGGGAAAAAATTGCTAAAAATTCAAGTTGTGGACGTTTGTCAACTATTTTATCCTCTAAACTGGGTTTTATTACAATATATAATTATGTGGTTTAATACAGGGCTCATTTCATAGGACAGTTCTTCCTTGGTGCACTAATCTTAGATTTTGGAATGGATAAATTCGCACACCCTTAAATTGGAGAATTCTGAAAATATAAAGTTGGTAGTTGTTTCCTAGGAATCGAGTATATACTTTTAGTAAAATGATTGTGTACAATCTGTGTCCTTACATGTTTATAAAAAAAAATGACCAAAATTTAAATTAGGGAGATTTTGCTCAAATTTTTCATCCTAATACTTTGAACTTTAGGAATAATTCTTACTCTAAGGTTACTGGTGCAATCTGATGGGTTGGTACCCGCCTATGATTAATAATGTCACACTTTGATTAACTCCAAATTTTGAGCTTGAATCCCATAAGTAACTATTAAATTCTATTGATATACTGTGCATTAACAATTTCACACTTTGAGCCTTAGGACTGTATAAATTGTGTTCACAGTCTAAAACAATTGGCAGAAATTTTTACGACTTGAAACCTGAAACAATTAATAAATACTGTTCATCAACAGTTTCATACCTTGAACTTTAGTCCATACTCATAATCCAAGGCCACTGGAGATAAGTTATCCTTGATGCAATAAGATTGACTGATCTCTTTCAAATCTTTGTTTAAAAATTTTCAAGTTTTAGAACTAAAAAAAAAAAAAAGTTTGAAAATTTTTGCTTACAAATTTTCCAGTTTATTTTATTTATTTATTTATTTATTTATTTATTTTTTTTTTTTTGATTTATTGAAAAGTTTCTGAAAATTTATGATTAAAATCACTAGTTTCAATTTTTTGTTTGTTTAAAATTTTGCACTCGTCAGTTGATATGCCACAACAACCATTTCATACTTTGAACTTCAGTCACAACCAGGCGGTATTATGCAACAACCATTCAATGCACAACGAGTCAGTTTTGGGGAAATCGCAGTTATAGGTTTCTCGACCCCATGAGATATTACCGCATGCGGGTTGACTTTTTCCTTCATAGATGGCAGAAAAATCGCAAACACTTTACCAGGATTTTTTTTAGTATGTTACTTATATATGTTCGAACCCTCCAGCAGGGTTAACTCTTTTTTCTTTAATTTTCTGGGCTGACTGGCTGTTGCACAACACCTCCCAACTTATAGTCTAAGGTCAATGGTACAAATTTATTCTTGGTGCTATCGACTGACTGATCACTTTCAAATTTCTGTTTAAACTTTTTCAATCATTTTTGAAAATTAATTGTAAATTTCTTTAGTTTGAGAAAAAATGTTGATCTCTGAGAACCTTGGGATTATAATTGTCTAAGGTCATTGGTAGAACAATTTAGGACTTGAAACCTGACACAAAAATTTAGAGATAGGTATCCACGCCCCCGAGAACATTTACTTTTTTTTTTTTTTTTTGATAATTCCTAAATTCAAGAGGTGGACCAACACACTCTTCCCAAAATTTGAGAAGGGAGAATCAATGTACCTTAAATTGTGAAAGAAAATGGGTCTTCTGTAGTAATTTATTTAAAATATCAGGTAATAAAGCCTAATCAAAGAGAATAATGTAGGTTGAAAATTCAGAAACTCATTGATCTTGTAACTCAAAGAACAACTACTCCTGATTATAAGCTAATAATCCTTAGTCTTTGCAGGCGTGCTTTGACGCTCATTAGCAGTGTTTCGAGTGTGAAAGGCGTATGTATTTCAGATTGATAGGGTAACTTCCATTCTTTTTTCGTATTCACGTCGTTACGGATGTTGATTTATTAACTATATGGTCAATATTGAAGGCACTAATCAACATACCCATCAATTCACTACTCTTATAATTAAGATGAAATATATATATACTCAGTGCCGGATTCAGAATTATCCGAAGGCAGGACAAAAATGACCTTCTCTCCTCCTTCTGTTTCTTTCCTACTTGACAAATGTAATATTTTGCTTGGCGAATCCTTTTCCTTCAATCTTCAGAAAATCAATTTAAACTATTGTTTCTGCAAAGATCTGCTTTCTTTTAAGCCCCAAACGGAAACATGATTGCGGAAAGTTTCGAATGTGTTGCTATTTTCACTTCTAGCTTCTCATTTTAGATAGTGTATATTTACAACGAGTGGGGGTGCACGTGCACCTTTGCACCCCCCTAAATCCGGCCCTGTATATACTATATTATCAGACAGCGAGAGTGGAAAAATGCTTTTTCCTGTTACTATGCACGGAAGTTAAAATTCATTGTCAGCACCAAAGGTATACCAGACGTAAAATTTGCAGTTGTACATGGAAATCAAACGCCGTGTGCTCACTTCGGAATCAAACTCAGATCTCTCGTATCTAAGGCAAAAACGCTAACTACCTACACAAGATGACGCTGCAGTAAGAAAACGCATAACACTGCCATTGTAGCAGTGAATTAACAAGTACACAGTACATATATATTTAAGAAAATTTAAAAAATAAAGATACAGCGTTATTTTTTAAGAGACCAGCTAGGGTAATAACTTTAAATACACTTCTAGACCACTTTCAAACTTCCCAAACTTCTTCCAAAAATGTCTTTCTACCATTCATTATTATAATTTTCAATGTAAAATGTAAGTAGAATTCAGACTCATTAGAACAAAATGATAGGAAACAATTCAATGAATTTCATATTACTCTTATCTCAATTAATTATTTGACTATCTGAAACTTTGATAATAAGCTTCTTAACACAAAATGTTTCAAAACAACACCGACAGCGTTTGAGATGTGATTCCTGTCACCAAGATAAGACAAAAAGTAGTCTATAGACCTTCCTTTCGGAGTTATAGGCTGCCGAAAACATGAATCTATGAACTTTAAAGGCTCGTAACTCCAAAAGTATAGGACCTAGCCTAGTCGGGCCAAGACTTTACTTAGGAACTAGTATGTGCCCTATTCAAATATTCAAGCTTCAGAATCCTACGGTGCTTTAGCAACAGTTTTTTATAGAGGTAGTTGGTAAGTACTTGAAATTAAATGCCCGTAGCCAAACTCTTTCTATAAAAATTGTTGCGTGAGTACCGCAGATTTCTAAAACATGTATTTTTGGATAGCGCATATATTAGTTCCTAAGTGAAGTTTTGAGCCGACAACGGAAGGTCTCAGGTTTGGAGCTATGGATCTTTAAAGTTTTTTTTTTTTTTTTTCATGTTTTCGGCAGCGTGTAACTATGAAAGAAAGCATTTGTGCACCCAGCTTGGTCTATACTTTTTGTCTTACCTTGGTGTCAGGAAACATCTAACAAACGTCGGTCTTGTTTTGAAACACCCTGTATATGAAAGAAGAAGTTTGATTAACTGACTGACTGATCAACGCCCAGACCAAATCACTTAAGAGCCTGTCTTACTAAAAATAATACGAAAGTTACCATTTTCTTTTGCTTGATTATTCATCAGTGAAACGAGATAATGAAATTCAAGTTACCACAATCATAGATAATGCTATTCTACAACAGAAAATATGAAACTGAAGAATGTTCAGTGTTGCAATCCATAGAAATTACAGTGTTGCCAGAAAAACAATTTTCCTAAAATCTAAGTTAAGACAGCGAGTAGAGGAATGAACTGAACTGCATTTGATTATGTATCATGTTGTTTTGGTTTCTTGTGAACTACTTTTTAATTAACATTATTATTTAGTTTTAATAACTGTATGTTAAAACTATTTTGTTTATTACAAACGAAATACAACTATTATTTAAAAAGTAGTTCACAGGAAACCAAAACAATATGATACGTAACCAAATGCAGTTGAGTTTGTTCCTCTACTCGCTGCCTTAACTTAGATTTTAGGGAAATTGTTTTTCTGGCAACACTGTAATTTTTATGGATGGCAACACTGTGTTTTTATGGATGGCAACACTGGACATTCTTCAAGTTCATATTTTCTGTTGTAGAATAGCATTATCTATGATTGTGCTGACTTGCATTTCATTATCTCTTGCCACTGATGAATAAACAAGCAAAAGAAAAATGGTAAATTTTGTATTATTTTTAGTAAGGCAGGCTCTTAAGCTAGCAACTTTAAATTTGGACAGGGCAAATGATTTGTGGTGAGGTACCGCCAGGCGGCACCCAGAAATTTTTGTTGGGAGGTTAAAGCTTTGGGGATGAGGGTCCAATACTACAACCCACTACGTCTATATAGTATTCAACGGGTATTATTCTGTACCCGATAAATATTCTTTACCCTCTTTCCACCTATATTTTCAGGTTTAAAAAAAATATAGAACTAGATTGTTTTTATAAGAGAAAAAGTACAGATAACGTGTAAAATCAAATTTTCGTGCTCGATTAATCACTTTCCTGTTAAATAAGTATGGTTTTAATTGAGAAAGTGTACAAATGTATGTTGAGTTATGAAGTTTTAGGGGCTCTGGACCCGGTGCCTCCGTGGGTACTCCCCTGGGTACCACAAAGGAAGGATTTTTGGAAGCTCCACGAGGAAGGAGAATAGGAAAGACAATTATTATTAAACATTCCATTTCTCCGAATCTCTAAAGATTATAGATATGAAATTTGGTACCAGTATATGGATTTCTCATTTAGAATAATAGCCCATGACATGTGTTTCAGCGTTTTTTGATGTATAGCTTTAAAATGAAATAAATGACAGAATGATCAAAAAAAGGGGGGGATTAGAATTATTATTAATTGCCCATATCTCGAAATGTATTAAGTTTAGACACACAAAATTCAATATTTGGATTAATCATTCGATCTTGAAAAAAAGGGGGGGGGGAAAGAAGGTGGGAAGAAAACGGTGGGAAAGTTATAATAAGATCATGAGCGTCCGAAGGGGAGGGCAGGGTAGGGCCCGGGCCCCCCTTTGGCCCATGAAAACGCATACGTAATGCAGCAAGCCACGCATATTAAATACCAGACGTAATATAGCAACCATAGAGATGGGATCCTCCCTAGAAAATTTTTTTCGGGCGCCCCTGAATAAGATGTCCATATCTCGGAATCTTAAGGTTAGAGTCATGAAATTTAACGTTTGGCCTTTTCGTCTAAAATAATTGAACATAGCTATCTTTCAGCGTATTTAGATGTTTAACTTAGAATAGAAGAAAAAGAGGTGGGGGTACTTCCCTAAAATGCCCATAATTATGAGAGTTCGATTTTTATTTTTATTTTATTTATTTATTTTTTGCCAGATTTTGAGTTTAGACTAATTCTACACAATTTATTAGCTGGATTTTTTTTTTTACTGAATAGACAAACTCAATGTTCAATAATAAGAGATAAACCTTGGTTTTACCAGAATTAGGGAATATATATCTAGGTACAAGCTAGGAATCTTCAACACACGAATAGAAGTATCAAATAATAGTAAAACTTTTGAAAATCGTTAAAAAAAAAAAACTAAAGGTACTAGCTGGGGCTGGCATTTCATATACAATCTGGCTGTAGCTAAAGTGAATATTTAGTTGGAAAATGTAGCATTTAATGGAGGACTGGCCTTAGTAGCCGCTGTCCCAGTTGGGAATAGTGTAACTATAATGTGCATTATAAGAACAAAGTTACTACGTCAACTAAAAGTACCTAAAAATAATAATACTTGTACTCTCTGCAAATAAGATTGAATAAAGCAGAAAATATATCATATCTGCCTATTGTTTATTCTTATGAAATACTTCCAGTAACTGAACGAATGTTTGAGAAAATTAATTAATCACAGGTAACGAACGATACATGATCATTTTAGATGTTGTCTTCTATATTGTGAACGTTCTGTACTCATTACCTTCAATCCTCTTTACACTAATCTCCCTAACATTGGTGACTTCATGTTTGAGATTCAAGATTTAAGATCACTAAACTTAACTAATTTATGAGTCAGTGATACAAAATTAACCTGCTAATAGAAAGATCGTTAACCTCTGTGTTTATGCTTGGTATAAGGGAAACTCCAATCTGATTTTTAAAAAATAATACTTGTCACACATTCTAGGTTACACTAGCGCCCTCTTTGGATTATTTTTGTCGGCTAGTAAGGTTCGTGGGTTTATTATCAAGCAAGGTAAAAAAGACTAAATGTTTGCATGTTAATTTAAAGCAGTTGTTTCCATAACTAGTAGCCGCAACAGGTTAAATTAAAGTTTATATTTGCCTACAGTTTTAGTACTAAACGTTATAGTATTAACAAATCTTATTAGTTTAAGGAATTGTTTACTTTAGGAAATAACTTAAGAACTAGTCATGTCTAGGTCCTACTAACAATACAACTTGCACAGTTTTGCTTTATTACAATAATCACTGCTGCTCTCCATAAAACATTAAGTATCTTGTAACGTACATGTAGCAATGTGTTATTGTGTCTATTTGACCCCTTAGGCGTGGCAACCAATAGGAATAATCGGTCTAATCGGCTTAAAGCCTGATTTGCATGTAAGAAACAGAATATAGACCTAAGCAGTAGGGTACTGAAAAGTTAAAACATAAGAAAACGAAAAATAGATTCGTTTAAAAGTTTGATGGAAAATAATAACAATAAGGTGCAGATTTACTGTACGAATCCACAGATTTGTACAATTTACTGAACAAATTTGTTATAATGTTTTAATAGACTAGTGTATAAATGATTTAAATACGTTGTGTTCTTAACTGTGAGGACCATATCTACGTAAAAATACAGTAATGAAATTCTAACTGTTATGCATGAATTCGCGCCTTAGGTAGCTAGTAACCATAATATACAAAGTGATGTGAAGTATCTGAAGTCAATGTGGTAACTCGTGGCATTCAACTAAAGAAATGTATGAAAGTTAAGGAATCCACATAACGTTAGTAATATACTGCTACTTTGGATCACAAGTATCCAAGAAAACATATCGGAATATTATCTGTAACGTCCTTAGTAACATACAAATACATAATTGAACACGTAAGGTGAGTAATTTTATGCCTTATACAGTGTTTTTCACTATCCTTGTATATGTGTATACGACCCATCTGCGCTGACGCGCCTGCTCCGTATTGGATTCATACTGTAGCTCCCTCTCGGGTTCCCCTACTGTGCTCCTGCTGACCCAGTTAGATAGCATTCGTACGTTTTAGTACCCACGTAGCACAAGTTGGTTAGTGTCTTTTGCACAAAGTTCTAATCGTGTACGTACTCTGAAGTCATCCTAAAGTAAATCTGTACAGAGGAATGCAAGTCCACACCCCAGAAATGATTGTTTAAGATACGAAAAATCGATTTACTGAAAAAGAAGTGTATGCGTAATGAATTCATGTATGGGTCTGTACAATAAATTGCAATAATAATAATAATAATAATAATAATAATAATAATAATAATAATAATAATAATAATAATAATAATAATAATAATAATAATAATAGTAATAAACAAGCAGAGATTGTGAGAGTAGCTAAGCATAATTTGAACATTCTACACAGGATTCCAGAATATATACAACTATATGTATATATAAACCTGCACGTGTTCTTTTATTTTTCTTCCTCGCCAAATCACAAATATGTTGATATAATCTACCACCAACGAGAAATGATCATGGTCGACCGCTGTGCATATCCTAAATTTGATTTAATAAACTTGTAACATATAGCATTTGCTCATACGAGCCATTTAACACACTCAAGCCATAAATTTAATCATAAACCACGCATATAAAATAAATGTCCATACTTTCATATATAAAATGCAAAGATAATCTTTCGGTTCACATGATATCTATTCCGTAACATTAATACTCCCTTCTTAATCTTGGTCTCCTTATCTACATATATGTAATTATGTTTAGAGCACATATTTGATTTATATTTCATATTTGCATTTGATTGCATGCTGAAATTAGTGATACATATCCTTTTATAGTTAAGATAATCATTATTTGTAATCTGTTATAGAAAAAAAAATATCGAATACGCTTCACATAACAAGAAACTGTTCGTTAAGAGTACAAAGAAGAAAGCAATTTCTTTTTAACGTAAGGCAAGAGTTGGTAGTTACAAATGCAGTTTCACACTAGATTTAGCAAAAGAAGACAATCTTTTAAAAGAAAGAAAGGAAAAGAAAAACTAAGAATTAAAACTGAGATTCAGACTAGGGTTAATTATGTCAGCATTTATGAGAACATGCCCACATTTTGAAAGTAAACATTTCCGTCCTCATACTTTTGTCTGGAAATTTCCTGATTTCTCAGCATTTTCTAAAACTCAGGTGTATTGTTAATTCTTTGAGACATTTCACATGTATCCATTCACATTAAATGTTTGTACGAGTTCTTACGATCAAAACATTTCAAGTCCGGATCATCTAATTCGATGTTTAACATCGTTAACAGGTAATAAAACGTGCATTTATGTATACGAACCGGAAACAAAGCGACAATCTGCTGTGTGGGTGTTCCGCGATGAACCTAAACCAACCAAAGTTGATTGTGCACGCAGTGTCTCCAAACAAATAATTACATCATACTTTGGTAAATCAGGTCATATTGCAAGTGTCTTACTGGAGAATCGTAGAACAGTCAATGCAGAATGGTACGCAATCAATATGTCTACCAGAAGTACTGAATGCGAGCAGACAGTCCAACCCGTTGAATCATTCTTCATCACGACAATGCCAGCTCGCACACAGCAGCTGCCACAAGTGATTTTCTGGACCTGGGAAAAGTTGAAGGTCATGACACATCCTTCTTATTTCCATGATTTAACCCCCAGTGATTTATTTTTATTCCCAACAGTCAAGAACATTTGTGTGGGAAGCGCTTTTGCACTCCAGAAGAAGCCATCGGGACAAACAAATTGTATGTTTCACAGGCACCAACTTCGGAGTGTCATAACTGTTTCAAGATGTGGTTCTATCGCATGAAACAATGCATAACTGCACAGAAAGAGTACTTTGAAAAGCAATATTTAAAAAAAAAAATGTTGTACTTTGATGTTCTTGCGTCCTATCATTTTCCCGAAACTTTCAGTGCAACCCTCATACTCAAAGAAGTATTGTCAAGAAGGATCAGATGTAATGAAAATTATGAACAGCCAAGCTCAACATAATGCCCTGTTACTACTTTTGTCTAATTATTTTTTCATATATTTCAGTATATCTTTCATAATATTTTAAAAGCAAAAGATAAAATTTATGTAACGAATTAAAATCCAGATAAAATGTTGCCGATATTCTGGCATTCCTTAATATGATCCCTAATTCAACCAAGTTTGTTAAATACGTTTAACTGTATAAAACTCTATACATTAAATTGTCCCCTGAATTACTTCTCTCAAAGTTGCGTGATCATTATCATCACTATTAATTGAGTATATTCTGTTATCACATTATCACAGCACTTGCAGCAAACTGAGAGGCTTCTATAAATTTAAAACTTAGCTAATCTATTCATCGCAAAGCAGCTGTTACCTGTTTAAATCAAGTCCAATAACTAAAGTCTTTTCTCCTCTACATTTTCTTTCCACTACCTCTTCCACCACATCCTACACAATACATTAAAAAAAATATATTATTACTAGCTTTTTCCGTTTATAATTATATCCAATATTGTTGTTTTCACCTTCACTATCCCTCAAGTGATCCCTCAATTTGTTTAATAATTATTTATATTTCTGAGGGAAGAACGTAGACTGAAAGTATTTGGGAGCAAGATCCTAAGACGAATATTCGATCCTAAGAGGGGGATACGGACAAAATCTCGCGGCCGAAACATCGCCGCCCAAAATCTCGTCGGCCAAAACCTCGCGTGACCAAAACCTCGCCACCCAAAATCTCGCGTGGCCAAAACCTCGCCGCCCAAAACCTCGCGGGACAAAATCTCGCCGGGCCAAAACCTCGCCACGCCAAAACCTCGCCACCCAAAACATCGCGTGGCCAAAACCTCGCCGCCAAAACCTCGTGGGCCGAAATCTCGCCTGCAGCTTAATAAAAATTCAGTGTAGTATAACAATATCTGCTGCTTTTCTTATAAGTAAAAAGAAAAAAAAGGAAGGAAGAGCTTGGGGTGGTGAGAGTAGGGGCGCCGAATCTCTAGCTACGGCTCTGTATATATATTTGACGCGAGGTTTTGGGCGGCGAGGTTTTGACCAGGCGAGATTTTGGGTGGCGAGGTTTTGGACAGGCGAGGTTTTGGTCCGCGAGGTTGTCGCCGCGAGGTTTTGTACCCAAACCCCTAAGAGGAACGGGAATGAGGAATGGCTGAAACTTCATAACAAGGAGCTACATAATTTATACGGTTTACCAAACATTGTTATGGTCAACAAATCTAGGAGACTCAGGTAGGCAGGTCATGTAGCCTGAATGGAAGAAAGTAGGAACGCTTTCAAAGTGTTAACTGGAAGTCCAATCGGAAAACGACTATTAGGAAGACCTAGGCGCAGATGGGAGAACAATATTAAGATGGATGTCGCAGAAATAGGAATACAAAGTAGAAACTGGATTCAGTTGGATAAGGACAGAAGTCAATGGAGAGCTTTTGTGAACACGGCATTGAACCTCCCGCTCTAAGCCATAGAGTTAGTTGTATTTCTTCATCCCTCTTCTTAACCCTCTTTGAAAACTTCTAGTCTTTTTTTTTTTTAAATCTCTTCTAAGTACTATCTATGTTTCTACATCATACAGCAATATACGTACTGCACGCAACGTTTGATTAATATATCTCTTAACTGTATTCAAATACACACACACACTCATATATATAGCTAACTGTTAAAGTTTCTCCCCTTCTACTTCTGTACTTGGTAGAAATTGTTTCATTCCAATCATATGTGTAGTTGCTTTTAACTTCTTAACATTTATTTCATCCCATATTTTTCTTCGTGGCTTTTCCTCAAGTTTTGTGTGACTTCCGTAACAAGAACTGTATATATCATCTTGAACCCACTAGAATACCTATATCGTATTCTCTTTACAGATCCTTCTTAACGATTTCTTCTTCACTACGAATTCCCTTCCAATTATAATTTCCTGCACTGTCATTTGTTACCCTATTCTCATTGTTTCTTGTTTATTCATATCTAACGAGTCTCCCATCTTCCTATTCCAACCCAACCTTCTTTAGCATTCCCATCTAAACTTCCATCCAATACACTCGATCAAAATTTTTTTCTAGATCAGTAAATACTTTATTCATGGTGTTATAAATTATACTTTATTCATGATTTTTTTCTAGATCAGTAAATACTTTATTCATGGTATTATAAATTATACTTTATTCATGATTTTTTTTCTAGATCAGTAAATACTTTATTCATGGTGTTATAAATTATACTTTATTCATGATTTTTTTTCTAGATCAGTAAATACTTTATTCATGGTGTTATAAATTATACTTTATTCATGATTTTTTTCTAGATCAGTAAATACTTTATTCATGGTGTTATAAATTAGACTTTATTCATGATTTTTTTTCTAGATCAGTAAATACTTTACTCATGGTGTTATAAAAATTTGTCGCAATATTTTGGGAATAGATTCCTCACATCAAAATAAGAAGAAAAGTTCGTATATTTCGTGGAAGTGGAAGTGCATAGTTTCGAAGTTATAGTGTGCCGAAAATGTGAAAAGAAAAAGAACTTTAAAAGTCCATAATTCCACTACTATAGCAGCCAGATCAAGACGTCACTGAGGAACTATTATGTGTACATTTCAAACATCCATCTTTCAGAATCTTTGGTATTTACACAATCATTTTTAGAGGTTATTTGGGAGTACTTGGTCATTCTCCACCTACCTCTCTTAAAAATTGGTGTGCAAGTGCTGGAGCATTCGTAAGCATGGATATTTGGATAGTTCACATACCTGTTCCTCAGTGATGTCTTGACCAGACTACGATAGGTCTCATAGTAGTGGAACTATGCACTTTTAAGTTCACTTGCTTCACGTTTTCGGTACACTATACCTGCGAAACTATCCACTTTTGAGCACAGGTCCATGTGGACTTTTTTTTCTTATTTTGATGTGAGAACTCTGTTCCCAAAATATTGTCACTTATCTTTGTAACAATTTGTGTAACAATAACATCTCTTGTGTGTTTACTTATAAATGTAAATTAAATCCAAGAATCCTAGTTAAATCACGTTGTCCCATCCCAGATTAGTAGCTTTATATCGTTATATAGAATGATTAGGCTTCCTAATAATAATAATAATTTTTCCGTAAGTAGCCCTACTTCAGTTTTCAATGACAAAATCTCCTCCCACAGCGACCGTTATTAGTGACCAAAATTTGGTGAAGACCAATTCAATAACATCTGCAAATTATAGTCGACACAAAGAAAGAAATGACTGCATACAGCCTGTCATATTATTATTATTTAGTTCGGTCCTGAATTGCAATTCGTTACAGAATTGTAACGTTATTAAACTGAATCAGTCTATATTTGGAAAAATGAATACTTTTTAAAATAAATTTTTGAGATACATTTATATATCAATATAAGCAAAGATAAAATAATTTTACCGTTGAAAATATAAAGTATACAGTGTAAATATACAATAAAACACTGGCTGTTAGGGGTAATGTGGATCTATTTTTATCTCAAATAACGGAAATTTTTCATTAAAAATGCACGTCCGCTGCAGAGTGTAAATTCGTAACAGCGTAACAGTCGAAGTTGTTGGGAAAGAGAAGGCTGTACAATATATGAGGCGTCTAGTATTAAAAACCACCAAACCCATTTTTTTTTTAACCGAAATGAGTTATATATCGCTTGCTATATGTTAGATCTAAAGGAATTTCATGGAAACAGAATTTTGTTTAAAAGCTTAATATTTCATACTAAAAGGCTAGTTCAAATATGGGACTTTTTACGCGTATATATGGAGCTTATACTGCATGTTTTGCGAGATTACTCAAAACTAAGATAAATGGATGTGGTGGATTTTGATACTAGGCGCCTCTCATATATATATATATATATATATATATATATATATATATATATATATATATATATATATATATATATATATATATATATATATATATATATATATATATATATATATATATATATATATATATATATATATATATATATATATATATATATATATATATATATATATATATATATATATATATATATATTTATATATATATATAGAGGGTGTTTCAGATAAAACGTCCAGTGCTTATAAATCCGAAACGGCTGAGAATAAAAAGATGAAACAAAAACTGAGATAGGAAAATGTTATAGGGCGCATCACATGGTGTTGTTGTAGTGACCCCCAGGACCCTCCTTCAGGGGGGCCCAGGAACCAACTTCAAATTTTCAAATAGAAACATGTATTGAATCATACCTCATTCAATAGTCCTTGAAATATGAAACAACTTTTGTAGAAAACAATTTTCGATTTGGGCCACCGTTTTTAAATGGCCGCAAAAAGTGGGTCCTATATCAGATAAAAAGTCCAGTGCTTATAAATCCGAAATGGCTGAGAATAAAAAGATGAAACAAAAACTGAGATAGGAAAATGTCATAGGGCGCATCACATGGTGTTGTCGTGGAGACCCCCAGGGCCCTCTTTCAAGGGGGCCCAGGGGCCAACTTCAAATTTTTAAATAGGAACACGTATTGAATCATACCTCATTCAATAGTCCTTGAAATATGAAACAACTTTTGTAGAAAACAATTTTCGATTTGGGGCACCGTTTTCAAAATGTCCGCAAAAAATCCTGTATCAGTTTGAAGTTGGCACCTGGGTCCCCTTCACGGAGTTTCCTGAGGGTCACCACAACAACACCACTTGATATGCTTTATCATCGTTTCTATCTGAGTTTTTGTTTCATCTCTCTATTCTCAGCCGTTTCTGATTTAGGCCTATAAGCACTGGACGTTTTATCTGATACAGGACCCACTTTTTGCGGCCATTTTGAAAACGGTGGCCCAAATCGAAAATTGTTTCCTACAAAAGTTGTTTCGTTTTTCAAGTACTATTGAATGAGGTATGATGCAATACATGTTCCTATTTGAAAATTTGAAGTTGGCCCCTGGGCCCCTTTGAAAGAGGGCCTGGAGGTCACCACAACAACACCATGTGATGCGCCCTATGACATTTTCCTATCTCAGTTTTTGTTTCATCTTTTTATTCTCAGCCGTTTCGGATTTATAAGCAATGGACGTTTTATCTGAAACACCCTATATATATATCTTTTAGCACTGGAATGTTCTGAGACAAAAAATTCCAATTTTTGGATATCAATAATTGAGGCCTATTCCGGAAGAAGGGCACATAGGCCGTTTCCGTGAATGGCGAAAATGAGCCTTAAAGATTTTATCAGAGCATATCTTTAAGGCTCATTTTCGCCATTCACGGAAACGGTCTATGTGCCCTTCTTCCGGAATAGGCCTCAATTGTTAAACTATATAAGTTTAGATTCTGTTAACCAGTATCTCATCATTAATTACATTAACGAATTACTGGAATTAATTTACTAAGTTCTGACAATATTCTTACTTTACTCACTTTTCAGTAAATTGGATAAATATTCAATGTTTTATTTATTTATTTTCTTTATTTTTTATTTTTTGTTTTGCTCCCTTCTACAATATCGAGGTTATTAAGGATGGAATCTACATTTAACGTTAATTCTGAAACGCGACTGGGGGTTAAATTCGGTGCAGTTAGCGGGTGAGCAATTTATCATTCAAGCTCAACCCTCAGAGTAAATGCCGTTCCCACCACACTATCTAGCCTCCAAGACACAGTGGCGGATGTAGAATGTAAAAACTTGGGGGGGGAGGGAGAAACCAGAACCATACGATAGATATTTCATGAGTTTGTTATATCATGAGTTTACTATAAACTTTCAAAAATATATAAATAATACCTTAAATTATTTTTCTCTTTCAAAAAACTGGGGATCCTAGCACCACCCCCGGCCCCGGGTTAAATCCGTCACTGCCAAGAAAGCTGGATTTACAGTAAAACGCTACCAGTTCCCAGAAGCTTTTTAAAGATGCATAGACAATATCACCAGAATGAAATGCCATCTAAAACTTGCAATCCAGATAAGAAATCGTTCCATTTTGCCTGGAGTTATCAGTTCTTTCAATCAATGTTTAATTGCTTGCACACAAGTTAATTAAAATTCATTACCCTTTTAATACAGATGCTTAATAATGTTCACGTATGCGCTTTCTCTCTTTTTCTATCCTAAAGAGATGCAAATTAAAGAAAAAATTACAAGAAGATCCAAATCAAAATGTATGTAATTATCTTATGATCCTTATGATTCTGAATCGCTTCCCATGCTTCCATATGAATAATATATAAGTATATATTATCAAGTGACAAAAGAAGAACAAAATACGTAACAATATATAAAAGACACCATTTTCCCATTTGTTACCTGCCACTGGTTTTTATTGTTCTCTTTTGTCGTTATGTTATAGAGCAGTAATTATATCGTAACATTACATATTCCTTCCGTCTCTCTCTATCTCTAAATGCACACACATAAATGCTTTCGTTTTGTTTCGTTTTGCTCATTAATGAAAGAATCTTGTACAAAATAAACCATTCCATTCATTACAGTCTATATAATGTGTTGTGGAATATACTGTACTTTTTCAGTGTTAGTGGAACTTTTGTTTTATTTTTTCACATGACTAAAACAGTAGTCGCTTGACATAATATGTTTATAGACTATCTGAAAATGTTTATATATGTGTGTACATATAATATCATATGTATATTCTTGTGACTTTTCTTAGGATGAGAGTTCTTTTTACACACATAATTATACTTAAATGGTAGTCTTGCTTGGGTTTTCCTTCCGTCCCCCCACTCTTTCCCACTTATCACCTACCGTAGTAAATGTATATATATTTTAATAATGGCGAATGGTAAAAAGAAAGAGAAAGATACCTAAAAACAAAACGATTTGTTATTGTGTAGCCTAACAAATGTATGAGATGTTGATTGTCATGAGACAAGTGTGACAAATTAAAACAAAGAGTCTCCACCTTCGCTTTTACGAACATTATAATTAGTTCTTTTTTTAAAAAAACAGAATGTTAACTTTAAAAAACCGAATCAATTTACAATAAAATACTAGAATTAATTAATTAATCAATCACTTTGTGTAGTTTAGTGTGCGGCTCTTAGTTGATAGATATGTTTTAGACTCTTAGTTGATATGCTTTTGACTCTTACTTGATATCATTTTGGCTCTTAGTTGATATACTTTTGACTCTTAATTGATATGCTTTTGGCTCTCAGTTGATATGCTTTCGACTCTTGGTTTATATGCTTTTGACTCTTAGTTGATATACTTTTGACTCTTAGTTGATATGCTTTTGGCTCTTAGTTGATATACTTTTGACTCTTAGTTGATATGCCTTTGGCTCTTAGTTGATATACTTTTGACTCTTAATTGATATGCTTTTGGCTCTTAGTTGATATACTTTTGACTCTTAGTTGATATGCTTTTGGCTCTTAGTTGATATACTTTTGACTCTTAATTGATATGCTTTTGGCTCTCAGTTGATATGCTTTCGACTCTTGGTTGATATGCTTTTGGCTCTTAGTTGATATACTTTTGACTCTTAATTGATATCATTTTGGCTCTTAGTTGATATACATTTGACTCTTAATTGATATGCTTTTGGCTCTCAGTTGATATGCTTTCGACTCTTAGTTGATATGCTTTTGGCTCTTAGTTGATATACTTTTGACTCTTAATTGATATGCTTTTGGCTCTTAGTTGATATACTTTTGACTCTTAGTTGATATGCTTTTGGCTCTTAGTTGATATACTTTTGACTCTTAATTGATATGCTTTTGGCTCTCAGTTGATATGCTTTCGACTCTTGGTTGATATGCTTTTGACTCTTACTTGATATCATTTTGGCTCTTAGTTGATATACATTTGACTCTTAATTGATATGCTTTTGGCTCTCAGTTGATATGCTTTCGACTCTTGGTTGATATACTTTTGACTCTTAATTGATATGCTTTTGGCTCTCAGTTGATATGCTTTCGACTCTTAGTTGATTTGCTTTTGACTCTCAGTTGATATGCTTTCGACTCTTGGTTGATATGCTTTTGGCTCTTAGTTGATATGATTTTGACTCTTAATTGACATGCTTTGGCTCTTATTTGATATGCTTGTGGCTCTTAGTTGATATGGTTTTGACTCTTAATTGATATGGTTTTGGCTCTTAGTTCGATATTACCACGTTCGAAGGGAGTATTACAATTATGGTTTTATTTATTTATTTATTACTTCTTTTACGTGGCAATGTTAAGACTCTGCATCTTCTCCGAATACTTAACGACGTCATACATTGTTTTCTTTAAAAATAATATTGTAAATACACAAAAATATAAATAATAATTACAAAAAAGGATTTTAATAATAAGTGGTAAAGCTTAGGCTTTGCTCTGGAGATCGTAGCTTCAATTTCCGCTGCCAACCATCTTGACTGGGGTTTTCCAAGGTTTTTCTCAGTTCTACTAGGCAAATGCCAGGAGGGTACCTACTAAACAAGCCCTGGACGATACCTCCCCAAATCCTTTCCATTGTTATTGTTGTTAGATATCCAGTATAAAATGCCTCTGAGCTGTATCTGTTGTTTGTTAAATAAATAAATAAATAAATAAATAAATAAAACTATATATATAGTACCTAAGTAAAGGAGAAGTTATAATTAGAGAAGACGAAAAACAAAACAAAACAAGACGTAAACATATACATTAACAAAGAGAAACTTGAATTAAATATTGTATATAGTGGTACTAGAGTACTAGAGGTATATGTATACACACACACACACACACACACACATATATATATATATATATATATATATATATATATATATATATATATATATATATATATATATATATATATATATATATATATATAGTACAATATTTTTAATGTAACAACCACAAAGGCTTAACTTAAATGATTTACTCTTCATAATAAACACCTAAAAAACATTAATCCATCCAGTTTATTCAATGTTGGAGACATGCGAGCCGACTATGTGGGTGCTTCGGAAATAATCTTGTGGGTGAGGCGCACCCACAAGATTTTAAGTTCGATAAGAACAAAATAAAATAAATATTTCTCACTTGCCATTATCAAAAAAAAATAATAAGCAATTAAAACATTGAGATGGAAGTTAAAATTTTTAACCTCTAAAACATAATTGTTTCAAATGTGTTTGTGCAAAGACAACCAAGCAACACACATTAAGTTGGTTACTTTACAGTTCATGTCCACAACAAAAACCTTGCACAGTTTTTCCTGCAATAGCATTAACATTATTTCCTTCTATGAAAAATTTTTCATTTTAATTTGTATGAATGTGGTATTTCCTTTTAATAACATGTTGTAATATCATTGCCTCTTGTAATCGTTGTGCATCATGTAAGTTGTTTAAAGTATACACTTAATGTTACGATTACATATGTTAAGAATATTCATTACAGAAACTTATCCTTAACTTTGGACCAGGTTTTAACCCATTTCTCTTGCGTTTAAGTCAGTTGTGTTATTGTCTGAGCTAGGGCAGCCCCAACTAATCCTTATAGTATCGGTATATTTTATCATAGCAAAGCCCTTAACGACACTGTTCGTAGAAGATTTTAACTAAAAGGAAATCAATCAAAAAATATCGAGACTCTCCCAAAACATATAACACCTCCCGCCATTAAAAGCACGCACATAAATTTTGGAAAGTCGGCGCCAGTGGTTGGAGATATGAAACATTACTTCTGTAGCATGTATGTATACATATATACATACACAAACATGACACTTCTGTATGTACTTGAACGAGATTAACAAGATTCAACTATCAATAGTCAACATCAGAGAAGAGAATAATAACCATACTTGAAATTTCTTGTTTTAATAAAAAAAATAGTTTCCATTTTGCCATTATGATTGGTTAATTTGGAGGTTATCCTCGAGTTCAGCAGCAAGGCTACATGAGACATGGACCCTACAGCTTAATGTTATGTCCGAACCACATGAGTTCCCATCGGGAATCAAACTCGGATCTCCCGTCCCTAAGGCGCGTAATCTAACTAACCATATAGCAACGAGTGAGTTTGGACTAGATTCGATTTATAGCAACAACGATACACGCATTTCGCCTAAATATCAATTCCATTATCCAACACTTAGCAGATGATGAACTGACCACGAATCTCCTCGTTGTAGGTATACAGTCTGCTCTACAGTATTAAAATTTTCCCTAAGTACGTATAATAGCTGAGCAGAAGCAATCCAAAATATTAGTGTTCTTTATAATTACAAAGCTTTACTTGATAATGAAAGGTCGATACGTATTTGAACAAGTGAGTATCGTTTCACAGCGTGAAACTAAGACTTCCAAACTACGAGAATTCAATACTCAAAATTGAAGTACTGCATCTGTAAGTATTGGTTGGCTTAGAGTAATAAGATAGAAGATAGAATCTATTCCTCGGACGCTGAATCCATATCAAAACCCCATTACTCGCTATGTATTACCGTTTCTGTTCTTTGACGATAAAAGTTGACATTTAAAAAGTTTATTTCAACCACTTCCGGTTTGAATAACACGCTAAGGAAAGAGATGAAACCTATTTAGGGGACACTAAATCGATTGAAAAAAAAAAGAAATCTTAATAGCATTTACTCTTTTTGCTCTAAGGAAATAACAATTGAAATTTGAACCACTTTACGTTCCGGTAGAGAGTTGTATATAGTCATAATATGTTGTTATGAGACGCTGAATCGTTTACGAAAACAGCTTTTTGCTACCTGTTAAAGTTTTCTTTCTACGGTGATAAACATTAAAACTAAAAATGGCTAATTTTAACCACTTTTGGTTTAAATAGAGGATTAACAGAGCAAATGGAACCTATTCCTGATAGCATTTATTGTTTTTGGTCTACAGAAATCAGTATTGAAGCCAGAAGTAACAGTACGTTTGAACACGTTTAATTTTGGAAAAGTGTTCTAGATAGTCGTGATACGTTGTTTTGAGACGCTGCATCGTTTGCAGGAAACTGCTCTTCCTTATTTGTTGCTGTTTCCGTTCTGGCGATATATGTTGAAACCAGAAATGGCTCATTTCAACCACTTCCGGTTCAAATAGAGAGTTAATGAGTGAGATGGAACCTATACTTGGAAAGCTGAATCAATTGAAGAAATCCGCATCTCGATATCTCTTACCTTTTTTGTCAACAGAAAGTCGGACAAAGCCATACAATAACACTTCCGACATTTTATGATTAGCGTTTGACGTCTAAGTAACAATTAATAAAAAATCTAATGTATTGTTATTTCTTAACTTTTACCATCGTGTGAATTACCCAAGAGTAAAATATAAAATACTCATACTTCAATAGAAACAAAGGATAAGTGATGTATGATATATACTCTAGTTAGCTTGTAATGGTACAGTTGACCATATGCAGACTAGCTCACAAGCACTCAAAATTATCATTTAATCAGCTCTACTTTATTTAGCACTACCATTTACTCAGCTACTTTATTTAGCACTATCATTTACTCACCATCAGCTACTTTATTTAGCACTATCATTTAATCATCTACTTTATTTAGCACTATCATTCAATCAGCTACTTTATTTAGCATTATCATTTAATCAGCTACTTTATTTAGCACTATCAGTTACACAGCTACTTTATTTAGCACTATCATTCAATCAGCTACTTTATTTAGCATTATCATTTAATCAGCTACTTTATTTAGCACTATCAGTTACACAGATACTTTATTTAGCACTATCATTTACACAGCTACTTTATTTAGCACTATCATTTAATCATCTACTTTATTTAGCACTATCGTTTAATCAGCTACTTTATTTAGCACTATCATTTAATCATCTACTTTATTTAGCACTATCGTTTAATCAGCTACTTTATTTAGCACTATCATTTAATCAGCTATTTTATTTAGCATTATCATTTAATCAGCTACTTTATTTAGCATTATCATTTAATCAGCTACTTTATTTAGCACTATCAGTTACACAGCTACTTTATTTAGCACTATCATTTACACAGCTACTTTATTTAGCACTATCATTTAATCATCTACTTTATTTAGCACTATCATTCAATCAGCTACTTTATTTAGCATTATCATTTAATCAGCTACTTTATTTAGCACTATCAGTTACACAGCTACTTTATTTAGCACTATCATTTAATCATCTACTTTATTTAGCACTATCATTTAATCATCTACTTTATTTAGCACTATCGTTTAATCAGCTACTTTATTTAGCACTATCATTTAATCAGCTACTTTATTTAGCACTATCATTTAATCATCTAC
This sequence comes from Thermobia domestica, assembly GCF_964235325.1. NCBI lineage: Eukaryota > Metazoa > Arthropoda > Insecta > Zygentoma > Lepismatidae > Thermobia > Thermobia domestica. Next base: position 67,318,249 of record NC_137466.1, read on the forward strand.
TTTATTTAGCACTATCGTTTAATCAGCTACTTTATTTAGCACTATCATTTAATCATCTACTTTATTTAGCACTATAGTTTAATCAGCTACTTTATTTAGCACTATCATTTAATCATCTACTTTATTTAGCACTATCATTTAATCAGCTACTTTATTTAGCACTATCATTTAATCAGCTACTTTATTTAGCACTATCGTTTAATCAGCTACTTTATTTAGCACTATCATTTAATCATCTACTTTATTTAGCACTATCGTTTAATCAGCTACTTTATTTAGCACTATCATTTAATCAGCTACTTTATTTAGCACTATCGTTTAATCAGCTACTTTATTTAGCACTATCATTTAATCATCTACTTTATTTAGCACTATCGTTTAATCAGCTACTTTATTTAGCACTATCATTTAATCATCTACTTTATTTAGCACTATCATTTAATTAGCTACTTTATTTAGCAGTATCATTTAATCAGATACTGTATTTAAACAATCTGAGAACTATTGTTTACATCAATTCCTGATAAGTATGGACATGAAAAATATTTGGAAGTATATGCGTTACTGTTAGGAGGATGAGTGTGTCGTGTCATTGTTAGGAGTAGGGTGTGTGACCTTAAGAAAAGAAAAAAGTAGATACACTTTGCTACTTGGTTATCTTACAGCATTAATTTTTAGGTTTTCAAGAAACATGTTTTTTCACTTGCTCATAAACTACGCATGAGGATTATCATGGACTCATACCAATGGTTTTATCTCAATGAGATATATCACTTGATATGTATCATATTTAAACATTTTGCTCCTTTACTGCTAATAAACTAGAGCAGAACTTAATTCTAAAAGCTCTTGCAGAAACACCAAGAGGTTTGAGCAAAATCGACAATACGCGTCCACGCAGCTGTGTTACATTATTGACAATTTAAAGTATGTGACAAGTGTCTCCGCCCTGGGAGCAGACGAAGAAAAGTCTTGGGGTTGAATGTAAGTTACATTCAATTCCCGCTACCCGCGCACTAACCCCAACAAAACTTCTCCATTTTCATGGATATGTAAGTAACCCATAAAACTACTACTATACTGTTGTCCTTAAATATATTTTCTCTCTTTTTTTTAAAATTGTAGCTCATTTTACTTTTGGAGTAGTTGTAGGCAAGCAGAGCATATCACCAATGACAACCCTGTGATAATTAGCCTCTAGCGTTACAGCCAGCATCCATATGTCAGAACAGTAAAAAAAAGGGTCACGAAAAACTAGAGGCTAATGAATATTTTGCAGCAAGAAAAGCTACATATCCTTTTGGCATAGGCAACCAACAACGCTTTGTTACTGTACAGGTTGCATAAAAGGTAGGGAAAGGAATGGATTTTTAATTTATACGGTGTCCTAAAATCGCAGTTAAACTCGTCGTTAAACGTGAACATCGATTACCGAATTCGGCCGAAATAACCACTTTAAGTATCTATTGAAAAAAAAAACGCAGAATTTAAAATTTCGCTTTCGTTCAAGAGTTATTTTGAGGCGTAACGGACATGCAAACATCCTAACATTTTATAAGTTCCACTCAGTGGTTCTAATAAATATTGTGTTTGCATAGATGAACTTTTAGCCTACTCGTGTACTAATGTCGCAGATTTTTACAGGCAAAAAATATTGATAGTAGCTTATAAATATATTATTTATAAGCTTTTGTCGATTCTCACCCAATATTCTCTCTCTCTCTTTTTTTTAAATACTTTTTATTACGTCACTATCAACTTCATTTTTATGTAAGAATTAAAATTTTCATACACTAACTTCACTCAGGATTAGGATTAGGAATTAGATTTCTGAGCTTTCGGCACCAACAGCCATGTAAAGCCCAGTACATATGAGAGATGACGTTCCTCAGCAACCACGTAATCCGAGGGCAGGGGAGGAAGGAAGCGACCTAGGACATGTATGATAGGTACCATTCCGGCATTTGCCTGGCGTGAATGAGCGAAAAACACAAGAAACCCTGACTCAAGATGTCTGGCCTGAAAAGCTTTTACACGTTTTCGACCTAGTGTCCCCACCGGAAATCGAGCTCAGAGCTGCTCGTACCGAAGACGAGAGCGTTAGCAAGGCCACTCTAATTTCACGCAGTTACATACTAAATAGAGCTCTGAAATACTTTGTAGATATAGACTACATAAATCTGTTCACAACGTAACGTTTTCACATACTTTTGACTCTAGCTTATCGTTTCACTGTACAATTAAATATGTTATTTATTAAATTTAAATCTAATAAATATACAAGCAAACAAAATTAATATATTTAATTATACTTTTGTCTGCTTGTATATTTGTTAAATTTAAATTTTGCAACCTTAATTTCATGATTTTCTGTACTAACTTCGAACTCAGAAAGTTTATCTTTTACAGATGCCTACCCCTTTATAATACAAATGTTTTTACATGACTTTCACTCTAGCTTACTGTAAATTTAATTGCTATTCATTAATTTCTACAAATTGGGTATCCTTTACTGTTATGCAATCAAACATACTCTACAGATGGCATGTACAGTATAACAACCAGAAGTTAATCGTGTGCAACGTTTTGAACTGTGCAATTAATTACAGTAGACTACGAGAACTAACTGAACGTAGTAACATCTTATAACTATAATAATAATAATAATAATAATAATAATAATAATAATAATAATAATAATAATAATAATAATAATAATAATAATAATAATAGCTGTATTTTAAGAAAGCTTAAAAATATAATACATATTTATAAAATGCATTAAAATTAGAAAATATGTAAATTGGAATAGACTGTAAAATATTGAGCACAATTCATTCAAATAGATTATAGCAAAGCACCTAGACTCACAAAGTGGTTTTATACTTGTAATCCTATTTCTTCAGTTCACGCCACAAAAATGTCTATTTTTTGTGCATTTTATTAAATCATTTCGCCTTTTTCCACAGTTACTGTTTCATTATTAATATTAACCTTTCCAGATAATGTAAGCTCCTGGCATTAGCTGAAACATGCAAATGAATAAAAACAATAAATTGTGAATAATTTATTATTCTTATATTGTAGCGGATTTAACGGTGCAAGTTGAGCAACTAGTAGAGTGTTCACTTCGGGTGAAAACGATCACTGCTAGGGTTGTGAACGAAACAAAAGTAAGGACTGTCTCGTCTCGAAAAGTGTCATGAATGAAAGTGATGTCTCGTTTCGGAAAGTGTATCTGCTTCTATTCGAAGAGCTCTGTCTCGTCTCGTGAGGAACCCTACTTAGTTCTTTCTTCTACCAGAGCTCATATGAGAGTTAGAAAAATGAAATCTTTAAGTTTTACGTCCCACGGTTATACAGGCTAGGCTTAAGGAGACGGTGATAATGATTAATGAATGGAATGGTGGAGTGAAGAAAGTGAGAGGAAACGGGACAACCGCGGCAAAACCCACGAACACGTGTTTGTCCACCACAAAGTTCATTTGGTGCGAGCTAGGATCGAACCAGGGACCACACGCACCAGAGATGAACGCTCTAGCACTGAGCCACCGCAGCCCCCTCATATGGGAGCAAGATCATAATATCGTGTTAGTGGGTATTTTCTAGGAGCGCCGTTCCCGTTTCCTCCTATATTCTAAGTTTCCACTAATTCTTTCATCATTCGCTTATATTAGGGTCTAAACATCCATTTCTTTAAACTTATAGAACAGTAACTGAAATACCGTTCTTCACATGGGAAGAAGAGCTTTTGAAAAATGCAGAAGTGCAGTGTATATATATACTGAGAAAAATACTATACAAATTGTTCTCTATCTCCCCTAGTAGAAAGGAATTTTATAAAAGACCGGGGAACATATCTAATTATTTTAATAAGGTATTTAGATACCAAGTTTCCTCTTCATTATGCGAGGAACTCATGAAATACTGTATTTTTCGTATACTTTTCTCGTATATGAAACCCCCTTCTCCTCATCTAGGATATGCATTTTAATAAAAGTAACATGACAATAACCCCGATCGGCCCAAGTTTCAATTATGTTAGAAAATTAGTATTTTTAAACAGTTCAGTAGTTTTCCCGTGATGATGACAAAGTTGATTTGAATGAATTAACAGAACTATCAAAGTTGCTCCACTCCCCTCCCCCTTTTATAAACGGAAGTTTAGAAAACATTGGGATTTCTGTCTGCTTGTTTTTAATGAGAAGTTAATATATCGAGTTTCATTTTCTTAACTTAATGAGCTCATTAGATATCGTATTTTTGGCATAAATTTTGAAAAACTTCTTCCTACATAGGATATGATTTTTAGTCAAAGTGATAACCCAGTTCGAGCTAGGTAATAATTATATTCAAAAATTCATTTTAAACTTTTGAAACATTTTCTCGTATCACTATCATTTTTATTTATTTATGGAGATAGCATTTTTTATTTAATATACAAACTAAACTGACTGTTTCTTTCTAATTCAAGTTTACACACACACACACACACACACACACATTATCACACACATTATCACACACATATGTATGTATGTATGTGTGTATAGATAGATAGATAAATACATAAATAAATAGATAGATATAGATATATGAAGGTTGTATATCAGATTACAGACAATATTCAATTCCATATGTCTTCATATTTTCAACTTTCACACATAAAGGAACTGCTTTTATTATATTCTGTACATATCGAGGAAAAATCAATTCTGGTAAATATAATTTTAATGAACAGCTTTAACGCATGTTGACCTTTGGTAATAGCCCACTATTTACCCGTAATCACAATAATTTTACCTTCACTTATATCCTGATAATTTTATATCAGGCTATATATACATACTTAATATACATGTGTGTATGTGTATAACATATTCAAGCAAACGAGCAGGAGAAAAATATTTCGCATGTCATAAGTGATCGTAGTATGTAATTACAGGTCAATATATGTCTACATATAGGCTCGAAACATTTTGTCTGCAATTGTTAAGAAAACTTATCGCAGAATTCTATTTGGGTCACGCTCAAGCTATAATAGATAAAGATCTTATTATGATTGTTGTATGTACGTACATATACATATGGAAACTGTTCTGCATATGAAGTATTGTATCTGTAAGTAGTTAGATATGGACCCCCCACACATGTACAACACATATGTGAGTCCAAATATAACTTCATTTTTTTTTCTAGTGCTTATATACAGACACAATCAGTCAATAATATACATGCAAGAAAAATGCATATAATGATATGGTATCATTTGTATCTGGAGTATATTGCAGACTAAAGAAATGTGAATGAATGTTTGACGATATCAGTAACATGACAGTAGTATTTATATATATATATATATTACTTTAAATGTCAGGTACTGTTATTACAATTATATTGTATTGAGTAAATATCATTCTATCATGATAGCAATATATCTTTATTTGCTGGATTTTTGTACTTCATACCCCTCCTTTACGAAGGTCGCATTTGTATCTTGTTGACAAAATGCAAGTGTTGTGTGAATCATTGGTACAGCTGTACTCCCTTCCTACAAGCACCATATTTTTTAAAAAACATTTTTCTGTAAAAAAAAAAAATGCATTGGTTATTTCGAGTTGAGGGTCTCCTTTCACAATTGAGTCTATATGGTGTGCGGATCTACAGTTTAAGGTGAAACCCAAACTACTGTAATGCATTTAAATTTTAATGTTTTTCCATCTGGAATCGAACCCAGGATCTCATATACCAAGGGTGAACACCAGCTACTAGACAGCGGATAAATCTTTCTTTTAAGTAGAGTATAGAATATAAGCGTTCTCGCTTTATAATGGTATGTTAAATATTCATTATCAAGTTATTGAGCTAAGATGATTTTGCTCTTTGTCCTTTCATCCAGAAGACCTGAAACCAGTGATGAAACATTTCCCAGTTGTTTTTTCCTCTAAAAATGGCCTTTTCTTCTTTTAATTTCTCTATTAAGATCAATTTACTTATTAATAACACATGATTGAAACACCCTTTTTTATTTTAAGTAGAATCATCCTTTGTCCACACAGAGATTCAAGTTACGTTCTATTGACTTCTGGAGGTCTTGGATTGTAATGGTGTTCAAAGTTCACGATATTGCTTTCTAGATCGTGAAACTCATCAAAAGAGCAATCCTTCAGCGGTGCTTTTAGTTTTGGAGAAAGAAAGTAATCACAGGAAGACACATTTGGGAAGTATGCTTTGTGTCCCAAAATTCACAAATAATCACAATATATTTTCCCTTAGTTTTTGCTCCTCCGTTAAGGAATGGTGGTCCAGCGTAGCATAGTCGTTAACACTCTCACCTTTGGTGCAAATGTTCCCTGGTTCAATTCCCGATTAGGACACTCGTTGAAATAAACGGGAAAAACTTTTTCAGAGCAGCCATTTTGAGTAGGATAATGCTTTCCTGGATTTTACTCATACATACCAGGCAAATGCCAGGGTGGTACTTAGCATAATGGTTTCAGGTCACTTCCTTCCTTTCCCACTCCCTTCTTCTTTTTCCATTCCTTGGATATCCGTAATGGGCTAACATGACCACAGATGCTAAAAGCTCAGATATCTTATTCCTGATCCTAATCCAAATATGTTTAGGAATGGGGAACGTAACGCACACACAGGTTGCGTTTTATTCAATTCTCCGTTGTTGTTTGGACAAGAGTCCCCTTATCCAACTCACGAGATTTGATATTACCCTAAAACTTGCATTTCAGTCATTTAAAATGATATCCCGAACTTTGCCAACTACCTCAGTTGTTCTGACAGACTTGTTTGAACCTTGACGTTCATCATTTTCCATACTCTCTGCATAGCACTGAACCTCTTATGCCATTAAAAGCATGGCCACGACAAAGGCAACTTGTCTCCATAACCCTTTCCTAACATCTCAAACATGTTCGTTGGAGTTTTCCCTACACGCGCACAGAACTTAAGGAATACTGTTTGTTCCATTGTTGAAACGATGCCACAACGTATCACAACACCGGTCTATTTATAAAGCGTCACACTGGCCACTGGCCGAGTTGGAAATTTCCCAAGGTCGCCTAATTCACCTATGAAAAACTTCTGTGCCAGAACTAACTTTGTAGCAAATAATAAAAACGTCTCCTTTTCTAATCGTCGGACTCTATATATATTCGCGTGTTTTTTTCTTTTTCTTTTTTTTTCTTTTTTTTTCTTTTTCTTTTTTTTTTTTACTGGTAGCAACTTCTAGCCATGGCCATATACAAATTAAGGCTAACAAAAGTTTTTTTTCTTTCTTCACTAAATATTCCTTTTAGGCACCACAGATGAATATTATAGTAGCTGTTGGAAATGTAGTTAGAGTTTTGCAAGGAAATACAGTAGTTTAACGTCACAGACTTTGAGAAAAGAAGTTGATATCGTTTAATAACGCTGCGATTCGAATAAGATGAGTACCTCGGTCAGCAATTTCCTAATGTGTGGATTGGTTGGCGAGGTGCTGTGAAACGGCTCCCTCGTCCCCCTGTTCTGATGTCACGGGACTACTTACCGTCTATGGGCCATATGAAGTGTATTATATATGCGGTGAAAATTAGGAAATTGTGCTGGAAATTCAGCATCTCAAGGAAAATGTGTGGATGCATGTTCCAACATTATAGCCTACACTTTGCGCAAGATTTTGTAAGTCAGGTAACTCAGAATGCATCTGACAATCAAGTGGAGTTGGGAACAGATTGAATAACTCCTATAACAGTGCGTGGTCCTTGCCATATGAACAACCTCTTTGGTTGGGAACACAAAAATATGCAGTCGTAACTGCGTAATGGTTAGTGCTAGAGCAAAACTAACAATACCATTCAATTTCTACGAAAATTTTCTATTAAATTGACCTATCACAATTGCTTAAAGTTCAACATGGCAGACGCCATTGTGATGTGTTCTCAAACATTTTACCCTATACATATTCCGCACCTATTGCTATTTTGATTATAATTTGCAGCGTTTATTATAACTTGTTAGGGTTTTTACATACTTTTGAACCACCCTGTGCAGTAGTTTCACAAGTTTACATCAGTAACTTTCTGTGTTTGGTGGCACTGGGATCCCTCTCCGGTAGAACGAAGGAATTCAACCCTTCACGAAAATTTTACTATGTCTGTTGCAACTAATTATTTCTAATTACAATTTATTATTTCTAACAATTTTTGTTTTTAATCCATTCTTGATATCCAAAATGTTTAGAGAGGATGAATCATCACTTCACAACATATTTATATTTATACGATTGTATAATTTTAATGTTACAAAGTAAGATCATAATAAAATATCACTGTCGTTAGAGTGTGAAGAAGCCAAAGTTTAGGCTAAATAATTTATTTGTGCTGGATATAGAATTTTCACTTACATGATTGGGTCCACAATTTACATTCGGTTCCAAGACCCCAAAATCAATTGAACAGTCCTCTTAATAAAAATATTTGGGAAATATAAGACCAGTGGATTGAAAATACGACAAAATTTGCAAAATTACACAAAACCTCAAAAGAAGAAGTATTTGTCAGAACCCTTAAATTACAATTTACTCATCATGTATCTGTTTAGAAGTCTTTTGTTCAGAAACGTTCAGTATTAAAAGAAGAAAGATAGCTGCATTCGTAACGGAACACTCCTAATTAAATGACAATTAGGGGGGGGGTGTATAATACTTCATGAAAAAGGGAAAGAGAAATATTTCAGAGTACCCACATTGTTTGATCCTATCATATGGTTAATTATAATTGTATTATCAACGGTATTTGTTAAGATTGATTAATTCAACAAAGATATTGTGACAAATAAATTGTCACAGTTCGTTGTAATTCTACAAAAAAAAAAAAAAAACCTTCTATACTGAATTTAACGATTGATTTCTGAGGACATTACAAACAATATTTACGACACTGTTAGGAGTATGAGCATCACTGTTATGATTGTGTCATTGGTAGGAGTATTCATATAAGCCTTATGAGAAGAGAGACAATAGAAACAATCTGTTACTTAGTGTATGTTGTTACATTTTATTTTTTATTTTCTTATTTTATTTATTTATTTATCGACACAACAGGCATTACTGCCCAATTACAGTGTCTACATATAATACATAATTTTAAAGTTGATACAATTAAAATTGCTTAATACATAATTACATAATTTAGTACAAAATCTTGAGTTAAAATAATACAGTTTACTTGATTTTTTTTTATTTTACAAAATACGCAGTTACTCTTTTGAACAACTTTTCACAACTATTGAATATATCTATATCTTCATAATCCTTACTGATTTTATTGTATGTAGCACAAATTCTCCATTTAGGTGACATATGCAGTGCATTTGTACGTGCCTTCCTGCAGTAGAGCAGGCCACTACTTCCCTTGCGAGCTTTGAGGGTTGGAACCTGTATCATTATCTTTGTAATTATGTCTGTACAGTCTATTTTGTTGTGCAAAAGTCTGTGCAAGAAAATGAGGTCGTTCAACGTCCGTATTTGTTCAAGTGTCTGAAGTTTCCAAGTAAAGTATCATATGATTCATATTTTGGATCAAATTCTGTCCTTTTCTATGTGAGAAAACGTATGAATTTGCTTTGTATATGCTCAATTTTTTGACTACGGGTTTTTACAGATAGGGTGTCCTAGTAGGAAGGGGCAATATTTTGGGAAATGATGGTATAGATGATTCTAAGCAAAAAGGTTCGTATGAACATTGGTTCTAATCTCAGTTGTTTGAGAGGAACAGGTTGTGAACCATTTTTGATATTATGTTGCGTATTGCTCACCCTGTAGTTACTCTATAGAGGTGAAATATAGCGGATTTGAAAGGCGATCGAATGGCCTTTCCAACGGTATGCAGCACGTGGCGGTGGTATCTGGGAAGGGAAGCTATTGAGGGAAATTTGGGAAAGTTAAGGCTATTTAAAGAAATTAGATGGCAACACTGATTTCCAAATATCCCTCAATAACATCTCTTCCAAAGACACCAGTGCCACATGTTGCATACCGTTGGAAAGATCATTCCGTCACCTTTCAAATCCGCTATATCCCACCTCTGTAGAATCACTACAGAATGAGCAATATGCAATGTAAAGTTAACAATGGTTCACAACCTGTAGATCTCAAACTGTTGAGATTAGGACCCATGTTCATATTAACTTTTTTTTTTTTGCTTAGAATCACCCATACTTCCATTTTCAGATTTATTGCCTCTTCCTCCTGGGACACCCTGTGTATAAGAAAATAAAGTAACAATCCGTTCTAGCAGAATAATAATAATAATAATAAGCTGTCACTTTTTATGACAACGAATGACATAGTTTTAAGAGGCATAAAATAAGTTTTTTTTCTATTCTTTCGTAAATGACGTATGAAAATTTACACTTGGCTATATCAGTTTATTCAGCACAATGAGAAGTATTGAGTAGTATATTTTTCATCTTTAGACTTTTTATTTTCATTAAACATTAATAGTATTTGTAAAAATTTGTGTCGTTTTCCTTTTAAGTATCACTAATATTTTCTTTAAAATCCATTATCTACACTGAAAAATTTTTTGTAATTAAATTGCCAAATATCAATGTAAAATAATTTACCCTTTATTTTGTAAGTTGATACACATTTTCTTAGATTAAATTACAAAATTTGCTGGGTTATTTTACAAATTAACAGTAAATTTATAAGAAAGTATGATATTTTTATTGATAAAAATGTAATTTTACACCATTTCATATTAGTAATTTTACTTTTTAAGTGTAAATTGATTTACATAGAGGAGTGACAAACAGATTGCCACCATTTTTTAGTAAATTTACCTACGAAATTTTTTATATTGTAGATCTTGTGTATAGAAGCTAAAAAGAACACACATTCGTAGAAAAGTTTGATATATTTGTCTTAGGAATCTATTATAATTGCATGTAATAGTGTAAAGAAAAAAGCATCATAGTGTTCATCTAAATATTCAAAGAATACAATGTAAGCAGAATGTATTCCGATAATTTTTTTAAAAAAATATAATATTAATAACAGTTTCATTATAAAAGTAGCAACGAATAGAATTTCATCGGAAATACGTGTATATAGATTGAAAAACTAGTGTCCAAAGATTCACACATGAAACCTGATGTTTATGTAATATGATTCCACGTTCAAGTTCAAATTTCAGTCAACGTAACGTAATAGGGTTGGTTTGGAGATGTTGGGAAATTGGAGATGATAAAAAAAAATTAAAAAATTTTAAAAAAAATAAAATAAAATAAAATAAAACGTTACTGTAACCACATTGCGTTGGGGCAGAAAACGAGTTTCATAGTTCTGGAACGCATTATGTAGGCGTTTTAAAAAACGATTTTTAACGATAAATTTATATAAAAAATAAGACATTAAAGAGTATTTTAGACTTCCAAAGTACACTGTGTAGCCTATGTATTAATATGGAAGTTTTATCCAACAGTTTTATTTCCATCCGTTCATCTTTCTCTTGAGAGGTATCATAGTTATAATGGGTAAAAGATGGCAATAAAGTCTTCTCATATGCGCTCAGCGTCCCAAGAATTGGTTCCATACAGTGGCGGATCAAGGCCAGGGCCGGGGGGGGGGTGCTAGGCCCCCAGTTTTCTGAGTGACAAAAGTAATTTAAACAATTATTTATTTATTTTTGAAATTTTATAGTAAACTCATGACATACCTATTATAGTCTGATTTCTGGTTGCCCCCCCTCCCGCGTTTTTACCTTCCAGATCCGCCACTGGTTTCATATCTGTTCTTTCCCCTCCATTCCAACCGGAAGTTGTAGAAATCCATATTTTCCGGTTTCAATATTATTTGTAAACACAATAAAACAAAAACAGTAAAGATGACGTAAGACTTTTTTTAAAAGCAATTTCGTCTACTAACCAAAAATCTATATTGGCTATATAAAAATGAAAGTGACTATGCTTTTGACTTCATACATCGTGAACCGCGAGACCGATCTCGATCAAACTTTCAACATAGATAAGGTTCGGGCCTGGTTTGGTTTCTATCATTTCACTTTGACGGCACAACTTAGGGGAGGGGGGAAGTATTTAAAAATGATCGATATTAGTGTCGAATCCATAGTTTTCGGGGGTCGCTGAAATGGACAGCAACACTTTCGATGCAGTTTAAATACAGATTCAGCCCCGCAACTCGGGGAGGGGAGAGTGATATATACAGAGTGGCCCAAAAGTAGGTATATAGTCCAGTAGTGATCGGTCATGACATTTTATATCATTTACTTATTGTAATCCTACAGGTATTGACTTAGTTTCTTCATTATTTGTTCTTAATTTATTTTCACTTATACTTGAGGCTTGGAACAGACCGAAACAAATAAATGCATTATCTTAATAAATTAAAATGTCATACTACTTGATCGATACTGGTATGCATTCCTACTTTTGGGTCACCCTGTATAAAAATGAACGAAAATGACCGATATTAGTGTGGAATCCATAATATTGGAGGTCGCTGAGATGAACAATGACAATTCCGATGCCGTTTAAATTGATATCACCCTTTTATGTCCAAAATGAAACATATTCTCCCCGTGCGAAGAATGGGTATTCTGCTAGTCCTTTATATGCCTATATCCACGTTGTCTGTTCGTGCGGGAGACAAAATTCTCGAGAACTGCCCAATGAATCACCAGCAATTTTGGCCATGATATAGAGGATGAATAGTTAGGAGTCGAGTTCATTGACAGAGGTGATTCATCCACCCGAAGTGATTCATCCACCGTGAGTCATCCGTGAGTCATCCACCGGTGATTCATCAACCATTTCTGGCTTTTAAAGATTATTGCTATCGTTAGCGAGAAGCAATTACTGCTATCGATTATATCCACCTCAAGAAGTTTCACCTCGATCTCTAACTGTCTACTACAACCGGAAATGATATAAATTCACTACAACTTCCGGTTTTAATATCGATCTACGTACAGTGGTGGTATTCAGCCGGTTCACTAGAACCAGCTGTTAAAATATTTCAGTTCTCAGAACCTTTTGTTATACCCAGACATAACAGTAAATTTTACCCAGTTATACCCAGGTACGATAAATTTTAGCATCTTTGTTTCTAGACTTTTTACCGCTAAAGGGTTAAACATATGATCTCTCAGAACAAGGTATAAGCGTTCCTTTCTTAATTTCAAATGCTCAGATATCAAGACTAAAAACTGGGATCACATCAGTATAGTGGTGAGGGTTATTTATATTTGAAACACGTACACACCACTATAAACATTTTGTTGATCCATTGGTGGATTAAGGTCTTTCTAATACTTTTTGACAACTATCTAACCTTGGATAATTCATTTTCAAGATATTCACAATACTACCTAATTTCGTCACATCACCTTAGGATCTGTGTAGGTCACTTCTTGTCACTTGTGGTATCCAGTAAAAAATATATATATATTAACTATTTTCTATCGTCTATTTTCTATAGTTTTTTTTCTAAGACGATTATATCTATATATCTACCTATCCATCTATAAATACTCTCTCTCTCTTTTTCTTTAAATATAGTCGGTTGTTTAAAAAATCAGAATAACACCACTGTTTACATACAGCAAAAACACCAAAGTCTGCCGAAGAGCTTTCTTTCTTTTTTTTTCTTCTAAGAATACAATTTCTCTCTTAATCCGCTGTTCAAATCTGAAGGGACAGAACTCAATCACTTTCAGGGGCCGCTGTGGCTCAGTGGTAGAGCGTTCACCTCTGGTGCTTGCGGTCCCGGGTTCGATCCCAGCCCCCACCAAGTGAACTTCGTGGAGGACAAACACCGTGTGCGTAGGTTTCCTCTCGGTTCTTCCGTTTCCTCCCATTTTCTTCATTCCACCATTTCATTCATTATTCATCATCACTGTCTCCTTTAGCCTCACCGGCATTAGCGTGGGACGTAAAACTCAAATATTTCATTTCATTTTCAATCACTTTCAGTTTAGTAAAAACAGTCGTAAATATCGTGAAGCAGTTTACACCAAACAATGAAGCATCCCTACAAATATCATCTCGACTCTAATCTCTGAAAATAGAAGTGGTAGAAACCTACTACCGGTTCAGGTATCAATATTGAGGAAAAATATCACACTAAACAAACCAAACTCTTTCCCGTGGTATACGCTTGACATTGGTACTTATTTTGATGTGGATTCACAGAGTCCGAAGAAGAGACAACTACATTGCTTTTATTCCTCTACTACCCGTAAAACTGGAAGAATTGAATTCCACTACGATCTCCTGTATCAACATTGATCCTCATACAGGACAAGCGGTTATAAATAGCGAGAAACAGTTTTTTCAACTTAATATAGTTCTAATAAGTTCACTTTTCCTTTCTAATCCATATATTTAAACCGCAAGTGGCAGAAAATTACCATTTTCGGTTCCAATATGGATAAATATAAAGGAAGAATGGTAACGAGAAACTACTTTTATGTGGATTCAGTATTCCAAGAACAATTGCCGTCTCCCCCCTCCCGTAACCCTCTACTGAAACCAGCAGGGTGGAAATTTAGTATGATTTCCTGTTTCAATATTATTTCCCATTGAGTAAAAACTGAAACACGAAACGAGGAACGGGCTTGTTTGATATAATTGTAGAGTCCGAAGAATACGTCGGTCTTGGTTATAATACTCGTATCTCTATTAAGATCGGAAATTGTGGAAGTTACCACCAATTTTGCTTTCAATAATGATACGAATGAAACAAAACCTGACATAGCTAACGATAAACTTTTTCTTTGTGATATGAGTTTAGTGTCCTCAGGCAAGTTTAACCCTTGCTTTAATCCCTCTATTCAAACCGGAAGTTATAGAAATCTGTAGTTTCCGGTTTTAACACTGGATTTTTATAGAGATAGCGAGACTTCAATAATTAATTATTTAATTAATAATAATAATAATATCATCCAAGAATAGTTTCCACATCTCCAATTTCCTGCTTATTAAAATCGGAAGTAGTAAATCTGAAAACTCTGGTTCAGGGGCGGATCCAGGGCAAACTTTTTTATTTTATATATAAATAAAATATATAGTTTATTTTTTGATGCTCTTAAAAGTAACTCTAAGTAGCAGTATTACAACCCACCGCCCCCCCAGAAGTCCGTCCTGGATCCGCCCCTGCTCTGGTTAGAATATTGGTTTCTTATAGATTGGAAATTAACCGTAGTTTCACAGCTAGAAAAGTATGAAGAAATACTTGATGGAGATTCTGTTTAATATATGAAGATTAACTAACTTACTATAGCTATGGACTATGAAACCCGAGGGATCAATGCAGCGTTCACAAAAGCTATCCCTTAAGAGTCTTCATCCCGGCGAAATTAAAATACCGCTAATTTTACAGTAATTATGTGATATTATGTTTTATCTTCAAATAGATAAAAGATAATCGAAATGTGGAAGAAGAGCGCCCTAGACAATATTGTTTTACATGAAAAACCTTTATCACGACTCACTTATCTGCTTTCGATTTCGAGCCATTTTGAAAATCGGCATTTATTTTCGCGTTTCTAAACAGCTGAAAACGGAAAGGTGACTTGTGATAACGGTACCTCAAGCAAAATAATATTGTCTAGGGCGCTCTTGTTCCATATTTCAATTATCTTTTATCTATTTGAAGATATCACATAATTACTGTAAAATTAGCGGTATTTTAATTTCGCCGGGATGAAGACTCTTAACTTCTATCCTTAACCAACTGGATTCAGTTACTATTTTGTATTCCTATTACTGCGACATCCATCCCATCTGCACCTAGGTCTTCCTAATGGTCGTTTTCCAGATTGTATTTCCACTTAAAACTCTGAAAGCTTTCCTTTTCCCTTCCATTCTGGCTACATGACCTGCCCACCTGAGCCTCTTAGACTAGTTGACCCTAACAATGTTTTGGTAAACGATGTAAATTATGTAGTTCCTCGTTATGAGCGACCATGTTCCGTGACCATACATCAGAACAGACATGATTATCTCTTTATATATTTTAACAAAAGAAACATTGACCAAAGCTTAAAACACACTTTATTTTCAATTATAATAGTTGATAACAGTGACTATATATATGACTGTTAAAGAATTTAAACTTTGTCATAACAATGACTATACAGTATACATGTCTGTATTTTCATTTATTTTCGATATTGTCTGAAGAAGAATATGAAATGAAATCTTTGAGTTTTACGTCCCACGGATATGCCGGTTAGGTGATTATGAGTAATGAATGAAATGGTGGAATGAAGAAAGTGGGAGGAAACGGGAGAAACCACGCACACGGTGTTTGTCCACCACAAAGTTCACTTGGCAGGAGCAAGGTTTGAACCAGGGACCCTATACACCAGAGGTGAACGCTCTACCACTGAGCCACCGCGGTCCCCTGAAGAAGGATATGTTAGATATCCGAAACCGTTATTATAATTTAAAAGAAAGTGTGTTTTAAGCTTTGGTCAGTGTTTCTTTTGTTAAAATATTCAATCCAAAGCCATGGATAGTCTTACTATATATTTTAAGCTTCAGATTATGAAGATTACATTAAACTTTTTTTTTTTAAATTTGGTTTACCAAAAACTCAATTTTTGTATTATTGAGAGACAAAATCTCAAAAACTACTTGGTGGATCATCATCAAGGGTGTACAGGGTGTACAGGGTCAAAAGTTTAAAATAGAGTTTCTTGATGGAGGTGATCCATCCACCCGAAGTAGTAAAAAATCCAAAATTGTAATTTTTTGAGGGGTTTAATAATGTTTATAATGTTTGAAATGTTTATTGTTTAATAGTGAAATTAAAATTTTCAAATAATATAGCAAACAAAATAGCAGATAGCGAGAAGTTGTTTTCTTCTGTAATCGATTAAGCGTCCCTAGAATACACTTAATCTTCGACCTTAACTCTCTGCTGAAACCGGAAGTGATATAAATCAAACTTCCGTTAGCAATATTGATTTGCATAGAACATAGACGAAAAGAGATAGCAAGAAGCTGTTCTATTGGAATCGATTTATTGTTTGAAGAATAGCTAACATTTTCTCTTCTAATTCTCTATTCAAACTGGCAGTGGCAGAAATCAATCATCTGCGAGTTTAATGTTAATCACTATAGAGTCAAAACGTTAATAAAAAACGAGAAGCAATTTTTCGGAAATCAATTAAGCGTCCCAAAGCATCCCATCTCCATTCTAATCTCTCTACTAAAACCAGAAGTGGTAGTCAGTTTCGGTTTCAAACTTAATTGAGAAAATATCACGACATATAAACCAAACTTCTTCGCGTGGTGTACACTGATACTACTACTTCCTAACACTGTACTTTCAATGCAAGGTGTCTCAAAAATTGTAATTGTAGAAAGTTTTATAGGAAATGTTTAGAATGGCCTCATTATTTGTAACACTTTTAATTCATTCTATGCTCTTGACATTCCACATGCTGATTAGCATTCGGTTCATGATAACAGGTTCAGTTCAGAAATATTCATTTTTCATTGAATTCACCTGATCTTGCAATTAGATCTCGGAGTCATATAAACTAGAGTTCATTTGAACTCTTTTTTGTTAATACCAATGAAATTTCATTTATCAATCTGAGTGTAACTCCGGGTCAAAGATTTAACTATATAGAGATCGGTTGAGTGCCAGTTCAAACTAGGTATATTCGGATTTAAGCATCGAAAATCGACATCAATAAGATATCGAAAGCTGATCGAAATATCAAAATATATTGAAATATCGATTATTGATATCTTGAACAACATTTCAAATATCAAAAATATTGAAGACCAGAATATTGAAAAATCTTGAAATATCAAATGATATTAAAATATTGAGTATCAGAGTATTGAAATATATCAAAATATTTAAAGAATATATTGAAAAATCGAATACAGAAACATGACTGAAAAAAATCGAAAATATTAAATATTGAAATAATGAAATTAAAATACATGGGTAAGAAACAAAATTTCGAAAATATTGAAAAATATCGAATATTAAGGTATCAAAAAATATATATTGAAATATCGAATGTTGAAACATGAATAAAAGAAAACAAATTTTCAAAAATATTAAATATTAAGATATTGAAATATAAAATGTATAGTAATTTCATCTTTCAGAAACTGAATGTTTCGTAAAAGGTTTGCAGAGTTTTTGGAACACCCTGTAACCATTGCGATGTATTGATTTGGTACATGACTGTACATTGAAACTTTTCTTGTCATTTCTTCCTTCATCATCTAAGTTTTCTTTCCCTCTTCATGTGTCCTCGTACTCTCATACACGCAGAGATTCTTTTAAAATTCATGACCACATACAAAGTTAAGAGTAAAACTGTAATTATAGTGGCAAAATTGTCAACGTTGGATGGATACCCATCAGACAAGTCTTTGCTAGCACTTTTTTTTTTTTAGAAAATATTATTATTATTATTACTTTTACGTCCCTGCTTCTTGTAAAAAACTTGTCTCCATTCCTGTCTACGTGTGTGAGTGTGAATGTGTGTATGTCTGTGTGTGTGTGTGTACACGAAACCTTGTACTAGGGACCTCTTGCCCTGTCATTGATGTCGGCACAAGGGCAGTAATTTGTCGGCTGCGAAGAGGTTCATCAGACGCACACACACACACACACATTACATATCTATCCATCCCCCACTGTAAAAAAAAAGTGAGTGTATTTTTTTTACATTCTCGTTTCAAGAAAGGATGGGGGTGGCTTTAAAGAAAGAGGGGGGAAAAAGTTATGTTCGAACTGTGAAGTCACCCAAATTACCGATTATTTTTCCCTCTCTCTCTCTGTCTCTCTCTTCTCTCTTTCGCTGTATGTGTCTGTCTGCCAATCTGTTCTTTTTCTCCTTTTCCCTTATCGTCGCTTCTCACACCCTCTCATTGCAACTATGTGTCTTCCCCGACAGTTTCTACGCATACACATACTTTAAGCGTCATTTTTCACTTATATCCCTTTATTTATTTATTTATTTATTGTCGTACTTGTTACACAATTGTATGTATCCCTCAAGAACGCCTATACCATGTCATTCTTCACTTCTTAGAACATCCATCAAGTATAATTATTTATGATGACATTCATTCTGTTGTTTTTTCATAGTATAGTTGACATATTAAAATTTCGTTGTTGATTTGTGATTTATGTAAGCACAATCACTATCACGCCTATTTTAACTATGCGTTTTCCTAGGTTCGATTTTCAACAGACTTCATAGAATTTTCTGTGTTTGCTGAGTATTGTGAGTCGATCGTGTATTTACAACCGTTAGTGCAAGCCACTGGTGTTCTGGCCATTTATTATCTTCGATTCCATTTCTTACTTCTCTGCTTACCTTCACGGACCCCTGAGGTATATCAAGAATTCTGTTATAATCGTTTTACAGTTTGAACATTATATTCCAAATAAATATAAATATTATTATTTATAGTTGTTCTGTCGTTAGTAAATAAACTAAAATAGAATAAAATATTGAATATTTTGTATTTCAAAATATTGGGGAGGGACGCGTCCCTCTCGTCTCCGCCGCCAGAGACGCCCGTGGTGCAAGCGTTCATTTTTCAAACTTAAAAACTATCTGAGGAACACGATGAGCCAAAAAACACAGAAAAGGTTAGAACTTCCTTATATCTAACAGTCCTTGACTATAAAGCTGGATTTCTAAGAAATAATAAACTTTGTCAAAGCCAAAGCAAGTTGTTAGAAATATTAAGGTATTAAAAATGTTATAGAATACTACTTATATATAAATCTATAAAAATACTGACCTAGAAATAAATTATATGTATTTTACCTATGAATTACATTTAGAGTTAAGTATTTTTAATATGATGAGTAGAAAAATAATTAAATTATTATAGCATATGTAAAGGTCTCAATTCTCCGTTAGAGAAACCAAAAAAATGCAATCATAAAAGCTTTTCAGAAGCCCACAAGACTCTAGTTAAGCCTCTGGTTTCCCAATCCCAGTAGTCAGGGCAGGATCCAGGATTTTCTGACGGGGGGTGCACCAGTATATTTGAATTAAATTTTAATTTTTAAAATGCCTTTAGGTATCTGTGGTATGAATGAGGAATTGCACTGAAAATGCTAAGTTTCTGCTCACGATGAATCCTTTTCCTTCAACCTTCACAATATTGACTTAAACTATTGATTTTTACAAAACTTTGCTTTCTGTTAAGCCCAAACGGAAACATGACAGGAGAAATTTTCGGAAAGTGTTGCTATTTTCACTCCTAGTTTCCATTTAAGGTAGTGTATAGTTACATCGAATGGGGGGGGTGTACGTGGTACGTGCACCTTTGCACCCCGCTAAATCGGACCCTGCCAGTCGTTTTTCAGCCAATAACTGAACGTAGGATAAACAGTAATTTTCTTTTCTTTTCTTTCATTATAGACCTCCCTAATTAATACAAGTTGCGTTGCGAGATATTTTATTTCTTATTAATCACTAGCAGCGTTCACCCCGCTTCGCTGCGGTCACCCCGGAACGCAATAAACTTTGTTACTTAGATAATTTTTACTTTTTCGCTTTCAAATTGCAGTAAATGTTAAAATTATAGCGCCTGTCATTTATGTTAACCCGCCGAGTCACATGGTCATGCGGGTTGCATATAAATACGTTTATTTTTACCTATGATGAACTAATAACAAAGGATTTGTACGTATGGACACTTGAATGGTCAATTATCTCAAGACACTGGTAATTAAAAATTAAAGTGATATGATAAAAACCATCTAGGGTCCAAATCCTAATAACCCCCCAAAAATGAAAGAAATTGGTTCAGCCGTATTAGCGTGATGAGTTCACAAAGGATTTGTGCGTTCTCTTTTATATATATAGATTAAAATTGAATTATTTCTTCTTATTATAAATTTGATCATTATAAAGAATGTATCATAAAGAACTCAACTTTTCAACTGCTCGTCATTTCCGTTCTAGTAAGTTGGCAGCACTGAACGTTACACGATTTTCATCTGTTGTCTCTGTGGTTAGTAGTCACGGAGTGCGAATAGCGTGTGATCGTCATTTGTTTTCTGTACGGGTAGGAATGGAGCGCTTCCCGACAGATAACCACAGAGACAGTAAATGAAAATCGTGTAACATTCAGTGCTGCCAACTTACTAGAACAAAGATGGCGGGCATTTCAAAAGTTGTCCTCTTTATAGGACACCCTTTATTATCACAGCTTTAGACGATATAAATACACAATAAAAAAATCTACATTTTATTCATCGCCTGCACTTAACTTACCTTCTCCTAAGATAAATGAGGCTCTACAATATCTTCGAAATTAACATTGTGGATGTCAAGACAACTAATCTTTAGAAGTATACATCAGAACCCATAGCCTACTTTGGAGTTTCGTCATGATGCAATAATATAATATACTTAGATTCGAAAGTAATTTTATAAAGAAATGAGTAAAATGCGATATACTGTATAAATTGAATTGTATTTGGTAAATAAAATTGATTTTGGTATTGCAAAAATTGCAGGAATACCTGGCTTTAAGTCAGTTTAAAAATGTTCTCCTAAAAAATACCCTGTAAAAATACTGTATACATGAGAACTGACAAATCCTATTACACAATGAAACGTCTTATTGCATTTATATAAAAGTAGAATAAAGTGTTTCTTATAATTTATGAATAAAATAACTATTCACTACTATAAAAACTACTTTCCATTCTAAAGAAATAAATTGACAATGGAAAATATATGTGATCTTGTTATTAAACTTCACGAATTTTCCTTCACCGATATATCAACAGTACAATCTAACATTAGAAATGTAACACAACATATATATATAGGTCATTTGGTCCACCTGCGTTCAGTCGTGATTATTAATCAAAGTAGATAGTTATACAGCAGCGGCCCAAATCTGTCTTCAACAATGGAGGGAGGTGTAAGACCGTTCCCATAATATGTTTTTTTACCTTTTTTTGCCGATATTTAAAATATTTATGAATTTGAAAAACAATGGAGGATCAAGGAGCAAAGTTGTCTTCAACATTTAGAGGCGGGCAGATTTAAAGCTTATTCTGGGAGAGGACATCAATTTCATCTCACTTTCTTTTGTGGCAATCGGACACAAATCACATTTCTACCCCCCCCCCTCCAAAAAAATTCAAATCGAATTATTGGGGGGACAGTCCTCTAGTTCCAAGATTGGAGGGGACATGTCCATCATCCCCCCGGGATTTGCGCCAGTTTTATACAGTAATAAAACAAGCTTGCTAGTGTCTTAAACATTTATAGTAGGAGCTACAGATAGTGTTACTAATTAAGTTCTCGAGAATCCTTCAGAAGCCTAAAAGACACAATATTCAATATATATATATATATATATATATATATATATATATATATATATATATATATATATATATATATATATATATATATATATAAAGCCAGTTTTGACAGATTAGGAATATTTCTAATTTCAATACGGGTTTCAGTTTTACAAAATACTGATTTCCATTACTTTACGTAGAAGTACACATACTACATATCGTTTATTGATTATTGCCCGTAGCACAAGCGGTAACTCAACATATACCATTACTAACCAACTTCTTCAGATGGCTTGTTTGTCAAAAATAAATAAATAAAATTATCGTCTTATTGCTTTCGTTGCAAGATGCGCATACAAAGGAGCGACTATTTCTAATTCGATTTGCAAAACGGCCAAAGCAGGCGTTCTCTTTTGTCCTAATCCATTGCGAGATATGAGTTAAGTCTTTTTTGAACACTAAGGATCGTTCGCATGCGTATGATGACACCGATAGCGTCAATGCAATCTGAAATAAAGCTCTGCTATCAGGAAATACAGATTTGGGAAGTAAAGCATAAACATCAGAAATGGCATCATTTTGTTCGGGTCGATATGTTCTTTCTGTTGGTACGTGTCTCATATTTGAACAATATTATAGCTATATATAAATAAATAAATAAATAAATAAATAAAGTTATCCATAATGATTGGATTATATCTCATCAACTATATTGTGTAGTCATATCGCTAAGTGTTTTATAATGAAAAACTTGTCAATATCAGTTTCAGACGGCGTGGTTACATTATGCTGTATGAATTTTTAGGTTTACAAAAAAAAATGTCTTTTTTTTTTCTCGTAAAATGGGCATGATGATTCACACACACACCACATCGGTTCGTTCCGTCTTATGATATGTATCGATTACTACCCAAAGGTTTGGACAAATTTTAAAACGTGAACAACGGCCTCTTTTACAGAATTTGACAGTGATTCGTTGTACTTTTACTGACAACGAAACAGAAAAAAAAGAGAAAAAGGTTTCCTTGATTTGTCAACTAGAATTAAAAGATGAAATCTATATTTTGACATTAAATATGCACTTTCGGTTACATAACTATATAACATATTTTATCCATTTATGGCGCAAATATTCTTTTTATCGAATCCTGTACAATCATTACCAAACAAATTTTTATCTCAACTTAACCACAAGCTATTAAACATATTTTTTAAGTCCTGAAATATAAGCTTTTGATACGAAATTAGTATACTTATGCATATTGAGTATCCTTAATTATATACTATTATTTGGTTTTTAATTGTTTCAACTGTAGTAAAAACGATTCTTGCTGCATCAAGAATATTGTGTCGATATGAATTGCGTAACGTGAATAGCAAAAAAAAAAAAAAAAAAAAAAGGAATAGGAAGAAGCGTAGAAGAAGGACCATAAATATTTTAAAGTATAATTCTTGAATCGTGCTGCAATAGGTGTTTCCATAGCAACATAATAAACAACAAAATCACATATAGACCTAATTTATGAATAAATAAAGATGATTAGGCAGATAAGTAATAGCTATTTCGATCCACCGAATAATAATAATAATAATAATAATAATAATAATAATAATAATAATAATAATAATAATAATAATAATAATAATAATAATAATAATAATAATAATAATAATAATAATATAGAAGATTCAAGACAATCCGAAAAAAACCTCACTTTTTAAACATTTGTTGGAATCGAAAATGAAACGTTATATGTTATTTCATCTTTTCTACACAGAAATACCTAATCTTTCTAAAACTGAATTTAGAATATTTGCACATTAAAAAAAAAAAAGTACAAAAAAAAAAAACGCTTGGATCTTGAACACATCGGAATAATACACATCTCAACGAAGCAGGAGCTAAATGCATTGGATTGTTCTTTACCCAGAAAATAAACTTTTAGGCAATTTCTTTTATCCAGGAATCTATAAAATAATAATAATAATAATAATAATAATAATAATAATAATAATAATAATAATAATAATAATAATAATAATAATAATAATAATAATAATAAATTACGAAGTATATTTCTGGGTTTTTAGTTTTTATGGGCTGTCACCTTTGAGGGATGAAGTTCCTCGGCTTTTAAATTATTTGAGGAAGTGGGTAGGGAAGAAAGCGACCTGAGACTTTTCTGTCAGGTATTATCCCGACATTTGCCTGGTATGAATAAGAAAAAACACCAGGAAAACCCTCACTCAGGATGTCTGGAATGAAAAGGTTTTTTTTACACCTTTCCGACCGAGTGTTCTCACCAGGAATCGAAGCTGGAGCTGCTCACACAAAAGGCAAGCGCGGTAGCGAATACACTGCGCGGTATCACAATAATAATTATAACAATAATAATAAAAAAATTGAAAATATCTTTAAATGTAAATTCTTAAATTAAAGTTATCTAAAGAAGAATATTTTGACGTTCTGTACAGCCTATGCTGAAACGAAGACTCAAATGATCAGGCCAATTCGCGTCCCCTTATGTACGGTTGCGTAGGAGACAAAGCTCGACTCTGTGTTTTCTCGAAAAAGTGTGGTACAAGTGGTATCTGATTTGGTAGTTTGAAACTTACCATGCTTTGTCAGTACCAAGGCTAAATGACGCGTCGATCTCAGCTTAACGTATGATGAGAACAATATAAGCGGTCCCGATTTACTGTGCGGATTCACATATTTGTAAAATTTACAGAACAAATTTGTGATAATATTTTAGTAGACCAGGATGCATATAATTGTAGTATCTTGTGTTTCTACCCATGAGATGAATATCCACGTAGAAATACAGTAATGGAAGTCTAACCTGTTAAGAACGGATTCCCCCCATAAGATAGCTATTAAGCACAGTATACAAAGTGAAGTGAAGTATCTGAAGTCAATGTGCTAACTCATGAGGACCAATCATAGAAGAGTCCAAGAGTTAAAGGATTCAGACATTTGTAAAATTTATGTAAATAATGCATTACGTTCTTTTGGAACCCAAATGTGCAAGCAATGAAAACATAACAGCCTATTACTATTAACGTTATGGAATACATAATCGAACACAAAGGTAAGTGTTTTTATTAGAGATGCAAGGGCTCGGAAAAAAACCGGCTTTTTTGGAAAAAAACTCGGTTTTTTCTGCTTTGCTTTTTTGCGTGGGAAATTTTGGGCTTTTTTCAAAATTCTGCTTTAAATCGATAAAGCAGACTTTGTTTCGTTTCTCTATAACACAGAAAGTCATTTAATTAGTGGTTGATGCCGATAATAATATAAAACCCCGAAAGTAAACCATGAATTTCGAAAAGATATTTTAAACAATTTTACTTCAACATTTTTACATTATGAATTCCAAAGGATTAACCAATGTATATAATAAACACATTTTAACCTCCTATATACAAAAGTAAGCAGAGCTGGCAAGAACCATGGTTGTTTCTGAAAATGCCAAAAACCCGTTTTGGGGGGTCAGTTTAAACCAGGCTTTTTTGGGGTTTAAACCAGGTTTTTTGATTTAGATATTTTGCTTTATGTATTTATATTACATATTCACAGAAATAAGTTTGTTTCGCCTTGGTGTTATTATTCAACAACGGGGTTATGCTGGAAGAGGTCCCATAAGCTTAAAGAAGTCCGGTCAGTAAATTTCTTAAATTGAGAAACTCCCGCCCTAGCCATCGGGAAAATCCCGTCATTCTTTTAAATGTAAAACAATAACAGGAAAATCCTGTAAAATTTAATTTGCATGTAAAATTTAAAGGTCAACGCATTATAATCAGTACGCTAAAACTGAGTGACACACAATCATAGTCAACGTCTTACGAATAAAATCAGAAAAATAAACACACTGCTGAACAAGACTGCACTTATTTAATATAAAAACACATTTACACGTGACGTTTCGATCTTCTATCCAAGATCCTCATCAGACGTGAGTGCACGTCTGATGAGGATCTTAGATAGAAGATCGAAACGTCACGTGTAAATGTGTTTTTATATTAAATAAGTGCAGTCTTGTTCAGCAGTGTGTTTATTTTTCTAAAACTGAGGTATTAAATTACAAATTTAGTATGTAGGTATCATTGAAAGTCCAATCCAAGCTAATGTTGGAAGCTAAGTAGGCAATCGATAAATTTTACCAATTTTAATCAATATATTTAAGCAACCTTCGCTTCTTTATAAAACAACAGGCATGCAGAAATATATAATTTGGTTTCGTTTTGTATGTTTAGGCTTAACATCCTTACGTAATACCGAGGTTATCAAGGAGAAGACTTTCGCTTAAAGTGACATCCGAAAGAGTACTTGGTTTACACATGAAAGAAGGGTTGTGGTTCGACCGAGAATTGAACATGGGACACCTTGATTAAAAGGTGAAAAGTAAATAAGACTAATGCAGATGGTTTGACATGTGAAACGTCACCATGAAGTTCACACGATTCGCATTTTTGTTCTTTTAATTTTTTTTAGTTTAAACCAGTTATTTTTTTAAAAAAAAAACAGCTGGTGTAAACGAGCCAACCCTAAGAGTAAAAACTTCTTTCAAAAAATACACAAATAACTAGCAAAATTGTATGTAGTATTTTTACTTCATAATATTCCATACCCTCTTTTTGAAACAAAATAAAATTAAAATAAAACATAAGAGAAATACTTAGATTTGTATGATACAATTAAAGGCTGCTCATGGTTCTGTATATTCTTGAAATTCTACAGTCAAGTTTTTTATAACCACCATCAAGGGCGCCCATCAGTGGGGTTAAGGGGGCGCTTGCCTCCCCTAGGGGAAAATGTACTTCAGAATATTGAAAATCCAATAGGATTTTTACATTAGTTACAGCAAAATTTGAAACTATTTTTGAAACGTCGCTTATACTTGCCCCTCCTAGGTAACCACAACATGGGCGCCCTTGACCACCATCACGGTTTACCCAGTCCTCAAGTTTTCTGAATTTTTAACAAGAGGGATTCAACATATCATTACGAA
Organism: Thermobia domestica; assembly: GCF_964235325.1. NCBI lineage: Eukaryota > Metazoa > Arthropoda > Insecta > Zygentoma > Lepismatidae > Thermobia > Thermobia domestica. The sequence continues at coordinate 67,345,606 of NC_137466.1, forward strand.
AAAAAAAAAAAAAACTACGGAATATATTTAAGTTAAGCTAAATACAACTGCACAACAAACGTGACTGAGTGGTTGGCTTTTGCGCTTCTATCGGGAAGTCCGGGATTCAACCCAGCATTCGACCATTCTGATAAAGCCTTCCTTCATTCCATCTGAGAATGTAGAAATAGTGCGTGTACTGGCCGACTAGGAGTGTAGGAGTTGGCCGACTTCCTTTCTTATTGTTTTTAAATCGTTATTATTACTAATTACCAGCAGTGACGGTTTTGCGAAGGTTAGAGGATCGGTCTTTCGGATTGAAGCCTGTTCTCCAAAGTTGTGGAATGTCTAAAACGAACGAAATATCTATTAGTTATGCCTTTACTCATAAACTTTAAGCTCCCGTCAAATAAAAATTACGAATGTTTAGAAAAACTAAACATTAATAGTAAGAAAACCCCTCCCAAAACACTTTTTTAAATTCGCCACTGATTCTCAGTATAAAATGATCTTCAAGGTTGTATCCGGAAGATTATTGCTAAACATATAAACGAAACGAAATATTAGTTATGCCTGTACTCATAAACTTCAAGCTGCTCCCAAATAAAATTAGGACTTTTTAGAATACGAAACAATCAGAGAAACCCCTCCCAAAGTACTTTTCTAAATCCGCTATTGATCATTTGTATAAATTGGTATTCAAGGTTGTATCTGGAAAATTATTGCTAAATCATTGCACAACTACAGTATAACAGAAATGTGGAAATACGGTTTGACGGACATATTGAAAAACGTATGCTTTGACGGATATATAGAAAAACGTAAGTTTAACTTTCGTGCTAGAAGCTGGAGTACTAAGCTCTTAGAAATGAAACACGGATGACAAACTAAAATGATCTAGAGAAGGAAAAAAATGTCTATAACTCAAAAGTTAAAATAATGTTAAATAACCTGTAAAATTGCCCTCAAATACTACATTCTTCATGTTAGCTTTAATTCGTAAAATATGTGCTCCATCCATCTTGATGGTGAATTACAGAGCTAAATATGGCATTCAGGTCATGGAAATCTTATCTAACTATAGAATATACTATAAGAAAGCTATTTGGATAGAAAAATCATGAAAATGAAAAAAGCCAAAATTTCCAAAATTCTCGGTTTTTTTCCAAAAAAGCCGGCTTTTTATGTGAAAAAAACTATCGATTCAAAAAAGCCGGCTTTTTTGCATCTCTAGTTTTTATGCCATATACACACAGTGTTTTGCGCTATCTTTATGTGTATACCCACCATCGCTGACGCGCCCGTTGTGCTGCTGCTCTGACTCGGTTAGATAGCATTCCTGCTTTTTAATAGCCACTTAGCACAAGTTGTTGTTGTTTTTTTTTCTCCACAAGCTCTCCTAACGAACGGGATGCACATGTACAACCCAAAAATAATTGTTTAAGATACAAACAGTCTATTGAGTGAAGAAAGCATGTATTCCATGAATTTGTGTATGGATCCCTACAATAAATCTACAACATATTAGCTCAAACCGACGCACCGAAGAAGTGTATCCTAGGGTTACCATCTTCTGGTAAGCCTACAGCGGGATACGCTTATTGGATATTGTAATACTCCGCTAAACACAATATACATTATAGGTTATAGTTTTAATCTATAATAATTAATTGGTTTTTGTTACTTGCTATGTTTGCGCTAGATGAAGCAAACGTCTAGTCATTTAGAAAACAAATTTTTTACACCACCACACGAAATGAAAAGAAAGATTTGGGTAAATATGTATTAAAGAAAAAAATAAAACCTAATAAAGAGGAAGAAGAAATCAGCAGTTTTAAAAAAATATACTCGACATTTTTATGAAAATCTTCATACATCTTGTAGCATTATCATTCGAAATTTTTAATTCTATACAAAAATCAGGATTAATTTGATGAAGAGAGTATTTCGAAATATAAAACCTGTTTATAGTCAAGTAATATATAACCAGTTCGTATTACTTTAGTAGCATGATAACTGGAACAATGCGTAGCGCAACAACTGAAAACGTAACGATTCGAAGAATTGTTTCAACCTCATTTCTGCGCAGCCAATAAACCATTATGAAGCAATCTTCCCAACATTTGTATATCCTTCAAAATTTTGAGTACTGGAATTCGAATCTTAAAATCCACAACTAACGGAACATCATTTGTAATGTCTTGTCAACAGCATGCTGTAGCGTTTATTTGTTTTAGTAACATCTTTTGAAATAACTTCTTATGTATAGTAATCGAATAATTAATAGCAGCTCCATGTAATTTTATGCGTTTACAAAGTTTAGTAAGAAGAAGTTTCTACATAAGTAAGCAGAAATTTACGCCTAATGCAATGTAGCTACATCAATTTAAAGGAAATTTTATGCAGAATGCAAGTTAAGTTACAGAAATTACCTATATCTGCAACAATGGGTGGTACTTTACAAAATGTTACGTAAATAAAACACAAATTAAATTTTCTGAATGTTCATATCATGGTTGATCCGGTCTATCTTACTGTGAGGTCCGCGCTCGATTATTTAATAAGCCCCTCAATAGTGCAGTATCATTCTTCTGTCCATTCTCGTTGTGCAAAATGTTTAGAATTATTCAGATGGAGTGTTCAAGTTGTCAAACGCGTAGTGAAAGTTGTCAGTACTGAAATTCAAATGTATACCCCCCCCCAAAAAAAAAAAGTTTTTCCTTCACAAATGCTTGTACTAAGTACATTTTAGAAGAAGTCATGCAATTTATTTGCATTGGACATAGAATAAAGAAAAGGTTAGGTACGGACAAAAGCCAGTAAAATTCGAACATTGAGTGAGGCAAAACTAACGCTGAAATTGCATGGATTATGAAAGTGCATAACATGGTATACCACATTGATTTGACACCTAGTCATCTGTTCCAAGCGCTGTTATTGGCTGAAGGAATTCTACTCCCTTTGGCGTAGACGGTTGCAGGGCTCTCTTTTGTGTAGTATGATTCTTCATACTAAAATTATATCTTCGGGATGAGATTTATTCAACGGTGAACTTTTTATTTTTCACGACGATTCTTCCCTTTGCCACCGTGCCAGAATTATAAATTATATTCTGTCATTACGGCTTGTTACATCACTTCCTTGGCCTGGTAATTCGCCGGACTTAAACCCTTTGAAAATTTATGGCATGATTCAAGGCTATGGTTTATACAAGGACATCTACGACAAGAAATCAATTAATTGAACAATAAATGACATCTGGCAACATTGCATTCAAGTAGAGACACTGTAAAGCTTAGTGAATTCATACTAAAACGGTGCAAGCCAGTGATCAAATCATCCATGGTTTTCGGGATTCCTAAGCTAACTGATGACAGTTTCGTTGTCCTTCAAGTCCAAGTTCAGCCCCCAGTAAGGGTAAGACCCCCTTGTACACTGGAGAGGAACTCCATCGTGGCTAAGCAGTTAGCGCACGAGAGTTTGGCGTGTGAGAACTGGGTTCGATTTCCGACTGGACATGTGATTTGGCTCATACGTTAAACTGTTGAATGAGACGCTAAACTAAAAATCAAATCATCCTAGGGGCTGGGGGAGGGTAAACATAAGAATGTTCGAAAACGGTCGATATTAGTGTTGAATCCGTAATTTTTGGAGTCACTGAGATGAACAGTGACACTTCTGATGCCATTTAAATCCAAATCCAGTCACCATTAGTAATCCTGAGATATAAAAATAATTGAAAAGACCAAGGCTCCATTGTTTTCGGGGTCACTAAGTTAATTGGTGACAGTTTGGGTGCCCATTATGTCCAAAGTTAGCTCCCAGTTGAGGTTAAAAAAAAAAAAACTAGCATTCCTATGGGGAGAGGTGGGGAAGACATGCAAAAATGATCGATAAAGACCAATATTAGTATAAAGTCCATAGTTTTCGGGGTCGCTTAGATAAATAGTGATGCTTTCAATGCCATATAAGTGCATGTCCAATTCCCATTACCACACGGAGGATTTGAAATGGTGACCTAAAAATATCGAAAACGACCGATATTAGTGTCAAATCGTTAGTTTTCAGCATCGCTAATTAATTGGTGGCAGTCCTAATGTCATTTAAGTCCAAGTTTAACCCCGAGTGGGGCAAGACCCCTTATTACTCCTAGGGAGAATAGTATTAACAGTAAAAAGAACGACCGATATTAGTGTCGAATCCATAGTTTTCAGGGTCCCTAAGTTGATTGGTAGCAGCTGCGCTGACTAAGGATGGGCACGAGCGAGTTTCCTTTGAAACTCGACTCGACTCGAAACACACATCTTTGAGCTCGACCCGAGAACTCAAGTCGAAAAATTTCCTCCAACTCGACTCGAATTCGGGTCGAGTTTCGAGGGGAGTCAAGCCAAAACAAGCCAAACCGAACTAAATCCTGTGTGTAGTTTCGAGCACTCTCTTTAAGTATCATTCATAGACAATAGACAATATAATTATCAATGATATACCAATGGTATTATAATTATCAATTATAGTACTATTACAATTTATTATTATTATTATTAGTCTATTATTATTATTATTATTATTATTATTATTATTATTATTATTATTATTATTATTATTATTATTATTATTATTATTATTATTATTATTATTATAACGTCTTGTATAATCATGAAAGATAAGCTGTTTGTATTTTATTTGAATATTAAAAACTAGCTGATGCCTACCTCGGTGTCGTCGAGAAGTCTTCAGGAGACTCGGATATCGTTCACGAGATTCTGGGTTTGAGTTCCGGAGGAGCAAGTATTCGGGCTCGAGTCAAAAATTGTTAAAAGTTACAAGATGCCGGCTAAACATGTTCAAAAGTGCTCGGCCCAGGTTTAGGGTTGTTAACGGCTCAGAGCTTATTCACTATCTAGCCGAACCGAGATGTAAAGACCTCACCCAACCGTGCCGGTTCGAGCCGATAGCTCACACCAACCAAGCCGGTCCGAGCCATCGGATCAGTTGAGCCTAGTCGAACCGAGTTGATGGACTCATTTCAACGGAGCCGGCTCGAGCTGATGGCTCACTTGAGCCGAGTCGATGGCTCATCCTAAATTGAATCTGCTCAAGCCATCGGAACAATTCAGTCAAGCCGATAGCTTATCTCAACTAGGCCGGTTCGAACTTTCGCTCAGTTGAACCGAGCTGAACCGGTTTACATCATGCCCGGAATGGGCTTCTGCCAGGGCTCAAAAATTCGACGAGCAGGTCTCAGCCTTGATAGTAAAAACTACAGGATACACTTATATTAATGCTCACCGTATTTGAGGCTGCCTCGTTATAAAAATTTGTTGTCGTCTCGTTATCGAGACTAGATGAGATCCGAGTAGTGCCCCATCTCTTGAGCAACACTAAAAGTATTCTACATTACTGCTTACATTTCTCATGGTTTTTGCTTTTCAGTTTAATCAAGCCACGATTTCAAAACGAGTTAAAACGAGCATTTATCAAACTCGTCTCGACTCGAAACTCGACCTCAAACAGTGACTCGACTCGAGAAAATTACGTTTGGCTCGACTAGAAACTCCAGTCGAATTCGAGTCGAGTCGAGTTTTACGTAGCTCGACTCGTGCCCATCCCTGCCGATGACATTTTAGTTCAAGTTTAGCTTCCAGTAAAGGTAAGATCCCCTAGCACACCTAGGGAGAGTGGAAGAGGGTAACATAAAATGGTAGAAAACAACCGATATTAGTATAGAGTCCTTAGTTTTAGGTGTCGCTGAGATGAATAGCGACTACCCGATGCCTTTTAAATCTAAGTTCAGCCCTTGTTAGTAGCCCTGGGGGGGGGGGATGGTGACATGAAAAAAAGTAGTCAAAGGCGAGCGATATTAATACCTAATCCATAGTTTTTGGGGTCATTAAGCTAATTGGTCACAATTGTTATAGCATTTAAGTACGTAAGTTTAACTCCTATTGCCACCTCCTCTAGGGTGATGGAAAGGTATTAACGTAAAAATAACCGAAATCGACCGATATTAATGTCGAATCTATAGTTTTTGTTGTCGCTGAGATTAACATGTACACTCCTGATAGCGTTGAAGTCAAAGCTCAGTCTCATTGGCATGGGAGTGAGAAGGGGTAAAAAATAAAATGTCTCAAATGACAGATTAGTGTCGAATCCATAGGTTGAGTTCGTCAAGCTATTAGGCTATAATCACGACGACATTTAGTCCCACGTTTAGGCACAAACGAGCATGCCAGCTGTAACAGGGGTACGCCAAAGGTATTGCTGGCATATTTTTATATACTTGGATATATGTGTGTATGAATGTATATTTCAGTTAACTCCGAAATGTCTAGAGTAATTTTAACCAAACATAGTAGACAAATGATATTCAATCTAGAAAAAAAATACTGAGAATGAGACATCCAAAGGGAAAGAGGGAGGAGTTGGAAGGAATGACATGTAAAAATAATGCAAAATGACTAATTTTAATGTGCAATCCATAGTTTTGGGGTTGCTGAAATGAACAGTGACACTCCCGTTATTTAAGTTCAAGTTCATCCCCATCGACAGTGGATGGAGAAGGGGAGGAGTGTCACTTATTCGATGTCACCATCAGAAATAACTTCAAACAGCTAGAAGAAGTACACCTGGATTTAGTTTCCGAATTTCTGGAGGATATTTGTAATGCGAAGGATCCTGAAACCTTAGATGCAGACGTTATGAGAAAATGTGTTGGGATATTCATTCAAGTATAGGCTACTCTAATTGCGTTTTGGGGGGCGCGGTGGTAAAGCGTTCACCTCCGGTGCTTGGGGTCCCTGGTTCGATCCCAGCTCGCGCCGTGTGGACTTTGTGGTGGGGGGAGTTCAACATAAAATAGTATATAGTGTGCTTGCGACTTTTGAAATTTTGATATCATGATATAGATATTAATAAAATACAAAATTACTAATGTTGGTTTCGTTTAATAACTTGTGAAATAAATTAATATTGAGTGTTTTTTTTAAGAGGTGGAGAATTTATGCTGAAATAAAACATAGAAAAATGTTTTTAATATCCATGAAAATGGCTTTATTTGACAGACCATTTTATTGCATTAATGTTTGCATATGATTTCGGGCATATGGCCACTGCGTCTGGCGCATACATGCCGTAATCCGGAGGTCAATTTTTTACACACTCTTCGCAGTAAATCTGACTGTATTTCGGCAATAACGCGTCAAATGTTGGCTCCCAAATGCTCAATTGTTTCTGGTTTCTTGGCGTAGACATGCGACTTTACACATTCCCAGAGAAAATAACCTAATCACGCCAAATCGCACGAACGAGGTGGCCAGTTAACAAGTCCATTTCGCAAATGCTTCTTTCAGTAAATTAATTGTGGCGCACACTGTGTGGCATGTGGCGTCGTCCTGCTGAAATCACATGTCTGTAACATTAATGTCTTGCAATTGAGGCACGAAAATGTTAGTAATCATGTTTTTGTACCGCTCACCGTTGACTGTAAAGTTCTGACCTGGTGACGACGTCTTACGGGATGCGTATTATCGTTTCGAGTAAACGTATTGCGAAAACGATCCATAGTTTCTCGAATTAATCGCTCTGATGGACAATTATGAGCACCGTAAAATGCACGTAACGCCTGATGAGTTTGTCGAATTTGAACCATGGCTTTCAAAATAAACTTGCACAATTTGCAAACGTTGCTCCTCCGGCGTGAGTCTATTCATGATGAATTGCCAAACCAAACTAACTTCAAAACAACCCAGAACTGTAATATCAGCTGTCACAGAAAACAGTGTTGCCAGTTTAAATTTCTCCGCCTCTAAAAAAAACAAAAAAAAAAACGTTATTTTCTTTACTAAACGAGTATACTTAATAGTTGAATATGCCTCATTTACCAGCATATAAGAAAGTCTTTTTCCTTTGAAATTTAAGTTCAAAAATGGAATATGTCTTATATGCCTATAGAAAGATGATTATTTAAAATTCAACTATTATTCTGGATTCTGTATTTTTTTATGTGTATTTTGTTTCCTCCGGTGTGTTACACCATTCCAGCTATTCACAGTTCAGCGATTCGGAAGATGTAATTTGGATATAATCACTTTATTGACCGTTTTATAGTTCCTCTAGACGCCCATATTCTATATACCTAGACATTCGCAGACGTACAACTCTGCGTACGTTTATGGCTAAAATGTCGCTTCGTATATCTAAAAAAATCTTTATTAAGATTGCGTAAAACTGCTTGTTCCCCTCAAAATATAATATGAAAAAAATATAATGCGTTTTATACACCGATGCGTTCTATATACCAGCAAATACGATAATTAGACCTACATATATTTGTGATTTGACAAGTCTACCTTCAGAGGTGGAAAGTACTTTTAGAGGTGGTGACTGACCAAATCTTTGCTCGCTACCGTAGGATCGGAGAACAGCACAAGTGATTTAATCTTCCTACTTCTTAGTACGTACCTTTTAAGTTCTTTTTACTGGCTTTGTGTTACTTTCTTCAGTGGAGTGGTATGTATCCGTTGGTATTCTGTTAAGTGTGTGAGTTGAATTTTGTCATACCTACATTAGCTGGACAGATCTTGCTTGGAGTATCGTTGTACGAGAGAAGTCTTTTTACGTTAATGAGCAATACTAGTTAGCGTTACCCACAGACTGGTAGGCTTTTATGTAATGATAAAGATATCTTTTTTTTCTTGCTGTGTAGATACCGAAGTCTGTTTTCTATACAGTGTTCCTCCTTGTGATATTATTTATTTATTTATTTATTTATTTAGTATACAACACAACAGGCTTAATACCCAATTACAGTGTTGTGTACATACAGCAAACGTTACATATATAAGTTTCTTAATTATTACTACAGAAAATTTCTTGTTTCACATATGATCTGAATCTGTTTTCTGAAAGACTAAATACATCCACTTTATCAAGCTTATTTACAATATCATTGTATAATTTACACAGCCTCCACATAGGGGATTTATATAATATATTGCTCCTGGCTTTTGCACAGTAAAATGTCCCTGTATTTTCTACTCTTGTTTTGCAAGTGGGAATCCGTAATGATATTTTCGAGACCAACTCCATACAGTCAATCTTATTGTTTAATAACTTGTATAAGAATAACAAGTCCAACATCCATCTTCTTTTTTCTAGAGTTTGAAAATTAAAGTTGTTTACTAGATCATTGTAGGAATAATATTTGGGATAATAATTAGTTTTTTTGTATGTAAGCATTTTCAAGAATTTTGTTTGGATGTTTTCTATTTCTTGAGAGTATTTTTTATTATTGGGGGTCCATATTGTAGAACAATATTCTAATTTTGATCTAACATATGTAAAATAAAGTGTTGTAAACGTTGTCTCACTGGAGAAATCTTGCCCTATTCTGTAAATTAAACCTAAGTTTCTATATGCGCTGTTTGTTATCATATCTATGTGTTGATTGAAATTTAGTTCAGGATCAAAAATAACGCCTAAATCTTTGACAGTACTTGGATTAGACAATTTAGTGTTTTTCAGTGTATAGTCAAAAGTGATGGGGTTTCTTTTTCTCGTAAAAGACAGAGATTTACACTTGGATACATTTATTACTAATTTGTTGTCATCGCACCATGTTTGAACTCGCTGTAGGTCTTGTTGTAGTTGTATGCAGTCTTCAGTTGAATTAATTCTAGAATATAATTTGAGATCATCAGCGAATAGGAGAATCTCAGAGTTTTCAATAAAAAGTGGAATTTCATTAATAAGTAGGAGAAATGAAATAAGTAGGAAATTATCATGTGGTTGTTCAGCTTGTAATGTGTTTTAGATGTATTTATGAGACCTATTGTACTTATGGTTGTTGAAATTGACCTAAAGAACGTTTTCTTAATTAAAAAGACAAATAAAGTTTACGAATATATATTTTTATTATTATTATTTCTGAGATCGTTGTTCTTGTGACATTACAAACCTATCATTAGGTACACTCATGTCCAAAATTATTGTCGCATGTCTATAAATATGTTGTTGTAGAAATATAATTTGATAAAGAATTCGCCCGGTCTTTCATACAATGTTGGTATGTGTATAATCGGCAAAGACATGTATATGGCAAATTTCATGTCAAAAGAGCAGTAAGTAAGAACAATAAAACGAAAAGCTTTCTTGTCCATTTAGCAACATTTTGTTTTACTCATTCTAATTTTCGTATTTATAATTCTTTTCCTATGAAATTTACCACAAATATACATTTCCAGATTATACATATAGTATCAGTATTAAAAATAAGCTGCAAAATCATAATCAAATTATATTCTTACAAGAAGACAGTTAAAGATATGCGACAATCATTTCGAACATGAGTGTACAAAAGAATTTACTGGGAATAATTCCTAGCAGTAGAGTTCAATTTTAGATATGTCTTCGATATTTCGGCTTACAAAATTAGATGTCATATAGTATAGTAGATAGGGGGAAATCGGGTCGGTCAAAAATAACCCTATGCTAGAGACGCAAGAATTTCAGTTATCACATGCGCTTGTACAATGTGTTATCACATCTCCGAAGAAACTGAAACTACCAGAATTCGCTGTTTGAATGCCAGGACGAAAACTTAACTCTCGTAAGAAAAAAATAGCAAAAGTTGAATAATACGTATAATAATAATAATAATAATAATAATAATAATAATAATAATAATAATAATAATAATAAACATGTTAGAAAAACACCCTTTAAGTTACAATTCCTTTTTAATGAGTCTATTGGTTTCAATCATTGATGGTTGAGGTAGACTGGAATTTTAACATTACACTTGCAGTTGACAGTTGCATAGGAAAGGGTGATGTAACGCTGTTGTGGTCCCCGCGCAGTGCTTTTGCGCATAGTGCCTCACACCACCCCGTCGCTATGCTAAAATTCAATAAAATTTATACACAAGTGTTTTCATAAAATATTTTTTGGTCATATTAAAATAATGAATAATATATTTTTTTAAAAAAATAAAAATCTATCGTGTTAAAACTTGGTACGTCGGGGAGCTAACAGAAAACCCTTTCTGTGAGCCCATGCCTAAATACGGCCCTGATTACTAGGCGTGTATTTCTCGTTTTAATGCAGAAACCTAACGGTGAATTTCTGGCAGCAATGTTACAACTCAAGAATAGTAAAGAAGGTACTCATTTTAAACTCTATAATAACTGAAAATTTTCGATATGGATAAATATTGCTCGAAAAGTTTTGTTTTAGCTACTACCAAAAAAATGCCTGCACGTTGAAAGATATGAGTAAGTTTAATAAATATAAGACCGGAAATTTGAATATATATAAATATGACCGGATCATTGTAAATATAAGACCGGATCACTGTAAAATTGGTACAAATATATTTATCTAAGAGAGATCTGAAGAGAGTTAGATATAGCGAAAAATATGTGGAAACTAAATGATAAAAATTATTCAAAACATCCGTTTAAAAAAAAATGTAAATATGGTAATTCAAATGCATGAAAATCTCGTTGGTTGTTTATCAAAGGATGGTTATTTTTTTTAAAAGTATTTTTAAATCAATTGTAAGATTTAAATTATAATTATATGCTACGTAATCTAAACTATCACTGTAATCTAAACAGAATTAAGCGTTTGAATGGAAGCGAAGTCCGTCACTGTCTACTGTCTGGCATTGAAATAATCACACATTTATCGGAATAAAGAGTGTAAAATGACAATATAGATCAAAGAACGGTTAAGAACGGAGAAAGAAAACAATAAAAGGAATGGCAAATGTTGAATGAACAAATTATATTACCAATTATGAACGTCAAAAGATGAAGAATTCTATTAATCGCTCGCTGTCCTGTTTCCCCAAGCGCCCATTTTCCTCGCGTTCGCGAAAGATAAAAAGGAGAATAGTTCAAATTTACACCGATAGATGGCTCGCCAATCAACACCACGAGCTGTCTACTAAAGTTCCAACCATGGCTTCGCTAACGTTCAACGAACAGTACGTACGGGCGTAGAACATGGTCGGAATACGAAGTAACTCCACTAAAAAAAAAGTAAAAGGCCGCTCAAAGACGAATTCAATAGTGTCACCCTCTAGTGAAAAACATGTGAACTCTATTATAGCCTGCTTGTGGAGACTCTGACATCATTAAGTGTAATCAAAAGTAATTTGGACTCAAAATGCAATTTGTGTTCTGTTGAGTTCATGCTGACATATAATCTGCTGTCGGGATACAAAAGGGGATTTTTTTATTATTATTATTTATTGAAACATTGATTTACTAGAAACAACACATGCTAATAAACGTGTTTAAATATTTAATTTATTTATTTAAGCTGGCTAGATATGTTTAGGTGCAATTTATTTATCTTTCTTCTTTATTCTTTCAGTAATGGTACTTAACAAGAATTAAGATTAGGAATTAGATTTCTGCGCTTTTGGCGTCTATGGCCATGTTACCCCGTCACATAATGAGCGATGACGTCTCTCGGCGATCATATTATCAGGGGAATTGGGGGAAAAGAAAGGAATGAGGAAGCGGCCTGCGACTGTGATGTTAGGTACCATCCCGGTATTTGTCTGACATGAGTGAGGAAAATCTCATTCAGGATGACTGACCAGATAAAGTTTTTACACTTTTCAGATTCATTGTTCCCACCGGGCATCGAACCCGGGACCTCTCGCACCAAAGGCACATTGGACCGCTCGCTGTTAGCATCCACGTTACGCAGGGTCATTAATCTTGATAACAAGAAAACAATATAGATGTGATACTAATTGGATTATAATAAGTTTGCCTATCTCAGAAATAAAAATAGTTCTCCATTGTTTCTTTAAGCATATTTTTATTATAACTTAACACTGCATTTACAGCAGTTAATAAACCGTCATATCATTTACTTTAAACAGCTTTATCCTTTTTTTTTTTAATTTACTAACTTCAAAGTCTAACTTTGATGACCATAACTCAGGAACTATAGCGCTGTACAGCATGGTCGCTCACAGCGAGGGACTGTTCACCCCCAATGGATTTTCGAAAGATGTTTAGTTCTTGGAAATATATGCCAAGACTACTAATTTGCTTACTTACATTTAATATATATAGACAGATATACAGATCTATGTAGTAATTACTATAATACCAACTGTAGTTAACAAGGATACATGCGTAAATAATTGTCGTTTTAGATGTAGTATATTCACATTTGCGTCAAAGTGTATGTGCACACGCAACTGGGTGTAAATGTTGGTCTTTTGCTCCCCTCTTGAAGAAACCCTGCAGGCGTCCCTGCTGTACAGCATAATAATTCATATGCGTACTTTAAGATCTGTCAGCATTGTCAAGTTTGGTCAATATCGGATGAATTTCATTAATCGCGTAAGGATTTTTTTTTTTTTTTTTTTGGCGGAAATTTGATTAAATCCTCAAATTATGATAGTCTATAAGTTGGGAACGAAAGGGCTGCACCAGAGTCATAATGGCTCAGTGATAGAGCGTCCACCCCTTGGTACGTGTGGTCCCTGGTTCTATCCAATCTCGTACCAAGTGGTCATTGTGGTTGACAAAAACCGTCTATTTGGGTTTTCTCGGGGTTGTCCCGTTTCGACACGCTTTTTTCATTCTACCACTTCGTTCATTATCATGGCCGTTAAAACGAGAGAACAAAAGGCCTGCACACTATATTATTTGTTTGATATGTGCACTAACCTTGTTCCAACATAGGAAGAGAAGGACTGCGTAATGATAGTTTAGTAGATTCACTTAATTCGATACATCTCTCAAATCTAATGGACGAATTCCTACACCAAGTTTAAAGGAGTGGCACTTGTAGACTATAGAGTTTTATTTATTTTTTTTTTTTTCAGGGACGCTATGTGTTTTCCTTTCGATCCAACTGAAACATACTGCTCTTATAAGAAACATTTATATATAGTGTATGTTTAGTAACACAAACAGCTACGGATGAGCAAATATCACATATATATATATATATATATATATATATATATATATATATATATATATATATATATATATATATATATATACAAGGGCGGATCCAAGGGGGCGCAAAGGGGCTATAGCCCCCCCTTGACGCTCAAGTTTACACTGGATAAAATGGGCTCAATTCTGCTTTACACTGGATAAAACGGCAAATTATGGTTTAGCCCCTCCCTTGATCATATCCTGGATCCGCCACTGTATATATATATATATCTGGGGGGTATATAAACTGGAAACTGGTTTCTAGAAAATCCGAATTTCAAAAGATCTATTCAGTTTTCCTCTGATATTATTTTCCGTTTCCTCTAAAATCCGGTTTTCAGTTTCTTTGCGAAACCGTTTTCCCTTTACTCCAAAAAAGTTTTTTTTTTTTTTTTATTTTTACTGATGCCAGTTGTAATTTTAGACGAACTCTATGCATGTTCTTATTTTTTAAGTACTCATTTTCCAAACAAGTTATCGATGAATCGTTTTTTTAAATAAAAATAAGCTGTTTTAAAACAGAAACCAAATTGATGGAAAATCAAACCTTAAAATAATAATAATAATAATAATAATAATAATAATAATAATAATAATAATAATAATAATAATAATAATAATGACAGGTTTTAGTTTTTCTAAAAACCGAAGAACCGGTTTTAAGGCCCATTACTATTATACAAACGACTTATTACGTTGTTTGTCGTTTGTGTAACTTTTACAATGACCACTTCGAAATAATTTTTCATATTTTTTTTGCCCTTTCAAACCACGAACAAAAATCTGCAATAAATCGCCCGTGTCATGTGTTGTTTCTATTTAAGTGGGAGAAGACAATATAAATAGAATTGTTCAAGTGCTTCAATGTCCTTATACGCACGACATTTGGGAATATTTTGTGTATATCATCTTTTTACGGACAGCTCGTAAAAATTCACCAAAATTGTTTCCAACCAAATGATTCCGTATCATGACATGCATTTTTCTATAATATAACAGTATAAAAGAAAGGAAAAAAGAAAGAAAGTCATGTATCAACAAAGAAACAGAAAAGTCAGGAGTATACGTCCTTCAAAGTATGGGAGGAGGTTTCAGTAATTTGCTGGAATGTTCGTAATACAATATTTTGCAAATTTAACTTAAATTGTTTGTTGGCAAATTTCATTTTGTCAATTGAATAAGAAACATTTTTTCCTTGTCTGTCATCAACTTTGAGTTATTGAAGTGAAATCGTTTTAATTACTATGTTCTAGAAATACGAAGAGGGTTGCAATTGTTAGATATTATTAATCCCTAGCAGGCCCGTGTCCACAGAGGGTCTAGGTGCCCCCCCCCCCTAAATTTTCACTTCGCCTAAATTTTTCACGATATTCTTGCAAATGAACTATAATATGGTTGGATCGCCCCCCCCTAATTTCTACCGGCCCCTTCCCCTACATGTTTGGGCTGGCTACCGTCCTGATCCCTAGACACCTTTTTTTTTGTATAAAAAACAGCTAATTTTCTGCTTGAAAATGAAATGAAATGAAATCTTCCAGTTTAACGTCCCGCGTTTATGACCTTTAGGCTAAGGTAGACGGATGATTAAGGCAAGTGAATGATGGTGATGAATTCGTAGAATGCAAAAGTGGGAGGAAACTTGAATACTCCGAGAAATCCCACGGACATGATGTTATCCACCACAAACTTACTTGGTCGGATGTCGAATAAGGGACCCCACGCACCAGAGGTAAGCGTTCTACCACTGAGCCACTGTGACTTGATGCTTGAAAACTCTTAAACTTTTTGTTTGTTTGTTTGTTTATCATCCAAACCGCATTTCGCAGCGAGCAAAAGGGTTCCAACGTCATTTAAAAGGTACGAAGAGATAAGCGAGGTAAGGAAATGAAGAGATAAGCGTACGATCGTAGTGCGAGGAAACTATTGAATTCTCAGCAAGTGGTCAGTCAGCAAGGACAGAGTAAATATGATAATAGTAATTGAGTCCTTAATATTATTTATTCATTTTTTTCTACCTATTTACTCACATTAATTTAGGAACTTTGGTATTCTAAAAAACTTAACTTTATCGTTTTACAGTTTGAGAACGGGCTATAGCAGACCAGACCAGCCAGCTTATAGTTCTGTCCGCGACATAGAATCGCGTACCGTAAACTATTTCTGGATTGGTTCACTGGAGTTCGTTATTTCTCAATTCAAATTGCTCTGTTGGATCAACACTAAAAAGAAAAAAAAAAGTCATGTTCGTACTGGAACCACGTACTTTCAGATATTCCGTGTGTTTGTAGTTTGAGGGAAATTTCCAGAATCTAGGGAAATTTCGTGGGTAAGTTTAGCAAAAAGGGGCAAAAGTATTTAAATTTTTCTGTTTTTCAGAAATAAACTAATATAATAGCAATACTTTCTATATATGCGTGTCTGTTCAAAATATAATTTCCATCTATTGTTGGTTGGGTGTATTTCTATGTTCTTTATTTCTGTAAAAAAAAAAGAAAAAAAAAAGTGAAGGAAAAATTAACTCAAATGAATAAAACAAATTTGGTTGACATTTATCCTTTAATATATAGCTAAATTAATCTTATCATATAACTTCCCTCATAGGAATTTCAAACTAAACAAGCTAGATAAAATTTGATAAGACAAGGGGAAAATTTTGTGTCAGTCGAGGGAAATTTTCTTAAGTAAACCTATAAACACTACAGATATTTAAAATTTCATTAAGTTTACAAGTAGTTTGTATATGTGTGTAACTGTAAGTAATGACTTTTGGAATATATATACGTATATCTTATCGTTAGAAGACAATCCATGAATAAATATAATCAGCTAATTGACAATATATTGTATTTTACATACGGCCTATAAGGACAATACATAAATTAACAACAACCAATACGTTCCAGCAGAATAAAAAATTCCAATTAATGTCAGCAGGAAATGACATACTTCTTACGTAAGTGTCATACAAAAATATTGTTTTTACGATTTTGTTGAAAATTATATATAAAATAGTTTACCTTTAAGCATATCATTTTGTAGAGTATGATTAGGGATGCGCACGAGACGAGTCGAGACAGGATTTTCCTGGCAAAATTCAGGTCGAGACACGGCTCTTCCAACAGAAAAATATTCGAGTCGAGACATCACTTTTACAGCACATTTTCGAGTCGAGACAGCCATAAATCTTGTCTCGTGCGCATCCCTAAGTATGATATGTTTATACGTGCAGTTTTATAAGACTATATGTAAAATTCTAATTTATCTGTATTATTAATAGATCACAAGTAAGCGGCTGAGGTGTTTGAAATGAATTTTTGGATATAGTAATCACTTATATCGAAATGTGTACTTTTTTTAATCGCGTTAAGGAGACGTAGATCAAATTTTGTGCCAAAAAGAA
Source organism: Thermobia domestica (assembly GCF_964235325.1). Lineage (NCBI taxonomy): Eukaryota > Metazoa > Arthropoda > Insecta > Zygentoma > Lepismatidae > Thermobia > Thermobia domestica. The sequence continues at coordinate 67,362,961 of NC_137466.1, forward strand.
TGAATGTTTCATAATCGTCTCAAGTAAAGGAAAATGAAACTTGCTATATAAGCTCCTCATTAACAAAATAAGCATAGCCGTGTCCCAGCATTTTTGAGAATTTTTGTTTTAATGGAGGGGGATGAAGGAATTTTCTATCATTTCTTTCTTCATATTGAAAGTTACATTACCTGTTGTTTGTGATAGGATCACGGGAAAACAATTGAGCACTTCGAAATGAATTTTAGAGCCCAGTTAATATCTACCTTGAGTTGGGTTTTTCTCATGTTACGTCGATTAAAGGCCGCATCCAAAGGGAGGGGGTAGAAGGGGTTCAAAATTTAAGTAAAAAAAAACATGTCACGAGCCTGTCCAACTAGGAAGATAAAACTCGATATACAAACTTCTCATTTAAAAAAAAAAATAATAAGGGAACATGTGTTTCACCATTTTTGAAAATATTGCATTGTAAGTGGGGAAATGAAGAAGAATTTCTTTCTATAATTTCTTTTTTCACACTAAAATCGACTTTCTCTGTTGTTTGTGTTTGCATCATGGGAAAACCGTTGATTGGTTTGAAATTAATTTAGGAACATAGTTAGCATCTAGCTCAAGCAAGGATTTTTGTCATATCACTTTGAAATATACACGGATACTAAGAGCAGGGAGGAAGGAAGGTGTTTAAAATTTCTGCGAGAACAGAGTATCTAATGGATTTTTAAAAATCATTAGGCTTCCATTAAAACGCGTATTCTATGAGAAGGGATCATATACCCATAAACCTAATCTCCCTGTCTGAAACACGGATATTTCAGCTAGTACACCGAGAAAAAATGTAGGTGGCGTACTTAAAAAGATAGGTTGCATTCGTAATTCCTGTAGTTTTTGGACTTAACGTACAGCAGACGTATAACTGAAAACGCATGTTTTATAATACTTTCTGTATAAGTGTTTCATCTGTACGTACTTTGTGTATGAAAGAATGTAGGCGGTCAGGATCTCACATACAAATGGGCGTATATAACATATAACTGACGAAGGTAACATACGGTAAGTATATGCATGTGATATACGGAAAACTGTTAGATGTCAGACATCCTGCAACGGCATGATGTAACATCTAAGGGCAGTGCCTATGTAGCATACGGATAACGTATGCTTCGTACTGATTTCTATAGTATGCAAGAGGATACCGTATATTTGTACAATATACCGCTGTCCGGAGAACGGATTTTTCTTTGTGTAGCTAATATGTAGATGTATTTATGTAAGATATTCTTTGATATTCTTCCATTGTTGAAAAAAGAAACTAAAAGATGTTCTTTTCAATTAAGCCTCAGACTACCAACGAGAGAGGGGGTACTTTGTGCTCACCTCAATATATATATTTTGCAATTACTCTTTTAATCGTTTCTTTATAATTATAAGAAAATATATTATTTCTCGACATGTTTAGCTAAAGCAAATACCTTATGGTCATTCAAATTGAACGTATGTGTGTCTCATATAATTTGCTATTTTAAGTTGGCGGGCACAAAGTAACCCCCCTCCTCCTTCGTTGGTAATAGATGTGACTGACAGTTATTTTATAGTAGTGTCACTCCTAGACGGCAGTATAATCAGGCCTGCATTTAGGTAAGTGCTATTCTGTGCTCGAGCAGAGGGCGGCAGAATTTAGGGGCGGTAAAATTTCGAATTTCTTTAAATTCCACATTTTACTATTACAATGGTAAGAGTAAATATTTACGAAATTCAAACATAACTCAAGTGAAATTATGAAATATAAAAATGGAATAATGGTTGATTAAGAATTAATAGAATGCATTTTCTTCGGACAGTAAATTAAAACCTATACATGAATAAATTACATGCCATATTGAGAGAATGCGTCTCCAATGGATAAGTGGTTAAGCTCGTTGCCTTGTAATCAAGGGGTCCCAAGTTCGATTCCCGGTGGGGATACAAGTGGTATCGGATCCCAAATTAAACTGTAGATCCCATCCTTAGTACGTTATCATAATCCCATAGAAGGCAAAGGCGATCTACCATGGGTTCACCTTCCCCAGGGACCTTTAAGTCAAACGTCTACCTTTGGACAGTACACATCAATCATCATTGAAAAAAAAATGAAATGAAATCTTTGAGTTTTACGTCCCACGGTTATGCCGGTTAGGCTAAAGGAGACGGTGGTGATGAGTGATGAAAGAAATGGTGGAATGAAGAAAGTGGGAGGAAACGGGAGAACCCGAGAAAACCCACGCACAGGGTGTTTATCCACCACAAAGTTCACTTGGCGGAGGCTGGGATTGAACCCGGGACCCCAAGCACCAGAGGTGAACGCTCTACCACTGAGCCACCGCGGCCTGATGCATCACTGAAAAAATTACGTTGTATTTTTGTTTAAAATTACGTTGTAACTTGTAATACCTAAACTGCTACTCAGCATGAGCTGATGTGTTTGCAAAATCACGGCTTATTTCCTTGTTTGAGACATAAGTTTATACTTTGGGTGGGATTATTTACAGCACAGGGGCTCATAATATATAAATACGGGCTTGAGTATAATAAATAGCTGTATCCTGCCTTTTCTGAATTTGGCGGTTAGTTATATCTCATGTACCGTTCGAGTTTCACGTTAATGTGTTTCATAACTGTGCTATTTTTCAGTTCATGGACAGAAAATACTCTCTCCCCCTTTTGATAGATGTGACTTACTTTTAGAAGTGCCACTCCTAGATGGTAGTATAATAAATATCTGTTTACCTGTGTAATAACCTGTCTGCTTTTCACTTCAGTCTTTGTAGATTTTTGTAAGAATTTCTAATTTGTTTCTTTTGTGAGATATATTTAATCTTAACAGATGGGCACAAAATGACACCCCCCCTTTGGTACTCCGCGTTACAAAAAATACCTAGGTAGTGCGAGAGTTAATACCAGTATAAAATTACGGGATTTTTTTTTATTAATATTATTCTTAAAATAGAGTGGTGAATATGGCAATAATATATGCTCAAAACGTTTCAAAAAACGACATATTCGCTTCAGAATGAGAAAAAAAAGTAGGATGATCTATAGAATATCTGACTAATAGAAGTGGTCTCCACTTCAAAAAAAAAAAAAAAAAAAAAAAAATGAGAATCGCTGTCTTATAGTATGTATTGTAAAAGAGCTTTGGCAAGGATAGATTTTATTGTCATGTTTCTTTATTCGTATATCAATTCAGTTATGAATGTGAAACGACATAACACACACACACACACATAGTGGGAAGTGGATAGACGGTGTCTTTTTAGAGCTACAATTTTAATAAATAAATAAATTGATAAACCCATCCATTTAGAATTGAATTAGATTTTTTTATTATTATTAAAATAAATCTTTTTTTTTTCATCATGTCACCATTTTCTTTTATAATTCAGAGTGTTTTTGCTGCCACACTCTAACGTCATTTTTTTTTGTCAGTATATGTCTTCCTTTAAATAGAATATTTCAACTCAAAATGAGATAGCTTCTAACTGGTGTGTGTTGTTATGTATGTATGAGTGGTGTTGGCTTTTGTGTGTGTTCCGAAAAGAGGCCTCCACGTACGTACATGTAACGCATCGACTGTCATTTATTTTTGCTTCTCTTGTTGAAGTGTGCAAAAAGAGAGAGTGCAGATCTCTCTGTGTGTGTATATATATGTGTGTGTGAGACGTCTGACATCTTGATTGGTGAGGGCGCAGTTATTGATTTTAACATCACAACAGAACAGCCAATCAAATATTAGGATTCACCACGAACTAGATGGGAGTTTAAAAAAAAAAAGAAAGAAAGACGCATTTTTATACACACACATATGTATATGTAAAAGCAGGAACACATATTCATATATACATATATGTGTGTATAGTCAGACACATGCATACTATTTGTTCGTACGCAAACACCAACATAAAAGACATGTAATAAAAAGTAAAAATGAAAAATTCAAATGATTCAAAATTTAACAAAAAAGAAAAATTCCGTCTCTATTGGTGTTGTATACGGCGTTGGACAGCCGATGAATCCCCTTTTTTTTCTTTTTTTTATTCGTAAACATCCGTATGATGGTTAGATTTTAAAAGAAATAGTACTTTTAAAATGTTTTCCAAAGTACAAGAATGGCATGTAGATTTTTATTATGGTATCCCTTTCTGGACATCAACAATTTAAAAAGAAAGAAAGAAAAAACACATATCCATGAAAAATTTAGAATTTGATATAAAACTAGTCTTAAATATGCTGTATTTTTTTTTTTTTTTTTGGAGATAAACATTTTTTAATAAAAACTCATTCTTTTTCGTCACTTTTATTTCCTGAATTTTCGTAAATTCTATTATACCTAATGGGGGAAGCTGGTGTAATGTCCAAACATGAGACATAAAGTATACCAGAGGTGGATCCAGGGGGGGGCTATTGGGGCAATCGCCTCCCCTATTCCCGAGAAAAGGAAACTTTCTTATTTTATATATAAATAGAACTCATTCCAGAGTTTGGAGCTATTAAAAGCAGCTCTAAGCAGCAGTATTACAGCCCACCGCCCGCCCCAGAAGTCCATCCTGGATCCGCCCCTGCAGTATACCAATCGATAGGTCGCATTAAGCTAAACAAACAATATGGGTGAGCGTAAATTCTCATGTGTAGTTTTTTGAGAAAATCCCGGATTTTTTCGTGAACCTAAAAAATTGTTGCTATACGATAACCACCTTATTCATTAAGAAAGAACTGATGTTGAAGTATACACTAATTAAAGAGATTTTCAGTACGACATTACCAGTAAGATCCCTAAAATTACCATTTTGACAATAATTTTAATGTTTGTTTTACTTCCATATTGTGAAAGGATAAGACAAAGAATTAATGAATAGATCACATCTAGTTGTACAAAATTGAGGATATGGCCGTCCACAGCGGGGAGTAAGGGAGAATCCCCCCGCTAGGACCTTCGAAGGGCTTTCAATTCTTGGGAAGTACGCTCATGTCCAAAATTATTGTCGTATGTCTATAAATATCTTGTTGTAGGAATATAATTTGATAACGAATTTGCCTGGCATTTCTTATAATATTAGTATGTGTATAATAGGCAAAGACATGTAATGTAGCAAATTGCATGTCCAAAGAGCAATAAATAACAACAATAAAACGAAAATAAAACTCTCTTGTCCATTTAGCAACATTGTAAATTAGTCATTGTAGGTTTGGAAAATTCAAGATTACTAACAAAACTCCAACTGACCAACTCCAACTTATGTTACATAGCCGAAATTGTAACACAAATATATAAATCTTAAAATATATTTTCTATATACTGCTTTGGTCAGTTGGAGTTTTATTAGTAATCTTAGCAACATTTTGTTTTACTCATTCTAATTTTCGTATTTATAATTCTCTTCCTATGAAATTTACCACAAATATACATTTCCCGATTATACTCATAGTATCAGTATTAAAAGTACCCTGCTAAATCATTATCAAATTATATTCTTACAAGAAGACAGTTATAGATATGCGACAATCATTTTGGACATGAGTATACATGTCAAAAGAAACTAATTTGTTCTCAAATACTATAATACGTACTTAATATATTAGGACTAGGAATTAGATTTCTGGGCTTTCGGCATCCACGGCCATGTTAGCCAGTCGCATATGAAGGATGACGTCTCCCGGCGCTCATACTAGGGTCTATCCGAGGAAAGGGAAGAAACAAGAGGATTGGGGAAGGAAAGAAGAGGCCTGGGACCTGTGTATTAGGTACTATAGCGGCATTTTCCTGATCTGAGTGATCTGAGTGAATCCAGGAAAACCTCATTCAGGATGGCTGACCTGAAAAAGCTTTTCGACCTAGCGTCCTCAATGGGAATCGAACCCGGAGCCACACGGACGTATCTAACCACTAAAACTACTATGTCCACTGTTTGTTATATGTAAATTCTGAATATTAACATGTTTTCTTCCTAAAAGTGTAAAATAATAGTCTTTTATATCGCTGAAAGCTCTGGCAACCCTATCTAACAAAGACGCACATAACTCTAACAGTGAAGCAAATACTACTTGTAAACTGATAAGTAATTTTAGTTCCTTTGCTGCATCTAAAAATCAACATACTCTATGCCTTAAGACAGGTTTCCCAAACCAGAGATGGACATTTCATAATACGTTGTCAGTTGAGGGGGTGAGAGCAACAGTGGTCTAACCCATATTTTTAAAAATGGAGAAAAATCAAGTTAAACACATGTGGGATTTAAAAATATATATATATATATATATATATGTACACTTATGTCCAAAATGACTGTCGCATATCTATAACTGTTTTCTTGTAAGAACATAATTTGATAATGATTTTGTAGGGTACTTTTAATACTAATACTATGTATATAATCAGGAAATGTATATTTGTGGTAAATTTCATAGGAAAAGAATTATGAATACGAAAATTAGAATGAGTAAAACAAAATGTTGCTAAATGGACAAAGAAAGTTTTATTTTCGTTTTATTGTTCTTATTTACTGCTATTTTGACTTGAAATTTGCCACATACATCTCTGTGCTGATTATACACATACTAACATTGTAAGAAATACCGGGCGAATTCATTATCAAATTATATTCATACAACAACATATTTATAGACATGCGACAATAATTTTGGACATGAGTGTACAATGTATGACACATTCAACCACTTGTGGTTGCTATTGGTATATTGTACAAAAAACACATGTGTTTAACTTTAACTTTAACTTGATTTTTCTCCATTTTTTAAAAAATGTGGGTCAGACTATTGTTGCGCTCACCCCCTTCAATTGGATTCGTGAGGGCTCAGGCGACTCACTATCCTCAATGGAGCCCCTATTCAGTAATTTCAAAGAGGCTCATGATATTCTATTGGCGTCGGGAGAGGGAGCAAGGGGGAGCTAATGCCCCTCCCTGGATTCTTGTATTCATTTTTTATTTTTATTTTTTATTTCTAATTTTAGAAAGCCACTTCGAAGTAAGTTGGTGTTAAACATGATCTTACTTTGTAGAACGAGGTGACCTGCAAAGTGTATGTTAGTGCGATTATTAGCTGAACTTTGTTCCTATTATTGAAGCTTTCCAAAGAAGCTTTCAGTGTTAACAACGTAACACGCCAGCGTACATACTTGTTAGTTTACATAGCTTCAAGCTTTGAGTTTCTTTGCATCATTACAGATTATAGTGAAATATTGTTTCGAATTGAAGCCAGTGGCAAACATTCTTCAGGGTGTCCAAATTGTTACTTTTTTTTTCTGTCCAAGACTACGTGATGTAGTTGGTGTCTATATTCCAAGGGAGTTTTCTTCCTACTTTGCCTAACACTTTATCAGCTGTCAGTCACAGATAATAATAACATCCGCCATTTTAGGTGAAATGCCAATTCCCATTACAGCTAACGATCTCATCAGGTCTTCAATAATTTAATGAAAACTATTTGAAATATTTTGAGTAAACTAAACATTGAACCCCTTGTTTAGAAAAAAAATGTCAGACAAGTATTTTGGAGAATTGGTGGAACAAATAAGACGTTCAGTATTCATTCCCTACTTAGATTCTCTATTTCCATTATTGTAAAGCTGCCTTACTCTATACAATAAGATCGGATTTTCTGTCATGACGTTTCATACTGTAAGAATAAATATTATGATCAAACATAGTACAAGCTGAGGAATAACAAACGTATTATAAATTATCAAGACAAAGCACATTGATTTACTGAATCATTCTTCTAAGTTCTGATTGCAGTGCATTCTTCAATCTTTCTTGCTACGACGTGGAGAATGATCATTCAGCACCCTGTCATGTAAAATCTTGGTTCCAATCAACTATGTGTAATATATTTATACTTTCATGATAATATACCTATTTAGGTTGTATAACACCATTAAGAATTTAGTATATTATGCTTATTTAATATTACAAAAATTAATTTGTAAGAAATAAGTCTGATTGTACTTGCCCATACACTTACTACATAGTCTACATATCGTATATACAATAATAATCAAGTTTGAAATTACTTGACTTAGCCCTTAAATCCAAATTCAGCCCAGCAACTTAGGGCAAGGGGAGGGATATATATATATATATACAGGGTGGTCGTGCATGAATGTCGGAAAATTCGTGAGATGAATCTACAGGTAAAAACAAGCAAAAAATGTCATATGAACATTGGGTGAATGCGGCTTCGTTTGGACGCTAGAGGCGTCTGAAATGTCACCTTCCGAGGCGGCAATTTGCAATATCTCAAGAACGGAGAGAAATACGAATGTCGGGTCAAAACATATCAAAGGAAACCCCATCGGAAGAATCCAATTATGCATAAGTGGTGGCGAAACAGTGGCGGCGCTAGAGGGGGACACAAAGAAAGTGAATGAAACATGGAGAAAAGTGAACAATTTACACTGAAAAATTGTAGGAGGGGATGTTACTTGGAATATGCAACAACAAATGTTAATGAACAAAGGCAACAACGGCTAGTCTGTAGGGACTTTATGAGAGGCGGATTGTAGGAATACAGTATCTTTGTAATGGTGAGAAATAGGAATGCCGAGTCAAAAGATATCAAAGGAAATGCCATCCGAAGAATCCAATTATGTATAAGTGATGGCGAAACAGTGGCGGCGCCAGGGGAAGCATAAAGAAAGTGAATGAAATGCGGATAAAGGTGAACAATTTACACTGACAAACTGTAGGAGCGGATGTTATATGGAACATGCAGCAACAAATGTTGATGAAGAAATGCAACAATGGCTACGCTGTAGGGACACTATGAGAGGTGGAATGTTGAAATACAGTATCATTTTAACGGAGAGAAATAGAAATGTCGGGTGAAAAGATATCAAAGGAAATCCCATCCGAAGAATCCAATTATGCACACGTACTGCGGAACAGTGGCGGCGCATGGGAGCTGCAAAGAAACTGTTAAACACTCTTAGTGATGAAACGTGCAGATCGTAAAAAACACGTATGGAAGATGAGACCCAGTGTACTGTAAAAACAAGAGGTATTGTATTTACCATGGTCAACATAATGCCATTCTATAGCAGCTGTTCAATATGTCCTCCTTGTTCTTCGAGACAGACAGTTACACGATGGCGTAAGGATTGTCTGACTAGTGCCAATATCGCTGGCGTTTGCCGTAATGTGGCAAATGCAGCACATACACTCTGGCGAAGATCTTCAACATCATGCAGGAGCCGTGTATACACGAGACTCTTCACGTAACCCCACAGGAAAAATCTAGGGGATTCAGGTCGGGTGAACGTGGGGGCCATGCTTGTCTTCCGCCACGACCTATCCACCTGCGTGGAAATGTTTTGTTCAGATATGCACGAATGGTGTGACATGAGTGGGCAGGGGCGCCATCATGCATAAACCACATACACTGTCGTGTCCTCAGTGGCACATCTTCAAGCAGAATAGGTAGGTTCTGAGTCAGAAACTGGAGATACGATATTGCGTTCAATCGCTGTGGTAAGAAATGTGGTCCCACAACGTTGTCGCCAATAATACCAGCCCACACATGCAATTGAAAACGCTGTTGATGCTTCGTCTCTACAATGGTATGCGGGTTGTTGAGTGCCCATCGATGGTCATTGTGGAAATTTGTGATGCCATCCCGTGTGAATAATGCCTCATCCGAGAACAATACCTGTGTTAGAAAGGCTGGTGATACACGCGGTATAACCAACGACAAAAACGTCGTCGGGTTTCATAGTCACCATCGTATAACGCATGCGTTCGTTGTACGTGGTATGGTCTGAGATTATTACTATGCAAGATGCTTACCACGACTTGATGCGAAACGTGTTCCTGCCTTGCTATTCGTCGGGTACTAATACTCGGGTTCCGGGTCACATGTCGGAGGACCCTCTCTTCCAGGGGGGGTGTTCGAACGCGTCGTCGTCTCGGAATGTCTGTGTTGGGAAGGAATGACCCAGTGTCCCGCAATCGCTGATGAATACGAATAAACATCCCCGGTGCTGGAATTTGTCGATCTGGGTAGCGTTCCGCATATAACCTACGTGCTTCTTCTGCATTACCTTCCGCTAAGCCGTACATCAAATGCATATCTGCCATTTCGGCGTTAGTGTATACTACCCTATTCATTGTGGTGCATTACACATAGCGCTTGTCAACATCAACACTGTTTCACACGACACAAAGTAAACCACATTCACATACACATGGATTACTGCCAAGCCTGTAGAGTGTAGCACTAAAACGCTTGTGCTGTTACTGTCATTGCCCCATTCAGTACGAATGAACTGTGCGCTGTCCTCTGCACCTTCGATGCGAACACTCTCGTTACCCACGCTTTCACTACTCCTATAACTAACTCTACTACGCGACGCTCTGCAAGCCCCCTTGTTCCACCTACTGTAGCTATGCGCCCTCTGTCATCGGACATGTATCATACAGTACACCTAGAGTTGTATTCCTTTTCCTGATTGCTTTCAAATAGTTGTGTTTTCACCAATTTCAACTTTTCTCCATGTTTCATTCACTTTCTTTGTGCTTCCCCTGGCGCCGCCACTGTTTCGCCATCACTTATACATAATTGGATTCTTCGGATGGCATTTCCTTTGATATCTTTTGACCCGACATTCCTATTTCTCACCATTACAAAGATACTGTATTCCTACAATCCGCCTCCCACAAAGTCCCTACAGACTAGCCGTTGTTGCCTTTGTTCATTAACATTTGTTGTTGCATATTCCAAGTAACATCCCCTCCTACAATTTTTCAATGTAAATTGTTCACTTTTCTCCATGTTTCATTCACTTTCTTTGTGTCCCCCTCTAGCGCCGCCACTGTTTCGCCACCACTTATGCATAATTGGATTCTTCCGATGGGGTTTCCTTTGATATGTTTTGACCCGACATTCGTATTTCTCTCCGTTCTTGAGATATTGCAAATTGCCGCCTCGGAAGATACATTTTCAGACGCCTCTAGCGTCCAAACGAAGCCGCATTCACCCAAAGTTCATATGACATTTTTTGCTTGTTTTTACCTGTAGATTCATCTCACGAATTTTCCGACATTCATGCACGACCACCCTGTATATATATATATATATATATATATATATATATATATATATATATATATATATATATATATATATATATATATATATATATATATATATATATATAATGAACTATATCGATAAACTGTAAGAGGTGATTCCACCCATCAAAACAAATAAAAAAGGTTCCTGTGGACCTGTGGGGAAAAGTGCATAGTTTCATCCAAAATCACGAAAAAGTCAAACTTCAAGAGGCCCTATTTTGAATTCGAGAAATCGTGGAGTGGTCGTCCATATCAGCGTATAGGAAGTCACGCATTTGCAATCCAAAAATGAATATTTCGTTAAGGTTCAATGGGTGTTCAGAGTATTCCCTGCAGGGTGAAATTCCCAGACCTGCTATCAACCGAATTTTGACATAGGCAAATGTTAAACCTGGCCAGCACTGAACACGAAATAATATGGCGCGATGTCGGAAGTATTAAGGGTAGTCAACAGCACGGTCTCTCGGACTCGGGTAAAAGCGTGCTGCAATGTTTCTCTTCACAGTTGTATGTGAAGAAAACGTGAAATATATCGTGAAGAAATACATCGCATCACACGTTATTCCGAACACAAAAAAACATGGAGCTACCGGATCCTAATACTTCGACTTCCCTCCAAAGGAATGGATATCGATTGTTGTCAAGGCTTACCTCCTGCCTGCTTTGGACCCTCTGACCCTCGTCTATCCAAAATTTCCAAAAGTCTATCTGAAAACTCTATTGAGAACGTATTTGATAATTATACCGTGTAAAGAATACCCTGCACCCCCATTTAAAATCATGTAATGTCCATTTTTGGATTGTGTTTGCGTGACTTCCTTTACGCTGGTAAGGACCACCATCCACAGTTTCTGGAATTCAAAATAGAATCTGTTGAAATTTAGCTTTTTTGCGATTTTGGACAGCTCTAGCTCTGAAACTATGCACTTTTCGTAACAGTTCCATAGGAACTTTTTTTTTTTTTTTTTACTTATGTTGATGTGAGGAATCACCTCTTACAATTTGTCATTATAGTTCATTAACACTATATATATATAGGGCCGTAATTTGTGGGGAGCAGGGGCAATTTCCCCCTCAGGAAAGTTCCCCGCCGTTTGAGGGGGGCCCACTTTAAGACAAAGTTTTCTTTCTGAATATACAACACGAACATGAAATTATAAATGAAGCGTCCAACAGGTTCACTACTTTACATAAACAAAACAGTACACAAAAGGTAAACAAAACAAAAATAAGTCGTGGGCCCATTTCAGTAAAAAAATGTCTACTATTAGGGGCCCTAGAAATATTATTTATTAGTAGGCTTTGAGATTTGTCAATATTGTCATTGAACGGGCCCAGGGGCGTAACTAACGACCCTGCACACCTTGCCGTGCGGATGGGCCCACAGGCTCCGGGGGAGCCACAAAGAGAAAGATGGAAAGAAGCAGCCTATTTTCGAATTTTGCTTAGGCCTAAACAACTTATTCTAGGGGGCCAAAAGATGCTTGCCCCCAGAAAAAATCTAAGTTACGGCGCTGTATATATATGTAATGTATATAAATGATTGAAAATGACCGATATTAGTGTCGAATTCATAGTTTTTGGGGTACCTAAGCTGATTGGTGATAGTTTTGGTACCTTTTATGTCGAAAATGAAACGTATTCTCCTCGTGTGAAGAATGGACATTCTGCTAGTAGTACATAAAGGATAGCCGAAATTGAAATGACCTGACTTTACCTTTCTCTGAAAAAAAAAAAAAAAAAAAAAAACCTTGGCTGAGACTCACATTCACTTAAGCTCTGGTTCGCCATCTTCAATATGGCTCGAGCTTACTAGCCTCAATGGGAGCTCACGGACTCGAACTCAGGCCCTCACTTGCTACTCAATTATAGGAATCTTGTCCACACGGGCTTGAGTCCGATTGAGTCGAAGAACCGGGATTACAAGTTTCGAAATCGTTGTTCTTAAGCGGTCAGTCGCGATACACACTTTAGAATTGAAAAACCAATTTTATATTATCCTGAAGGCCTACAAGTCAACTTTATATGACGCTTTTTTTTTTTTTTTTTTTTTTTTTGACCATGAAGCCTTTAACAAATAGTTACAATCAGTTTTGAGACTGACTGTACCAATAAACGCTTGCTACAGCAACGCCAATGCGCAAATTACAACATAACCTATCATGTGTCGTGACGTCACGGGCGTTCTGTAAAATCTGTCGTCAGTCAAAAAAGGTTGGGAAACATTACCTTAAGAAACTTGAAGACTAAAATAACAGTTGTCCAACATTAAATTCTCTCTTATGTCATTCCAATCCAGTTAGGATTTATGCCTCTGTAGATAACATAAAAAGCAATGCAAAATGCATTGGTATATATGTTATGTTCATCTTTATTCTTGTAACAATTACATGCCTATCACGACAACAGTTACTTGGAATCAAATACGCTATATAATGCTATTATATCTTATTTGGTTGCAATTCTATTGGATACAATTTCAAAAAGAAGCAGGTGGTATTTTCTTTTATACGTATTGTATATGCGTATATGCATGTGAATGTGTATGTTGTAGGGTGATACACGTATGAGGGTTCTTGACCTCAAATATAATGTTTGAAAGACAACTTCACTGCATTAAAAAAAAAAAAAAAAAAGGACTCCTGGTCCGAATTGTTGTTGGACAGGTGCAGCAATATTCTTTCTTTTTTCAGTCTTTTTACTTTTCTGTTTTTAATTGCCGACATAAGTACAAATTGCAGTCGTCAATTGCCATATGTGGCGGACTATATATGTATACTGCACACACAACATTGCAAGACTGGTGCATTTATCACTCACAAAATGATATTTAAAGCTCTTTTTGTTCCATAAGGAAAAATGAGATTTGAGTGTTTTTTTTTTTTTTTAAGTTATAGCTCAATAATGTAACTTATGTAATAGATCTGTATGAATTGGAGTAGAAATGTGTATGATTGTCATATGATACAATGAGTTAGGTCAATTGACTGTGAAGGGACGATGAAATGTACGTAAGAACATGGAAGTATAGTTGAATGGTTAAGGGGAGAAGATTTCTAGCATATCCACATAAGAATAGACCTTTTTTTAATTTTCATTTTGCAGGTGGGAGAGGAAAACAGCGGTTGATTTTGAGTATTCTCTGAAGAGTTGGTAACAGTTGCCTCCGCTTCTCCCAAACTTAGGAAGGGTGCTTGAGGAAAGGGGTGGTAGTTCTGATTGGTTGGAGTGCACCAGTCATCCACTTGTCCAGCATAGTATCAAAAGGGGTGAACACAGAAACATTATTTGTGAGTGTCTTTGTCCCTATATGTCAGACAGACGAAGAAACATCAAAATCACTCTGCTCTAGATACTGTATTACTCCTAATCGCTACAGTCTTAAATAGTAGCTTATTTTTGATCCGAAGGACACAACAATACATTTGAAAGAGTCTACTTCCGTTCAGAAAGAGAATTCTCGCGAATTTACTTGAGAGCCTATTCTAAAGAGTTGATGGAGAAATGAATAGAGATATGCTTTATTACATGAGTCATAAATGTCTCCGCTTTGGATTTCATGTTCTTGCCAACTGTTATATATTCTCCCTATGTGCAAACTGTTCCTACTGAACATTGAACAAAGAAAGGTGTATGGAAAGGTTTTCTGTTGTTTGCGTGATGTTCTTAATGTTCGAGAACCTCCTATTAAAATGGAACCCAAATGGAGTTACCATAATTCTGTACATACGGGATTGTTTCATATTTGAGACAGTGCTATAGAACAGCCTCTATTTACTTACTTATTTAACAGTCACCAGATACAGCTCAGAGGCCATTTTATACTGGATGTCTAACAACAATAATAATGTAAACGAATTGGAAAAGTATCGGCCAGGACCTGTTTAGTAGGTACCATCCCGGCATTTGCCTGGTAGGTCTGAGGATAACATTGGAAAACCCCAGTCAGGATGGTCGGCAGCGGGAATCGAACCCGCGACCTCCCGAATGCGAAGCCATTGCTCTACCACTTGAGCCACCTCGCTCGGTAATGCCACCCAATGCTCTACAAAACAAATGCCCTATATCATTGTATTTTGCTTCTTTAATACTCACGTAAACCCTATGAACGGACGGTAAGAGCAGAACGAGCATTGACAAAACAAAACAAAAAAAAAAAAAAAAAAAAGGAAACTCACAAACACTAACATCAAGAACAGAATTAATAGTTTCAAAGATACAACAAAACCGCATCTCGATACCGTACCTCTTACAGTTTTTGCTCTGATATGTGTCGATAGATGGACAGATAGATGGACAAAGCCGTTGTATAAGACTTCCGACACTTATGCATAGCATATTTTGGAAGTCTAAACACTAAGTCTTCAGAAATCTAAAATATGAACATGCAAAGTACAATGAATAATCCAGAAATAGAGAAAGAAAACAAAACGCCATGATAAGAAGGTAGTTGACAAAATTTAATATTATTAGGCTATACAGGGGGTTTCAAAACAAATCGACAGTGTTTGGAAGGTGATTCCTTGCACCAAGATAAGACGAAAAGTATAGACCAATCTGGGTGCACAAATGCTTCCTTTCGGAGTTATAGGCTGCAATAAATAAATAAATAAATAAATAAATAAATAAAATAAATAAATAAATAAAAAAACATGAAATTCAGAGGTCTTTAGCTCCAATACTATGGGACCTACCGTAGTCGGGTAAAGTCTTTATTAAGGAACTGGTATATGTTCTATCCATGTCTCAGAATCCTGTGGTGCTTCCACAACAATTTTTATATAGGTAGTTGACGAGTACTTCAAATTATATGCCCCTAGGCAAACTGCCTTTATAAAAAAATGTCGCGTGGGTACCGCAGGATTCTGAAACATGCATTTTTGGATAGGGCACATATTAGTTCCTAAGTGAAGTCTTGAACTGACTACGGTAGGTCCCATAGTTTTGGAGCTATGTACCTTTGAAGTTTTTTTTTTTTTTTTTGTTTTGTTTTCGGCAGCTTATAACTTCGAAATGAAGCATTTGTGCACCCAGATTGGTCTATACTTTTCGTCTTATCTTGATATCAGGAATCACCTACCAAACGTTGTCGGTGTTTTTTTGAAACACTCTGTATGTTCAATTTTTTTTTTTTTTTTTTAAAGATTTTGCCTAAGTTTTCCGAAAATGAGTAAATTCTTTGGATAACTTGGCTAAATTATCATTTTTTTTCCCGTAAATGCAGCAATTGTGTATTTGATCTTCAGTAGAAATTTACTTGCTTCTGCCATTTCCAGCTCTATGTATCAAATAAACCTGAAAGAAGCACGGAGAAATGTTTCATATTTCTAACTTAACTTCCATACAAAAGCAAAAAAAAAAATTTACTGATGCATCCTCACTAACTCCAAACCCTTTAACTTTGATTTATTTGCTTGGAATTTAAACAAAGTAACATCACTGTTATTATTTTTATTTGTTCCTTTTCTGGCTTGAAAAATCCACTTGTGTCAAAAAAGTCCATTGTGAAAATGAACATGCTTTGTGGACAGAAGCCGTAGAAAATCCTCCCTATTTGGTCATAACAGTCATTTTGAACGTCTATTGGAGAGCCCGCATTGAATTGAAGACCACAGGGTTTATAGCCTTCCTGCTGAGATCTACTGGTGAATTATGACGCCGGGGGAGTCTTTTGAGAAGGTGCGAACACTCTGCAGGGGACCGCTGTCGATGAATTGGCTGACAAAATGTCTACCCGCGTTATTAATACAGTGTTCAGATTCTTCATGATTATTTTTCTTTTTTGTTGTCCTGTTGACGTTGCATTCGGTTAGTACTGTTGCTTTGACAATGTTGCCACTATATGGAAGTAATAATGTATTATTATTATTATTAAGGGAATGTCTTGTGGATAGTTTGTGTAAATAACTAAAGTTTACTAAAGTTATTTGGATTTCTACTTGATTGAATCACTTTTAGAACTTCAGTGCGTGATATTCATAAGAAGAAATCTTAATTAGCATTATTCTTCTGTACTCAATGTGTGGACCACGGTGGCTCAATGATAGAGTGTTCACCTCTGGTGCTACGGGTTCCCATTTTAATCCAAGATCATGTGAGTTTGAGACGGTGGACAATACCGTGTCCGTTTTTTTTTTTTTTCTCGAGGTTGTCCTATTTCCTCCCATACTCCAAATCCACAGTTTTTTTCAAAATAATGTACTTTCAATTATCATTTACCTCCTTTAGCCTAAAGAGCATAATTGTGGGAGTTAAAATAGAGATTTCATTTCATTTCATTTTTAGCTCTATAAAGGTTCTGGTTCCTGAACACAGTAGAAATCAGAACGTTTTATATTGGAGGAATATGAAATGATGGGTATAGTTAGTTTCTTCAACCGAAATGCAGTTTCCCATATGAAGAATACCGTCTTCTGCGTATAGCGGCTCGTGCCATAAAGAAGAAGTCATCCGCGGAAACTTGTGGAAAACACCTCCTATAACTAAATGGCCAACCAGATCTCTCATTTAAAACAATTGACAGCCGCTTGTCAACTTCACGTGGAGTTTTAGTTGCTACAGTTCCAAACGCTGTTCTTTCAGTTAATGATTAGAAGATTGCTGTTTAACATAGTCGGTATTAAGAGATTACAACCTCGCAAATGCGGGCCAAAAAAGGAATGGAGGGAGGAAGGAATACTGTTGTAAAATTCAGCATGGAAACTCCAAAGACATTTGCCGAACTGCACTCCTATTGAGTGACCACACTATACCATAACATGTAATGAAGCCATAATGACATAGTCCTTGTATGCGTGGTATCTCTAATTATAATTTCAAGCTACTCCTCTGTTTCAATTCTTAATTTCTGTAATAGATTTTTTTCAACCTTGAGAGAAAGAAACTAACCTGTCTAACTGACTTAGTGGGCCTGTCTTGTTACAGTAGGGTAAGTAACTTTGAACATGTCTTCGAACAGTACACTCAGAAATCGACATGCTGTATTCTACCATACATATTTCACTCTTTCCTATTTTATTCTACGAACTTGTAGCTTTCCGCTACATGGTACCACCTACAAAAGTAAATATGTTATTTCTTGTTATAACATCATGCAAGTAGATGAAGATGTTTTATGAATACTGTATAAAACAAATTCTCAATAAAGATAGCAAAATAATTCATTTATACATTCTATAGTTATTAGCTTAGAATTGATTTTTTTCAAGATTCCAAATTCTAGAATTATATAAATTTAGGGGTGGATTCAGGATTTAGTCAAGTGGTTGTGCAATTTTCATTGTATTAACAAAAAAAAAAAAAAAAAAACTTGTCACACAACTTACAAAGATGATTTAAATCATTTACTTTAAAAACACGCTACTCATTTACCTCCAAATGCTAAAATCTTAAGATTCGAAGTATGTATTGGCTAGAAGACACGGAATTATGGTGTTGTCCATGAGATGATAAATTTCTCAACTCGTGTCGATTCTCATCTTGAAAACGATACGGGAATTCAATTTTCAAATTCCGGACGAGACAAGACGAGAAATTTCTCGAGTTCCGTGCTCAAACTATGTTTTTATGTTACGTGATTCATAACATTTTTTAAAAAAACAACTATAAATAGATAAAGAGATTGTGTCAAACACAATGAAGAGTATTTATCAACGTTTTCAAAAATACGCAAGTCATTGTAAAATGCACTTGAGTAATACATATGGTTTAAATGTTATTATATCACACCCTTCTGGACCAGCCATGACGGAGAAAGATTCTGGAACTTGTAGATAAAATTAAGAATAATATTAGGACATACATTTTCAAAACGAGACGAGAAAACCTTTCCGATAATTGAGACGAGACGAGATAGAATTCTTCGCGAATCGAGACTAGACGACAATTAGACCAAATTAAATTACGAGACGAGAAGAAAAACGTTATATCTTGTCTCGCTTTGTCTCGTGTACGACGCTACTGGGTTGATATTTGGTCTTTTTGAAGTCGAAAATAGAAAGTTAACATGCAAATTCCTCTTAAATGGAAGAGGTTTCCTTTAGTGTCTTCAACAAACAAACTAGGGAATGTGAAAAGAAGTTCTTTCACGTGATCCTAGTAGTAAATTCATATACATAATCTCTATTTATACGGCCAACCTCTACACTGCTGTTTTTCAAGAGAAAAATTAAAATGAAATCTTTCAGTTTAAGGTTCCACGGTTATGCCCATTAAGCTAAAAGAGACGGATGATTAAAGCATCTGAATGATGATCGAAGCATTGGTGGAATGATGATGTGCGAGGAAACTGGAGTACCACAAGACAGTCTAAGGACACGATATTGTTCACCACAAACTTACTTGGATGGCGGTTGAACCAGGAACCCCACGCACTAGAGGTAAGCACTCTACCACTGATCCACCGTGCCCCCACTCCCCTCGTACTTCAAGAGAGTAGAACCACCTTTCACACTGCTTAACCCTATAACAAATATTGGATTCTAGGTTGTCGTCATGTCGTCATTCTCCAGTCGATATCCGAAGAAAGAAACAATCTAGCAATGACAAAGGTATATTGGAGGAAACGTAGTGAGAATAGTTGGTGTAATTAACAAACTCATACTGCATACCGTCTACATTATCTCCAGAAAAAAAAAATCGTTGTAAATCTCGTATATTAATCCATAGTTAATAATAATATACCAATGTTTTTTTAAAGTATTTATATTGGCTTATTTGTTCCCTCTCTCCCTCCCGTCCCAAGCAAAATATGAACCAAGTGGCGCTACTGATATAAAATTATTTCGGAATCTGTATTAATGACCCTCGTCAGATCGGTCACCACTGATCTAAGAGAACCACTTCTCTATCCTTCTTTGCGGCCAGATGCGTACCCAGAATTTTTTTGTTGCGAAGAATCCATGGTTTGTAGAGGAGGTTCAATACGTCTATGTAGTATTGAACGGGTATTATTTTACACCCGAAAAGACGATAAGTAATTGTAAAGTACTTTCATCTATATTTTTAAGGGGAAAAAATGATAGTACTAGATTGTTTTTATAAGAGAAAGAATATATATGAAGTGTAAGATCAAATTTTCATGCTATATCAATCGTTTCTCTGTTAAACAATTATAGTTTTATTTAAGAGAGTGTACAAACGTCTGTTTAGTTAGGAAGTTTTTCTTTAGGGTGGGGGTGAGATTCCAGATCCGGTGGACCCACCGAGTGGGTGCACCCCTTTTTGCAGCTAAAACATATGCCGAAAAGAAGTTTCGAACAAGAAACACACGTAACATTTATGGTCTCAGTTTTTGATGAGTATCGTCAATACGTAATTACGAGGGTCACTCAAAAAGTTAGTTTCACTGCTTAAGAAAATAAAACACGACCAATTTTACATTAAGTTTATTTGTATCGTAAAGTTCCCCTCACAATCTACTTTTCAACTTAATTACCTCCGGGGCCGCGCGGTGGCTCTGAAGTAGAGCGTTCACCTCTGGTGCGTGGGGTCCCGGGTTCTATCCCAGCCCCTGCCAAGTGAACTTTGTGGTGGACAAATGCTGTGTGCGTGGGTTTCTTCGGAGTTCTCCCGTTTCCTGCCACTTTCTTCATTCCACTATTTCATTCATTACTCATCATCAACGTCTCCTTTAGCCTAACCGGCATAAACTTGAGACGTATAACTCAAAGATTTCGTTTTTTTTTTTTTTTTTTTGTTTGTAATTACCTCCGTTATAAGCATTTGTCGAGGCATGGTACAGATTTTTCTAAGCCTTCTGCAAAGAAATCCCGTCCAATGCTCGATAACCATTCTTGGGATGCACCTTTCACCTCGTCATCCGAGTGGCATCGTCCGCGTCGCTTTGTAATTTCGTCTATTGTTATGCGTCTGTTTGCAACGATGTATTCATTCACGCGAGGAGCAGCGATTTCCGGATTTGTCGCAGTTGATGGTCTTCCCTCGCGCTCAGTATCGCCAATATCTGTACGTCCGTTCTCAAACATGTTACACCACTTCGCGATAGCTTGACGTGACACTTAATTATTACCATAAACTTCATGCAACTGCCGGTAAATTTCAGTGCAATTATACCTCTAAACTCACAAAAAACGAATCACTGCTCTCATTTCCAATTTGGATGCCACTTGTAGCTGTCGAGTGCCTTGCCACACAATTTCGTCTAAATAGTCTTGGACTGAAAATAATTGCGAAGGAGTGCAACTAACTTTCTGATTGACCCACGTATTTGACTTCGTTTCTACTCCATTTTTGGTAAGAAATATCGAAGCCACCACTTCAAAAGTAGTGAGAATTTGACATTATTGATAGACAAGTATTCGTAAATTAGTTCATTTCGAATCTTCCTTTCTTTCAAGTTTATACATTAACATATTCTACCTATGAGTATGAGCATATAACTCGTTAAAAAAAGGAGATATATATAAAACATCAGTAGTGAACAATACGGACAGTACCATCTCTTAGCCTCTAAAAGAAATCTTTCTTTCCTTTTCTTTCAGTTTATTTATCCTTAAACAGGCGTGAGAAAACCTTAGAATGATAAAGCATTATCATTGGCTCTTTAATTTCGCTGAATCATTTGGCCATGAGAAAATCTGTTAACACCACAACTCTGGGATTTGTTCTGATTTCTACCAGAGGGTGGAGCCTACGTTGTAAGACTGTATTATTTATTTTCTCTTTTCCTTTTTTTGGTTTTAGAACTAAATTTCTTGAATATTCGTAGAATTATTAAAACCAGATATTAATATGAACTTAAAATCTCATTGCCAAATCTATCATTGAAAAATACCCAAATCTACCTAAGACAGAGTAAAATTTTAAAAAAGATAAATAAATATATAAAAATAAAATAAAAAGTAATTATTTGCGTACGTATATTACAGGAATGTCACAATACTTTTAACCACCAATTAGTCAAGAATATTTAGAATTTTACCGAAAATATGCTCTGAATAATTCTTTGAATACTGAAGTTAACTTATAATATAATGTATCTTGCTCATTAGGCACAAAATTGGCCCTTACACCACCAAAGTATTGTCTTTGAAATCAACTAATTTCTACGGCGTGTAATCCAGAGCTAACTAATTTAATCTGGTTTACTGCTCTATCTTTATACAAGTATCGGATATAAACTCTGAATGTGTGTATTCAAAACAAATATATGAATCCAAATATTAGGAACTAAAGGAAGGTTGGTTCTAAAAACTTTTCCAGACACATGCAATATTGGAATTGGAATAAAACACTTGTCCAGCCTAAATTATATCGGCTCACGATCATCCCGCAACATCAAGTAGATATTGTACGTCGCACTGTGTCAATTATGGGTAAAATCAATTCACACATACACACACAACTACTTCCATGGACGAAGAGACTGTCAACGCATCTTACATTAAACTACTTTACACACTGATAAATGATATGATTAGACCATCAAAAGAATTAGGTAAGCGAATATACTACTCCTCTTTGAAGTCGTGAATCATAAACTACTGTACAGGGTGGCTCAAAAGTAGGTATACACCATTATATTGATCTAGTACAACATTCTAGTTTATGAGTTTATCTGCTTCGGAGCTTAAAATAAAAGGCATTAAGAACAAATAATAGAGAAACTAAGTCTACCTGATGAATAACAATAAGAAATGATAAAAAAAAAAATGAAATGAACTGATCAGTACGGTACTGTATACCTACTTTTGGGCCACTTTGTATAATGATGATATCTTGTAATTCTGAGCACAAGCTTCATACTAATAGATATACGAACAGAATTCCTTTATACATACGGTTGGCTTTTGAATGTTTCTGTGTTACTTTTTGAACTTATAAAATATATGCGTTTTTCTGAACTTGGTTAGTTAATTGACTATCAAAACAAAAATAAATATGAAATTGAGTATAAAATACGAGCGTACCGAACAGAATCAGAAATCTGAGCTTTAAATACACATAATGATACAAAGATATACAATGTTCACTGTAAAAAATGAGGTGTTGAAACAACACAAAATTACTACCACTTTAGCGTGTTACTTGTGTGTTAATTTCAGCACCAATTTTTTTTTTTTTTTTTTTTACAAGGTTAAACCGGTCAAGGGGTACACCCTTTCTTCGGGATGGGCGTGAAGGGAAAGCTAAAGGATAGGTGAGAGAAGGTGAGGGCTAAGTGATTTTATTTTATTTTATTTATTTATTTTTTTATTCATTCATTTTCAGTGCATTTTATTTTATTTTGGGGTTTGCATTGATTAATGTAGTTGGGTTTCTATATTCTTTATTTCTTTATTTATTCAGGACATCCATTTTATATATCGTACTCTTCAAATATGGAAGGCATCATTGAGGTATCTATAAGCGGCGAGAAATTGAAGCTAGGAGTTCATCCACGGGATAATGAGATGATAGATGAATGCAGTGCAATTAGACAAGACAAAACACAGGGAAGATGGTTAGTAGAGACAAATGCAGGGTTAGCTTCTGTTCTGTGGCAACTCAGAACTAATGAGCACAGATGAGCCTCTGGAACCACAATGATGAGTACTAGTGCAAAGATGGATAGATGTGCCGTGATAAATGGTCAGGGTGGTAGATGGCAAAATCTTGTTTAGTAGGATCGTTGTCATCAAGGGTATTGGAGTACATTGTGAGAAGATGTTGAAGAGGGGTATCAAAATATTGAGAAGGTGTGTCTAGCAGGATGTCTATATGAATGGCGTCAAGAATAAGGGGATTACCTGACTGAATGCCTTTGGTGATGTACTTGGAGCGGGTTTGTTCGAGATGTTGAAGAATGGTAGGAAAAGTAATTCTCTCGTAGAGTAGTGCGGTAGGGGACGGAAGGCGAATGCGAAAAGCGAGTCGAAAAGCGTGGCGTTCAATGATTTCTAGTCGCTGATGCAGTTGTGGTGGGGCAGATATCCATGCAGTATGGCCATGAATGAGTGCCGGTCGGAGAAACGATTTGTATGTTGTAAGAACAGTTTGTGCATGGAGGCCCCATGAGGTACCTACTAAGCTTTTCAGTAAAGCTAATCGTTTAGTGGCTTGAGTTTGGATCTTCTGCAAATGGGGTTTCCAAGTCAATTTACTATCGAAGATCACTCCGAGATATTTAACATTGGAAGTTGGTAATAGGGGAGTGCCTTGAACTGAAAGACGTAGCAAGTTAGGATTTCGACGGATTTTGGAGGGACGTTTTTGAATAATGAGGGTTTGGGTTTTTGAGGCATTGACGGAGAGTTTCCATATGTCACACCAGTTGATAAAAGCATCTATGGCTGGTTGTAGAGTGCGATTAATATGTTGAATAGATTTTCCAAGAGTCAAAAAAGCGGTATCGTCCGCATATTGAAATAAGTGAATATTCGCCGGTAGGGGTGGCATGTCTGTTACGTAAAGTATATACAGTAACGGGGAGAGAACAGAGCCTTGAGGTACTCCAGTGTGTAGGAATATAGGATGAGATATGGTAGAATTTATGAGGATATATGCGAGTCTATTGGCAAGGAAGGAATGTATAAGGCGGACATAGCTAGTGGGTAAGTGAAATTTGTGAAGTTTATATAGCAACCCTTGATGCCATACTCGATCAAACGCTTTTTCTAGGTCGAACAGTAGAAGACAAGATGGGTGAGAAGAATTATAATGATTGGTGATGGTGTTACTGAGGCGAAGTAATTGGTCATTCAGACTAATGCCAGGGCGAAAGCCTGCTTGGTGAGTAGGAATGATATTACGATCTGTGAGATGAGCATGAAGACGTGTAACAAGAATTTTTTCAAAAATTTTACTAAGGCAAGAAGTCAGTTGGATAGGCCTATATGAGGAAACATCATGAATTGGTTTGTCGGGCTTAATGAAGAGAAGGACCTTGGAGACTTTCCAATCAGGTGGATAGTAGCCTGTGCGTAATATGAAGGTGTAGATAGATGCTAGGAGCTGTAGAAGTACTGGGGGAGCCGCCTTGATTAGCTTATACGTGATAGAGTCAAAGCCCGGAGCTGTTGAGCGTTTTCGATGGATGATAGCTTGGATATCTGCCGGAAGAATTTCAGAGGTTAGGTTATTATCAGGTTCCAAAATATGTGTACAGTCAGGTTGGAGAAATCGGTTTTGTGGGTCACAAAATCGTGCTATGCGACGATAAATTGGTCTATTAACCAGTTGAGGTGGTGGAGTGAATATTTGCTGAAAATAAGTTGCGAAAGCATTTGCCTTCTCGAGATCGGTGTGAAGAGGATGGGTATTGAGCATTATGGGGTAAGTAGGTCGTTGGAATTTTCCAGTAAGTAATTTGAATTTTTGCCAATATTGAGTAGGATTGGATTTAATGGAAAGAGAATTACAGGCTCGCGTCCACTGTCGGCGCTTATAGGCAGAGAGATAATTAGAGACCATTCTGTTCCATTGGCGATGGAGGCGAAGTGCGTCAGGATTTCGTTGATAGTCCCTAAAGGCTTGTCGTGATGCAGTGATGATTTGACGATATTGAGGTGGTACAGGCGGTTTATGAGGGAAACGCATCTTAACAGGTATATGATCTTGAGCTGCTTGTAAGATTGTCTCTTGAATTTTGTCGGTAAGATGGTAAAGATCCTGTTCAGAAGTAGGAGCAGGTACGGAATGCAGTACTCTGGTAATATCTGATTGGTAAGCGTTCCAGTCAGCATGCTGATAGTCATAGTATTTGATAGGTTCAGGCTGTCGTGTGGGTTGTATAGGTGAGGTGATATCGATCAAAATTGGAGCGTGATCCCTGCCAAAAGGCGGGAGAACACGGATGTTTGCGATATTGAGCGTAGTAGAGGTTATGATGACATCAGGGGTTGTATCGCTGATTGGTCTTGAGGCAGAAGGAAGATCTTTGATTTCAGCTGTCAGGTGATTGTGGACATAGGTTATGAAGTGTGTACGTTCTCGATTCGACCGGCTATGGAAGTTGATATCTGACATAATGATATAATGGCGAAAGTGATTGTTGATGTAATGAAAGAAGTCATAGGGAATTGGATGGCCTGGACGAACATAGATAGTAGCTACTGTTATGGTTAGGGATTTAAAGTAGATTGTATTAAGATTATGTTCTGGTAGAGGCTGGAGGAGATTGTGGGGTAAAGTATGAGTTCAGCACCAAGACATCGCCTTCCGAGCATATCAGAAATAACTAGTTACTACCTGAGAGAATTTGCATTGGTATTTATCATTTAATATGAGCAAAGCTCTGCGAAATATATTTGTCATTTATGCCAAGTAACGAATAATGTTCTATGTTTTCTGTAATTGGTCACAATAATATTGTTGTAAACCTGTGAATCGTCTGACAACAGTTACATAGGCAACAGTTCTGCCATCTTATGTTCATATATGCTAAGACACAAGAATAACAGATAAAGAAACCAGATGGAAGCACAGCTACCTTTGTAACTGTTGTCAGATAATTCACAGGTTTACAACAATATTATTATGACCGATTACAGAAAACATAGAATGTTATTAGTTACTTGCCATAAATGCGAAAACTGTTTCGCAAAACTTTGTTCATACCAAACAATAAAAAACAATGCAAATACTTACAGCCAGTAACGAGGTATTTCTGATATGCTCTGAAGGCGATGTGGCTGGTGTTGAATTGACACACAAGTAACACGCTAAAGTGGTAGTCATTTTGTGTTATTTCAACACCTCATTTTTTGCTGTGTAGAGTGGAGATTAAAATATTAACGATACAGATATCAAATAATGAACATGAAAGATGAAACAAAAAGACAAAACATCTTTTCAATAGATTTTGTTGTCGTGTTTCAAACACTATCATCGTCGCCTGCCTTCACATGTTACAATTCGTAAAATTCCCCACCACAGCACCGCTTGTTGCATAGTAAGGCGATCAAAAAAAGTGTGAAGACAAGTCGAAAATTTAGTTCTGTGTGAACCACAACCTGATAGCTAACAAAGGGAAAATAAATTTCCATCTTCTCCCTTGATTCTAATACATTTAACACAAAACTAGTGGTTTGTCAATAAATCTTGAATCTAATGCTTTAGAATTGAGACCAATGAAGTTCCTCGAGTCTGGAGTCTGCTGGTTCGATTCTCAAACAGTCTACTGTTATGACAGTTTTAATTTTGCCTAGTAGCTGTAGAGGATTGTAGATCAATCATCACTACAAGAAAATCCTCTCTGCCATTGTCTTCGGACGTGTCAACATTTTCAATGGTGCAGATAGTACAAATAGAGTCCAGGAAGAAGATCTAGAAAATCTTTGGTAATATTTCCTAACTCCATTTTGCAAATTAATTCTGTGCTTTTGCACTGAACGAATCGTCCTTCGATCATAGCACAAACATATACTGCACCCAGCATCTCAAGTGAGTAGCTAACATCGCAGACAATATACCCACCACCAAGCACCAAGGAAATTTGACTCAAGGATGTTCTGCAAAATTAATCTTGAGAGGGTGGCATGGAGAGAAAAAAAAATGCTTGCGTGATCGAAAAAGTACCTTTGATTGAATAGGAAATTGTACATAGCAATAACTAACATATGGGGTGATATAACTTGACCAATCAAAAATAAATATAATTGAAGTTTGTTCTAAATTGCTACGACAATGGAAAATAAAATAAATACCTAATGGCAAATAAACTCAAGACATTCTCCTTATACAAAACATTAAAATATGAATGAACTAACCTAAATGACTAAAATTCACTAAGTTATACTAAAATCCTTACTTATATATACATTAACAACTCTGGTTGGTAAAAATTTCAGCTAAATTAATATAAAAACAAATAATTCAGAAAATTATCTGAAATTGCATTAAAAATAGTACGTACGGTTGCATTGTACACTACATCTTAAAAATCCTGTTGACTACTACACAGGATACAAAATAAAGGGAAGTAACATTACATGAAAACAAAGTAACATAAGAGGAGTATAAATGACCTTCCTGTAGGGAATTTACAAGGAGGCATGACATCGTCAAGGCCCTAAGCATACATAACCAAACAGTATTAAACCATTTGGAGAATACAATAAAAGCTCTACGTTTGAATGCCACATGATCAAAAAAATTTGCTCGATCGAATTTTTATCTGCGAATGGAAGGTAACGAATTCGAGCTATTTTTGAAGTGATGAAAAGCGGACTACCTACTACAACAATGTGACAAAAAGATCGTGGTTGAAGCGAGAGGTTTCACAGTTTGTGGTAAAGCACGTGAAGAAGCCCAGGACGTTTATGCTGTGCATTTGGTGGGATTGTAACGGCATTGTGTACCGCGAGCTGCTGGTGCCGTGCAGAACGATAGTTTCGGACCTTTACTATCGACAACTAACGCGAGTGCACCTAACGATTCAAAAGAAATGGGCGGAACTGGTCAACAGGTAGTGTGTCGTATATCGCACTGACAACGCCAGACCGCATACATCTTTAACTATCTCTCAGAAATTGAAAGAACTCTTTTGCAAAATTTTAATACATTCTGCGTATAACCCAGATCCAGTGCCGCACTGGCCATGTTGGCTACTTGGCAATTGCCAAGGGCCTGAGGTCCGAGGGGCACCGCAAGGTTCACGAGGCGCAGGACCTGTAGACCTTGGTCCAATTTTGGCAATCGCAACTGCTTTCTTGAGTCCTTCTACTAAAAAGTTTGCGGAAGCCTAAGTTCGTCTTCCGAAGGAAATCTTCCTCCCCCCCCTTGCTCATATCAGTACGACCCCGTGAACCAGCGTAAAAATAAAAACCAACTATCAAAGCAACACAATTACGTTTGTCTCAGTATTATTGTAATTATTTTTGCGATGTGTTTTGTGCTATATATTTATTCAATATAGAAACTATTATTTTGTCACTTACCACGTTTTGCAACTGACATGTTAAGTTTATCTCTCTCTCTCTCTCTACACACATACACACACACACACACACAAACATATATATACACCGTATATATATATATATATATATATATATATATATATATATACGGGGGTCTTTAGGACCCACGCCAACGGCCCTCAACTTGGCCAGCCCGACACTGCCCAGATCTGACATCGTGAGATTATAATTTGTTTGAGTGTCTGTAAAATTCCTTAAATTGTATTAAGTTAATTTCAAAAGAGACCTGTAAAAACCACATATCACCATTTTTTGAAAAGAAACCACAGAGGTTACGTAGTGATGAGATTATGGAAATGCTGGAAAAACTACAAAGGTAATTATTTTCAAATAACAATAAAATTCTTCATCAATTCTGACTAAAAAGGTTTAATGTTTTTTACTCAACTTGATATTTGCTTTTAAACCTTTCAAATAGCAGATATTTAAAAAAAATAAATAAAATAAAAACTTGTTGTTTGTTGCAGTTTAGCATCAATTTTCTGCAGTGAGATTAATTGACAGGTAATAAGACACAATCTCTATTACTGTAATGGATTCAATGTTCTACCGGAAATCGAAATCGGGATTACACGCACCAAAAGCGTGCGTGGTAATCGCTAAGACTAACAGGAAAGGCTGAAGAAATGTAAGTCCTCGAAAGTAATAACGCAATAAAGTGCAGTTCTCCATTTATGACCCCAAAAAATGTAAGCAGTAATCATTCTATTTAATAGCATTGTTAAAATACTGTTCTGTTTATTTTCTATAATGAGGGTACGGTGGCTCAGTGGCAGAGCGCTTACCTTTGATGCTTGAAGTTTCTGGCTCCATTCCCGGCCAAGTAAGTTTGTGGTGGAAACATCGTGTTCGGGGGGGGGGGTTCTCGGTGTACTCCCGTTTATTCCCAATTTCTCATTCCACCAATTCTTCCATCACTATTCACTTGCTTTAATCATCGTATCCCTTAGCCTAAGAGGCATAATTGTGAACGTTAAACGCAAAAATTTCATTTTTACTTTCTAAATTGTTTGCGTTTTTTTTTTTTTTTTTTTTTTTACTAAATTTTGAATTTTCACTAAAATCCAAAGAAGTGATGAGACTTAAAGTATTCTCTTCTGTAAAGTCTCAAGAGCGGTCCAGGGTTCGATTCCCGGTGGGGCAACTCGGTCGAAAAAGTGTAAAACGCTTTTTCAGGCTAGCCACCCTGAATGAGGTTTTCCTGGGTTTTCCTCATTCACACCAGACAAGAGTGGTATCTAACTTATAGGTCCCAGGCCGCTTCCTTCCTTCCCCAATCCTTTCTTCCTTCCCTTTCCCCGGATAGTGTGCTCGCCGAGGGACGTCATCCCTCAAAACGTGAAGCGCTAAATGGCCTTAGATGTCGAAAACCCAGAAATCTAAATCCTAAATCCCTGTAAAGTCTTAAATAGAGAACCCCTTCTCAGTTAACATGTTATAGTTTATCCTATATATACTGTTCATGCTGCTGTGTCTTAAAACAATATCGTGAGGCTGACCTGAAACGGTATACATACATGTTCGCAATTCCGATATCATGCTTGTTTGAGGTGAATGAATTACATCAAGTGAATGAAGAGACTGTACTTTAAATACACGTTCTAAGTGATTACTTCCTTTACTTTAGTTGTATTCAACCTTTCTCGTTCTCTTAACGATACTTTCCCATTCACGTGTGTATCCCATAATTTAAACTATTTTTATTTCAAACTATAGGTAGCTATACCAAAACTGAATTCTATGGCACTGTGCATGAAACCTATAATCCACAAAATTTTGAAAATGGAGATAACAGTACCCTTACATTGTTAGATTTTTAACACATCACCCCTCAAATCGTTAATGTTATATGTGCAGTAATGTAAGGGAAACAGAGATGTCAACATATTCTGGAATCTGAGTATCTAAGGTATTCAGGCAACAAAGTTTATAGAGGGAGTTCGGTTACGTTCATATAATTTGAAGTACTCACTAACTATCTCTATAAAAATTATTGCGGAAGTACCACAAGATTCTGAAACATGAATATTTGGATAGGGCACGTATTATTTCCTAAGTGAAGTCTTGACCCGACTACGGTAGGTCCCATGGTTTTGGAGCTTGGACCTTTAAAGTTTATTTTTTTTTTCATTTTTTTCGGTGGCCTATAACTCTGAAAGAAAGCATTTGTGTACCCAGGTTGGTCTATACTTTTTGTCTTATCTTGGTGTCAGGAATCACCTCCCAAACGTTGTCGGTGTTGTTTTAAAACACCCTGTATATTGATCATTTAAGTTTTCATTTACTGCAGATTATTATCACATTAGTATCTCTAGCGTATGACACCAATAACTAAAGTTGTACGATGTGTAAGTACAAATTTGGGGTTAAGGTTACATGCACTGAATACTTTGTTTTCAACATGTGAGCATTATTAATTTTCTTCTTCTTCTTCTTCTTCTTCTTCTTCTTCTTCTTCTTCTTATTATTATTATTATTATTATTATTATTATTATTATTATTATTATTATTATTATTATTATTATTATTATTATTATTCAGCACGTACGCACATTAATATTGACAATGTATGGCATCAATAAACAAAGTTGTACAAGATAACTTATGTTACTACTTTATTTAGATTTGATTTTCTCTGAGCTTTGCGTGGGTTATGCGTTTCATGCACGGTGCCACAGAACAGGGGCGGATCCAGGTCGGATTTCTGAGGGAGCGGTAGGTTGTAATACTGCTACTTAGAGCTACTCTTAAGAGCTCCAAACTCTAGGATAGGTTTTATTTATATATAAAATAAGAAAGTTTCCTCTTCTGAGGGGGTGATCGCCCCGATCGCCCCTTGAATCCGCCACTGCCACAGAATTATAGAATTTTTACTAATATAATTAAATAACCTATTTTTACTAATAAACAAGAGAATCACGCTATAAACTAAATAGAGCTGTGTTACAGAATAGAACCAGTCTATGTAATTTTAAAGTTTATATATCCCCTAAGAAGTCATCCCAGGCTCAATATTACTGCCTTAGCATAGGAGTCATTGGTGAAACAACATTCCTCAAGAAAATCATTGGCAGAGAGTATTGGTTGTAAATAATCCAGAAATTAACATTAAAAATTATATATACAGAAAGTATTGAAAATATAATAATAATAATAATAATAATAATAATAATAATAATAATAATAATAATAATAATAATAATAATAATAATAATAGGGGAAAATCAGGAATGTCTCCTCCACCTGTATATCCAACTCGATCAATCATGTTGTGAAGAGGAATTTTCCTAAAGGGCCGGTTCTAACCAATCAATTGTTACGACTGTCACGACGACATAATAAATGTGGCTTACGTATCGCATCTAGCAACAAAACAACAATGGCCCGAAGGCTCCACCCACCCACTAGAAAGCAAGACAGACTCAGAAGCTTCACTAATGCGATTTATCCACAGTAGCCAGTGGGAAATACTTCCCCAAAAAATCCCTCCACCACAGCGACCCTATTACGTCATGCTCCGTACATTTAATTTCACACTTTTGCCTCCTGAAAGGAGTTTGGATTTCTTCATCGAGGCATCAAAGACAACCGCCTGGGGGACTCCCCGCTGGTTCTCTCGCTTCGTGTTGCTCTTTTGTTTTTGTTTTTTCTTGTCTTTTCTAAATCCTCATTCTTCTTTCTCTCTCTCTTCTTCCTTGTCTCTAATTTTTCCCACATTATAAGATACCCGTAACTTTATTCAATTCGAGTGCTGTCAACTCTAAATAAATATCACCTTTCTTGGGGAATTTTCGTATATATTTCAATGATCAGATATGTTGGATCAAAAACAAGGGAAATTTCAAACGGGAACAAAATCAGCAAATAATTTCTTGTTAGTACACTCATGTCCAAAATTATTGTCGCATGTCTATAAATATGTTGTTGTAGGAATATAATTTGATAACGAATTCGCCCTATATTTCTTATAATGTTAGTATGTATATAATCGGCAAAGACATGTATGTGGCAAATTTCATGTCAAAGGAGCAGGAAATAAGAACAATAAAACTAAAATAAAACTTTCTTGTCCATTTAGCAAGATTTTGTTTTACTCATTCTAATTTTCGTATTTATAATTCTTTCCCTATGAAATTTACCACAAATATACATTTCCCGATTATACACATAGTATCAGTATTGAAAGTACCCTGCAAAATCATTATCAAATTATATTCTTACAAAAAGACAGTTATAGATATGCGACAATCATTTTGGACATGAGTGTACATCAATATCACACGTATTCTGCTATAATTTGCTACATATTGAAAGGCTTTCATGCGTTGTGTTTCTTATCGTCTTAACATATGAATGACCTTCTGGTAACATCGTCGAACATTTGTAATCCTGCTTATCTCACCGCCAGAGTCATTTCAATTTTTGCTTGGAGGGAGATGTGAGCAAGATCTCCCACTGACATATGAATTGAATTTCACATTTGGTATGTGTATACAATTGATTAAGAAATATGTATTTTTGCAACTCAGGGGTGAGTAATTGCTCTTGCCATCCCCTAATGAAGTCCTTGTTTCCCATCCTCTTTTCCTTCTAACATACTTTGTATTTTGTAATTCCGAATACAATTTCTTCTTAGATAATATTCCCACTAGCTTCCTTTTACATTCTTTCTTTCCTCCCTGATTAACAAATACAAAAGTTCTCCATTGGTAGATGATTTACAAAGTCGACAGAACGATTTTATTCAGTGCCTATAATATCACACTTCATAAATATTGTTACCTTCTACGGATTTGAAACTTTAGCGTGATTAGCGATTCTATCTTTATCTAGGTCTGCGCAGCTAATGGGATGGCATCCCCTCAGCAAGCACTGTAAAGGAAAATGGAATTGAAAAACCATGTGCCAGGATGTTGAAGAGATGCCATCCTGAAAGACGCCGCTTTATGAAAAGAGTAGTTATGAAAGAAGGTCATAAGAGACGACGTCGAAATTACAGTAAAATCTCTCATATACGACAAAATATAGTGTCTTCGCAAGTCTTATCACTTTTGATGTTAATGCTTGGCATATAAATTACTGACATTCTGTCTTATGATCTGCCCATGACAAACACTTTGTCATTATATATCGTGAAGGTCAGATCCACCGTTATTGTAACAGAGCGGTGTTTGACCGCAGAAATTCAAACTCCGATTAGTGATAATTTCACAGCCTTGTTTTATTACAAGTGTAAACTCTTAGTTAATGGAGAAGAGATCGTGGATCATGGGTCAGAGTCTATGACGATGGGTTTCGGTAAGTAGTGGATCAGAGTGGGTCATGAGCCACGGTTGCTGGTGGGTCAGTGGGTCTTGTAACAAGTTTTCATTGACATATGCCATCTCTGCACATAGGTCCCTCAATATTCTGGGATAAGAATAGTATTATATTATCAAATTACCTTCTAAAGGGACAATCCATGATATCAAAGTATTACTGCAGTCGTGTGGCTAAGTCAAAAGACGCTATTAAAGAAACGCACCGGAAAAGGTTGAGAAGAGTATATTGTTCTGCAGGACAATGCCCCCGTTCAAAGGCTAGAAAAATATTGAATTTTGTGAAAGATCTAGTGTCTCAGTGAATTGACCATCCCCTAACAGTACAATTAGATATCAGTCATATACCTATCATGTTCCCTCAGGTGCATGGGAATGTGTCCAGTATGTGCCTTATGTACCTCTGAGAGAGAAATCACATGGATGACAAGTGATAGTCATAGTCTATGTCCGCCCCTAGGCACATGCATGACAAGTACCTGGGGAAAGCGCCTAGTATGTTCTAGGTATGTTCCCCATGCCGTAAGTGGCAGTGAACCACAAAATTACTCCCCCAAAATATGTTAAATCGCCTATATGCGTAATGTGTTTACATTAAGGCGAGTCTAAACAACACTTTAATCAAGTAAAGAAAATGTACCCCAGGGTGGGTGCCAACCACCAACCTTTGGATTACTAGCCGCGTGCTCTTCCGACTTGGCCACGGAGGCGATGAAGAGGACGTCGCTTGTAGAGGGATAAATTGCTGAGGTCTTTTGAATTTGGCTAATCAGAGTGTTCCTTTAACCACGTATATTCGACGATAACCGTTTGGGATCAGATAAAATCTGTTCGCCATGAAATTTTATAACAAAATGACGAGTGTCTATTTACTTTATTTCATGGTTCTTCCATATTCACATTCAAATGATCGGCGACAGTTGCCATCTAATAAAGTTGATGCGTTTGTTGCTTCTAGTACACAGTCGCATAGAAAAAGAAGCAACAAATGCATCAAATGTGGGAGATGAATTTAGAACACCTAAATGGCGCATGCCTAGCACATCTTGTGCTGTTAGGGTATCTGAAACAGTATTAGAGTGCGAAACTGAACCAGGTATATAAATGCTATATTTGTGGTACATAGTTGCAAATATCAATTAGGTGTAACAAGTACCTAAAACTGTAGGTAGCTGAAGTACATACTTAGCACATGAATATCGTATGTGCCAAGCGTTGGGTACCGAAAAAGTAGCTGGAACACCTAAATGGCACAAACTTAGCACATTTTGTGCTGTTAGGGTCCATCTTGCTCACCAGACCTTGCACCCTATGATGATTATCTTTTCTCTAAACTAAAAATGAAAGTCCTGAAAGGACAGAAATTTAGCAGTAATAACGAGGTTACACCACCTGCAAACTGTTTCTCGCAAATCAGATTTTTTTTAAGGTTTAAAGAAGTTCAAGCAGCGATGTACTAAGTGTATTAACTTTCAAGGAGAATACGTTAAATTATCTGAAACTGTAGTGCTTGTACTTTAAGTTTTTGTCGGTCGGGACGAGAACTTATTAGCTAATCCTCGTATTCATGATAAAGCAGAAAACAGGAGTATCGCAAACCGTCAATAGATTTCATAGTATTACTTTCTGTGATAATCCATTTGCAACCAAGAACGTCACTTCAGTTACAAAGAGCTCCTTCGTGGCTATATGGTAAGCATATGGGGCTTTGGCACGGGAGATATCGGTTTGATTCCCTACGGGAGCTCATGTGGTTTGTATCCTACGTTAACCTGTCGGTCCACGACTCATATAGCTGCTGAAGAGACGCTAAATTCCAGTCCAACAAATGTATTGCTTACACCTCTTTTCTTGAGTTTGTTTCTACTTAAATCCAGGGGAAATATCGTGGGTAAATTATCTTCGGCCATCTTCAGATCCAAAGGTAAATAGTGACAGTAATTTTGTTTCTTTTTTTATGTTACTATATTACGAGAAGCTTGTGCTGGATTCATATATTCATCAGGTCGTAGCCGATTTCTAAGTGAATCAGGGAGTGGAAAAAGAACATGAAAGAAAGAAAAATAAATACTAACAAAAATTAACTCTATAGTCTATGGAACCCAGAAGTTCAATGCCACATTCACAAAAGCTCTCCATTGACTTATATCCGTAGCCAACTGGATCCAGTTTCTACTTTGTATTCCTATTTCTACGAGATCCATCTTAATATTGTCCTCCCATCTGCACCTAGGTCTTCCTACTGGTAGTTTTCCGATTGGACTTCTAGTTAAAACTTTGAAAGCATTCCTATTTTCTCCATTCTTGCTACATGACCTGCCCACGTGAGCTTCCTAGACTTGATGACCTAACAAAGTTTGGTAAATCGTATAAATTACGTAGTTCCTCGTTGTGAAGTTTCCGCCATTCTCCATTCCCGTTCCTCATGGGTCCGAATACTGGTCTCAGGATCTTGTTCTCAAATACTTTCAGTAAATGCTCTTAGTATATCGGATTTACCGTAGCTGATACAAGGGAATCGTGTATTGGATATTTCTAGTGTATGTTAAGATCTTTCTTTTCCAAAATACCGAGAACGAAATGAGATTAGGTATTTAATTATACAGAAACTTCCTATTTCAACTTTTTCCGTTTATTTTGGAATATTCTCCTTTTTTTTTTTTATTTGTTGGCTGATTCAACGTCATAATTGGAACCGCGGTGGCTCCGTGCTAGACCGTTCACCTCTGGTGCATGGGATCCCGGTTCAATCCCAGGTCCCACCAAGTGAACTTTGTGGTAGACAAACACCGTGTGCGTGGGGTTCCTCGGGTATCTCCCGTTTCCTCCCATTATCTTCATTCCACCATTTCATTCATTTCTCATTATCACCGACTCCTTTAGCCTAGCCGGCATAAGCATGGGACGTAAAACTCAAAGACTTTAACTTCATAATTAATCCTGATAAAGAAATAACCATCTAAATAACCAATTTTGGGGATTGATTACTTCTTATTGCTGCGCATGTGCTATAGTAGTGGCGCACTGCCTTTGAAGGTTTATACCACTCCACCATCTCAAACGATACACATTTCTCGAGTTGCTTTGCGAATTCTTGCCCATTCACATATGCGGCCATGTTACACCAAAGTTCAACAGAGCATGCGGTCTGTCTTGGTGTTTATGAAAGAAACATTAATATCACAGTTGTTTTCCATTTGTTTTCTTGTAATTTTTACGGTTCTGTTGAATATTATTACGAATCACACAACGATATCTTAGTTTGTAGCCGGTCGCCTCCTATTGACTGAAAGTTAGTTGCTAAATCTTTTCCATTGACACAAGTGAACAATATGTTACAAATGTTGGCGGATGTTTTCAGATAATTAAATACAGTTTCTAACCTTGCCCTACATAAACAACATTCTTGCTTCTTTTCCTGATACTGATTGTGTATCCGAAACAATTTCATTTCGTATGTATGACTTCTTGATATTTTCGGTTTTATTTTAGTCTTCTACATAGTGAGGGGCGCGGTGGTTCAGTGGTGGAGCACTTACCTCCTGTGCATCGGGTAATTAGTTCTATCCCCGGCCAAGTAAATTTCTGCTGGACAACATAGTGTCCGTGGGCTTTCTCGAGGTACTTCCGTTTCCTCCCACATTCTCATTCTACCACTTCTTCCATCATCATTTACTTGGTTTAATCATCTTTTCTTCCTTAGCCTAAAGGGCATAAACAGAAAAAATTCACTTCATATATTTTCAGTCCTTCGCACGGTCCTCTTTAGGGATGCGCACGAGACAAGATTTGTGGCTGTCTCGTCTCGAAAGTGTGCTCTAAAAGTGATGTCTCGACTCGAAAAATGTATATTTTTCTATTGGAAGAGGCGTGTCTCAACTCGAATTTTGTAAAAAAAAAAAAATCCTGTCTCGACTCGAATTTTGTCAGGAAAATCCTGTCTCGACTCGTCTCGTCCGCATCCCTAGTCCTCTTGTGCTTATACGAAGGTTATTGCGTATGTCTGCCTATCGGCAAAATAGTACCTTGTGCTAATGAGTTACGAACGGGATAATCCAACAGAGACTGTAAACTTCTTATATTAATTCGAAAAAATTGAGTATTATTTTTCAGACCACAAGTTTGCATCACTGTGGTTATGCTATTTTGATCCCTTTCCCTCAAGCATCCTTCACCCCCTTCTGTGTTTCAGTAGCTAGAAAATGCAATATATGTATATAGAGTTGATGCTAAAGAATTTGTGTTCCATTACGTTCCATTCAACGATATCTAAGTGATAAAAAAAAAAAAGAAATAAGATTTATATTTAAAAGAAACAACAAAAAAAACTTCAAGACTAAATAAGAAAAATGAGGGTATAAAAGAAAGAAAAGAAAAAAAGAGGTTAAAATGAAGCTGAGTCTTTTGTAAAGGATCAAACCATGACTGATTCTCTGTTCTTCTGTCTCTGCGTGAAGCCTTTTGATTCTTTGCTCGATAGACAACCAACGAAATAAGAAGCATGGAGAGATGAAAACAAAGGCATATTGCTTTGTTGCGCGTTGTTGTCTCCACTTCGTTATATTCAAGTTGTAGCTTCTTCACTTTGTCCACTACTGTCTGACAGCACCGTACTATTTTAAGCAATTCTTTTCCTTCTTACTGTAAAGAATTAAGTGCTCTCAACAACTATATTGCAAAAGTACTAAAACCATTATCACTTGGCAACGTTCCATTATCAGTTTAAAACATGGCAACTTCAGTGCGAAAATTATGAAATTTAATTCTGTGTGTCACTATTAGGAGCGTCTGTGTCACCGTTAGAAATATGTGTATCACTGTTACTGCCAGGATATGTGTGTCACTGCTAGTGACGAGACAAACAACAATAGATACAATATGCTGGCTAACACTGTATTATTGTGTTATATGTAGCTACAGTGTTGTTAACACTGTATTAATGTTTTACATATAGCTACAGTGTTTGTAAACACTGTATTACTTTTTATATATAGCTACAGTTCTAATTAACACTGTATTATTTTTTATATATAGCCTACAACGCTGGTTAACACTGTATTGATTCTTTTGCATATACCTACAGTGCTGGTTAATACTATATTCATTTCTTTTACATATAGCAACAGTGGTGGTTAACACTCTATTAATTTTCTTTTACATATAGCTACAGTGCTGGTAATCACTATTTTTTACATATAGCTACAGTGCTGGTTAACATTATATTAATTTTTGCATATAGCTACAGTGTTGGTTAACATGTATATTTTACATATAACTACAGTGCTGGTTAACACTGTATTAAGCTTTTACATATGGCTACAGTGCTGGCTAACACTGTATTAATTTTTTACATATAGCTAGCGTGCTTGTTAGCACGGTCTTAATTGTTTTTACATATAGCTACAGCGCAGGTTAACACTATTATTTTTACATATAGCTACGTAATAATTTCTTATAGCAAAACAAAAACTTGTCAGTTATTATTAACAATAAACTATATATTTTCTAGTGCAATAGGAATTCGCTTTCCTTCATCTTCTACACATGAGAATTTATCCTCAAATATGCCGTTATGTTTAGTTTGATATCATCTATTGATCGATATTGGGCAATACTATAGTTAAACAAAAATTAATGTTTAAGAGTTAACCATAGCTTTGGGCTATATCTAATTAAAATTCAAGAGTTAACCATAATTTTGGGCTATATCTAATAAGGTTTAAGAGTTAATCATAATTTTGTGATATATCTAATTAAAGTTTGAGAGTTGACCATAATTTTGGGATATATATAATTGAAGTTTGAGAGTTAACCATAATTTGGGATATATCTAATTAAAGTTTGAGAGTTGACCATAATTTTGGGATATATATAATTAAAGTTTGAGAGTTAACCATAATTTTGGGCTATATCTAATGAAGCTTAAGAGTTGACCATAATTTTGGGCTATATCTAATTAAAGAGTTAACCATAATTTTGGGCTGTATATAATTAAAGTTTAAGAGTTAACCATAATTTTGGGCTATGCCACATTAACCATAATTTGTACTGCCGTCTTGTAAGTGGCATAATAAAGAGCTTAATGAGGGTAAACTTCACTATTAGTTTCATCTTAATAGGCTGCATAGTCATCGTATTGCATTCATTTTTGAGGTTTTCAAAATTGCTTTTCTTCATTTTTTCGAAAACGACACATGAGGATTTACACTTACCCATATCATTTTATTCAGCCCAATGAGGTCTATCTATTAATATATGTATCATCTTTAAACATTTTTTGGGGGGTTGAATGCTAATAGTGTTATTGTACATTTTTACTTTCCTTTTATTTAGAAGAACTGAGTCTTGCATTTTACCTTTCGTGAATGTAAATTGTGTCATACAGTATGTCTTCTCATAAGCGCAAATACTTTTAAGACCTCGGCACATTGAAGAAAGTCATAGAACCAGCAGAATGTAACCGTAAGGTATCCAGCCCCGAAGTGAGTGAATGGACGTCTAATATTTCTGCTACTCTTCTCCCAATATTTTCGTAATTATGTTTTTAGAAGACAAAGAGAGAGTTTGCGGACTAAAGGAGTTCTAGTTATGTAAACTTGCACTTGGGACTGGTAGGGGCTTGGTTCGAGATTGGGGATGGACACGAGCGAGTTCGAGCAAGTTTCCATTGAAACTTGACTCGACTCGAAATAGACATCTTTGAACTCGACTCAAGAACTCGGCTCGAAAAATTTCCTCTAACTCGACTCGAATTTGACTCGAGTTTCGAGTCGAGTCGAGCCAAAGCGAGTCAAATGGTGTGTGTAGTTTCAAGTACATTTTTCAAGGATCCTACATAGACAATATAATTATTATCAATGATACTTACTACTACTACTACTACTACTACTTATTATTATTATTATTATTATTATTATTATTATTATTATTATTATTATTATTATTATTATTATTATTATTATTATTATTATTAACAACAACAACAACAACAACAACAACAATAACAACAATACCGTGTATAAACATGAAAAATAGGCGTTGATTCTCAATACTAAAAACTAGTTGACTGCTGACCTCGGTAGTCGTGAAGTCTAGGAGGCAAGGACATCGTTCATGATGTTCTGAGTTTGAGTTCCGGAGGAGCAAGTATT
The DNA here is from genome assembly GCF_964235325.1 of Thermobia domestica. NCBI lineage: Eukaryota > Metazoa > Arthropoda > Insecta > Zygentoma > Lepismatidae > Thermobia > Thermobia domestica. Next base: position 67,404,450 of record NC_137466.1, read on the forward strand.
CGGGCTCGAGCCAAAGTTGTTAAAAGCTATAGGAAGAAAGCCAAACATGTTCAAAACTGTTCGGCCCGGCTTTAGGGTTGCCAATGGCTCGAGTGGTTCGGCTCACAGCTCATTCACTATCGAGCCGAGCCAACAGCTCACCCAACCGAGCCGGATCGAGCTGATGGCTCACCTGAGCTGAGTCGGTGACTCATCCCAACCGAGCCGGATCGAGCTGTTCACTCAGTTGAACCGAGCTGAGCCGGTTGACATCACTACCCGGGTTGGGCTTCTGCTTGGGCTCGAAACTTCGACCGTGCAAGTCTCAGCCTTGATGGTAAGAATTACAGTATGTACTCATATCGGTGCCCACGACATTTGAGGCTATCTAGTTATAAAAATCCATTGTCGTCTCGTTAATCGAGACGAGATACGAGCAGTGTCCCATCTCGTGAGCAACACTAAAAAATATTCCACATTACTGCTTACAAATCTCATGGCTTTGCTTTCAAGTCTAATCAGGTAATGATTTCTAAATGAGCTGAAACGAACTGAATGAGCGACCAATTTATCAAACTCGACTCGACTCGAAACTCGACCTCAAAACAGTGACTCGGCTCGGAACTCTACTCGAGAAAATTACCTTTGATTCGATTTGAAACTCGACTCGAATTCGCTTCGAGTTTCGAGTCGAGTCGAGTTTTGGTTCGACTCGTGCCACAGCCTTCTATATGTTCCATATGGTACATATATAGAAGGCTGTGACTCGTGCCCATCCGTATTCGAGATTCCCTTGCTCATGCGTAAGTTTTAGTAATCTTGTGATACAGAATAATATATATATATATATATATATATATATATATATATATATATATATATATATATATATATATATATATATATCCTACTTCAAAAAAGCGCTAAAATCTACAAAAAAAAAGAAAAAAAACGAAGTCTGTGCTAAGTCTAACATTGATGCTTCATAAAATTATCATAGAAAAATATTTTTATATCAGTTATTAATTTACTTGACTTGCAACAGTCTTCTAATTTTTTTCAGATTATTGAATTAATTATTTTATCCTTTTAAGTGCTTTATTATTATTATTATTATTATTATTATTATTATTATTATTATTATTATTATTATTATTATTATTATTATTATTATTATTATTATTATTATTGTAAGCCAACAATCCTAGCTTAGCATATGGTTTTATTAGTAACTGAAATGTCTCTGTTATGTTACATTGTTACAAACTTTACATACACTGTTAAACAATCTTTAAAACAGATTTGTTTCCTTTCTAAGCCATTTCCTTGAGGCTATCATCTTTCATTCTGTTAGTCATGTAGTTTAAAGGACATTACGACTATCTTCCCAGGGATTCAAAACTATGACGTCATCCTCTCTTGATCTTATGTCCCTGAGTCCAATCTAGAAAGTTGAAGATGGTCAACGGATTGATTGACCTAAAACCCCTTTTGCTGCTTAGCCCAGCTGGCATATGCTATAGTGTCTGTCACAAGGCTTACAGAAGCAACATATGGCTTAATTTTTCCTATTAACACTCGTGGGAAATAGATGTTTAAGAAAATCTAGCTTCACTACAGTAGCCATACAAATATTAATTTACAATTATTATTTTCTTATATGAAGGACAAAATCTCAAGAAAGAGATTAAAAAGGATATATTACGTTTTATGCTGACTTGTCGTCGGGCTGACGTCAGACTGCATTGTCGAATATTGTAAGATGTTAGATTATTAAAAGTAAGACCCGTCTGTTACGGTTTCGAATCCCACTCAGAGCATGAGCGTTATGTATTATAATATCACTATTGAAATTTCAGCAGCAGATTCAGTTGAATGAATCGACGCTATTATTGCCCACGAGACGTGATATGTTTCGTCTCGTCTCCACTTGCGCAAATCCTGAGGGGATGAGGTGAACATGTCCCCCTCAATCTTCGAATTGAGAGGGACTGCCCCGCCCCCCAATAACCCGATTTGAAATGAGTTTTTGGGGGAGAAATGTTATGATTTGTGTGTCAGACTGCCACTTCGTCTACATTGCCTGATATATAATATACAACAGATTAACCTGAGAAATTAGATTCATCTAGTGTAATATGAGTCTCATCTTCCCCTCCCCCAGAATAAGCCTCAAATCTGTCCATCTCCCAATATTGACAACTCTGCTCTCCAGATACTCCACAGAAATTTTTCAACTTCATAAATATTTTAACCCCCACCCCAAAAAAACGGGGAGGAACGGTCTTACGGAAACGGAAAGCGAAGGCAATGCTCATAGTTTTTTTCGATATCATGGGTATCATCATGACTAAATGGGTGCCTCAGGGTCAAACGGTGAATCAGACCTAGTACACAGAAGTCCTAATCAAGCTGAAAGAAAGAATAAAGAAGAAGAGACCGGATTTGTGGAAGAACGATGCATGGATTCTCCACCAAGACAATGCGCCTGCCCTTAATGCCCTTTCTATGAAGCAATATTTAGCAGCCAAGCGCATTCCTGTGCTCGACCATCCTCCGTATTCCCCGGACCTGGCTCCCTGTGACTTTTATCTATTCCTAAAAGTGAAAAGTACATTGAAGGGAACACATTTTCAGTCTGTGGAAGAGTTGAAACGAAAAACGGCAGAGTTGTTGAACAGGGTGACATCTGATGATCTATAGCCTTGCTTTGAACAATGGAAGGCACGTATGCAGCAGTGTATAGATAGGGGAGGGAAATATATTGAAGGGGATAACAGTCAATTGTAACTTTCTTTGCAATACATCACATTTACGACACCAGTCTCATTATTTAATTGCCGCACCTCGTATATCTATATCTATCTATATCTACATCTCTCTCTCTCTCTCTCTCTCTCTCTCTCTCTCTCTATATATATATATATATATATATATATATATATATATATATATATATATATATATATATATATATATATATATTCTGCATCACATTTTAATTGGTAACTTCACTTCTTGTAGCAACCACGAAATCATTCAACCAGTTGACAAATGAGTCTCTTTCTTATGAACTTACTATGACAAGAAAACAATTTCCCACGATATTTTTTTTTTCATTTCCTTCTTTTGGCACTAAATGGTGTATATAAAATGGACATATGTGTAGGGGCAAGGAAGATCTCTGAAGAAAAGTAACGTTTAAAAAGAAAAAAAATAATAACATAAATAACATACATAAATTAAACGGACAGTGCACCTGAATAGCAGCGAACATTCAAAACATTCTTTCTTTTATTCACAGATTGTTAGTTTTCTGTAAAAGAGGGAGGAACGAGGTTTTTTCCCAGATTTCGTGTATGGAAAACATGTTCCCAGTGATGTTTTACCCTACTCCCATATGTACTACGGTACTGCAACAGGGAGTAATAAAGAGTTATATACGTATAAACGCAACGTAACGCTCGATGTACAAGTATATCACATCTGATCATCATATAGCAAAGGTACTAGGTACGGAAAGAAACTATGCTCAGAAATCTGTGTGTGTGTGGACTTCTCGTAAACAAAACGCTTGTGTCTAGTCTCTGGAAGGTGCTACGGTCCGTTGCGCTGCTTATGATTGCTACGAAGGAAGAGCTTGGCAGCGGTTTTCCGGTGCTTCTTTGTCAGTTTGGCCGTTTGTTTGTCAGTTTGACCGTGACCCCTTTGAATCACCCTTCCTGTCAGAAGGAGGAAAAACAACGGATGACAAAACAGTTTGTGTCTACAACGTGGGAGATGTTACGGGGAGGAGAACAAGTGATGGAAATATTAGTGGTGGTGGGGGGAAATTCAAGAAAACTTCAAGTACTCTTTAGGTAGAAAAAGACAATTCTCCTTTTTTATTATTACTATTGTTATTACTATTATGGCATCTTTCATGCGTGTCTTATATAGTGAACACGTACGGGGGAGAGGCGTAAGTTATCGAATGGTCCTCCCCCAAGACTATTCATTCTTTTACGGGGTCTTCCTGTTGTGCTGGAAGCATGTATACAAAGTGGTTTAATATGTGAATGTACGTTTCTTTAATTCTCATGAAGTTTCTTTCTTTCTTTTCTTCATTTTTTTTAACACTCCGTTGGCAATAGCAAATTGCCTGCTGTCGTCTTGTGCCGAGTCAAAAGTCTAGGGAAGAGGAGGAAAGGAGAGGAATTCTCATACTTCAACACTTGCAAAACGGACTCATAATACGCTGAAGAATCCTTTAATGCTGTTCAAAAGGAAAATCATTAGTTTTTCATACACTCTTCGCTTTCTTATTTGATTCATTTCTCTACTTGTCCTTTATTTAAACATATTTATTTGTGTGTGTGTGTGTGTGTGTTGTGCGTTCGACGGCTGTGCCTGTGAGGTTAAAGAGCACAATGAGAAATTAAAAATGGAAATGGAGTTAATGTTAAAAGGACAGTACATAGCACTTATATGCCCTGATCGGGATTTGAAGCCGTAACCAGCAGATTTTGGGATTGAAAGGTTTAGACTGATTAACCATACCGGTAGAGTTCCTTTAATTAAAATTTAAGACTAGGGTATTTCGAGAGGAAATCGCGTTCCTTTCGGAAATGATAGAAGAGATCATTTTAGGCACACACACACACACACACACACACACACACACACACAATCCTATGCGCATGTGTCCTATTCTCAACGGTTTGGAAGCTACAGCTTGTTAATCATTTTTGACCATATATAGAATAAAAGTATTTATTGCTCATTTTGTAGTTATTCTACAGATGTGACACATAGCACAATTCAATGGTAATGCAATGAGCTTTACAATAATATGCAGCATGTCGCACTGGTGTATTTGGAGGGAAGTTATTGATGAAAATTGGATCGCAATTTTTTTTCTTTTTTTAAGATTAATTAAGGGAATCAGTAACTTCTCTCCCCCAAAGACATTACTGTCACATGTTGCATAATGTAGAGTATGTAGAATATTAAAGTATGCTCCATGAGTTCATTGTTGCCCACTTTCCACCCCTGAAAATACAGTGTGGCTGTTAAATTTAGGTTCAGTTAGAAGACTGATGTCTTGTTTGTAATATCTCAAAACATTTCATTTCAACAATTTTAAGAACTTGAAATAATCCATCTATACAAAACCTTCAAGAAGAGCGTCTTTGGCATATATGTTGAGCAACAATGCCCCAGTTTCGGACATATATATATATATATATATATATATATATATATATATATATATATATAGAGAGAGAGAGAGAGAGAGAGAGAGAGTAACTTAAAATTCTACTCGCTATCTATTTAATAACATGAATAGTAAGAATGTAATAACGAATGTTCAACACGTATGTTTTTAACACAGTTTCTAAATAATAATAATAATAATAATAATAATAATAATAATAATAATAATAATAATAATAATAATAATATTGAATGTTTCACGGTATTATCATTTGGGCATTTTCTTTGTAAACTAGCAGTTTTGTGGTCACAGTTAATACAGTGACTGCACACATTGTGCACATTTCATGTAACCACTTCACATACACCATACACTTAATCCAACCCTTTTTCTTTTGTTGTTTAGTAGGTTCGCTACTACTCGATATAATATCATTAGCAGAATAGTTGTTACTGTTCTTATGGACATTATTATTATTATTATTATTATTATTATTATTATTATTATTATTATTATTATTATTATTATTATTATTATTATTATTATTATTATAGTTTGGTTCCCCTACCTGTTACGGCAACACTTTTTCCTTTATATCTTGTTGTTCTTTATTAATCGCAATTATATAATCACCTATTTTGTGTTTACCATAGTTGACGCATACCTTGTGATACTAAGAACCTTGTAATAACTTTTTTTTTTTTTAGCATTAACTGTTTTAGATTTTGATATTTAAAATTGCTGGAGGTGAAACTAAACTCATAAATAACTTACCAGGTGTTTCTTTTGTAGAAGGTGTAGCATCATCGTCTATATCCAGTACACACATTATGAGAACAATGGAATTAAACGAAATAGATTTCTGTTGGTAACCCTCTATGTTTCGCGGACATTCATTGAAAGCTTTTCCCTACTGAAGATCTACAGATGAATCTGAACCTTGGCTAGTGTCTATTCATGATAAACTAAAGGAGAAACTCATGCTAGAGTCAGATGCATGATCTGGAATCATGCCCTTGTTCCAGGGATAAATACCTGTGGCCTGCAATCATGATGTATCATTTGATGCGGTGTGGTCTTTTCCCATGCTTCTCCAAAGACAGTCTCAAACTGAAAACGTGTTATGTTTCATCCTCTATTCATCATAAACCTAGAATTACACTCTTCATTGTAGTAGTCCTTCAATAGCTTCAAGAATGCTCTGTCGCGTCGTTGGAGGCATTTGATTGAATATCAGGTTAAGCACAAGAGGATAATGTCGTTATCACTTCGAAACTCGATCATATCAAAATCATAGGTATGTGAAATGTCCACCTAAGATTAAAAAAAATTCCCCTGGAAAATAAAATGATTTCATAATCAAAACGTAAGTAGGATATATCTGAGTCCATATTCATTGCCACTTTAGAACCCGCTGACCAGCCGCCTTCATATTCTGCCTTTTACCAATCTTTTAAAGATCAAGCAACCACTATTAAAGTTAACCCTTTTTTTCTCTACTACTCTTGCTCCTTTTGCTGTAATCACATTATTCACAATGTTGATAACTTGTAGCCAGATTCGTTCACATAAAATATGGACAGGGTTATTGGATATATTATTAATCGAAATGGTTTTCAGCAAGATGATGAAAAATGCACATCTCGGTTTAATGTTGGTACTAGTAATGAAAAGGTCATGTGCTTTCCTTAAAGCTAGTTCAGCACGAGGCCTCATAAACAATTTGACCAGAACATCCCTGCTTGACTTCCTCTTTTACTTAATTTAGCATTTAAATACATTTTTTAATTGAATCAATGAGTTCGAAAATCAGTCATCTCCATATTTTTACCAAATTGAGATTATTACACTTTTTAAATCCACTGATGTAGATATGCATGTAGGCTGAAAGCAAGGCATATCCCCCACTGGTTATAGAAAATATTCTACATTGAAATCTTCATTTAGTTTGAAAACATGCCATATCCTACAGATGACTTGTTCTCGAACAAAACTTGGAAATATTCCACAAGATAGCACCAAATTCGACAGAATCGAAATCATATAGTCATGAGACTTTTAATGTCTCTGACTGGTCGTTTTGATGTCATTCTTCCACTACATAGGTATTCATTCAACCCTCGTGACCGTGATTTTGGAGTTGTGCAGAGAAAAATCCAGAGGGAAGATCGTATATACATTCCTCAAAAATATCCCACATTGATAGAATCATCAACCACATCACAAAAGTTCACTGTAAAGGAGGTGAGAACAAATGTTTATACTCGATTTTAAAAGCTGGTGGCCGGAAAAAATGAAACGAAATCTTTAAGTTTTAGGTCCCATGTTTATGCCGGTTAGGCTAAAGGAGACGGTGATGATGAGAAATGAATGAAATGGTAGAATGAAGAAAGTTGGAGAAAACGGGAGAGCCCCGAGAAAACCCACGAGCACGGTGTCTGTCTACCAGAAAGTCCGCATGGCCTTGGCTGGGATCGATGAAATATGTTTGTGGCCCACAACAGATTGTCTTGATCCAGAAGATGATTTCTAAATCTACACTCTTACCATGATCGAAAAGGATGTCTGACCTTATAGACTTAGTTTAGCTTTCTGTTAACTGAACGACACTACTACAGTGAGAGACATAATCATCAGTGTTGAATCCAGGCATGTTCAAGGGAGCTGAGCCCCCTAGAATATTTATGCAATCTCCACCCTAGAATATCAATACACGTGCATTGAAGTATTTGCTTCTTTTCTGTTTAATTGCTTTCGGTAATAAAGGTCATAAAAGCAAGGATTTTTGTTTTCTAAAAGAACATTAGTTTCTTCTTTTGCCTAACCTAATTTTACTAATTAACAAACCGCGTTCTTGTATAAAGTCGAAGTTAAGTAAAAACTTAGAAATTAGATACAGCCACACACACAAACGCTTTACAACGTTACTTAGGGTTAGGGAAAAATGGCAACATGTTGGTTATTGCAACCGACCAGGCAATAAGTCGCGAGTTTTGTTGCGATAGATTCCTGCAGCTCTATTGCAATATAGAACAGAACCTCTCTTAAATTTTTATTGTCCCCCTTGTACAAAAGTCTGAATTCAACACTGATAATCATATCCATGTAATCTGTAGCATATATAATACATTTATTTCAAGCTGTAAATGAAAAATGACTAATATTTTTATTTCTTTAACATATCTTACATTATGTTCCAGTACATTATGATATATATCTTACATTATGATATATTTTCCTGTTTTGTACGAAAACAAATCATCTCCAATTTTTTTTTTTTTTTTTTTAATGAATCAAAACAGGTTATTATCACATTAAAGTAATGGAATATTATGTAAACAGCCATAATCTTATGTCAAAAATGAAAACATCCCTATATGTCAGATGCATATTGAATAATTTAGTTTTCTGTCTCTCCTATAAAATTAGTTTCGATGGAGATGACTGGTTTTCAAACTCAATGATTCAATTCAATGTGTTTACTCAGATTCCATCATCACGGTTGGTAAGAGCAAATCCATCTTTCAAATCGTTTGATATGATTCACGAAATTCTTTTTCATATCCCAACACACTATAAATATTAAGTTAGTACTCGTCGCGTATATATCAGAGGATTGTGAAACATGGATATTTAGATATAATGCATGCATGTTCTTGTGTAACTCCTTGAACTGCATACGATAGGTTGCACAATTTTCAACCCAGAACGTTTGAAACGGATGTTTCTAATTTTTGGCGGTTTATAACTCTGAAAGGTGTTTTCCGACCAATGTTTATTAGAACTTTTCCCTTCCATTTGATGTAAGGAATCACTTCTTAAACTTTTCATCCGGTGTTCTTTAGCGTTCTCTACAAATCGTATATTTATTTTCCGAAGATACATTACATCTGGACACAATTATTATAGACAGGGCTCTCATTTCATCTCTCTACCATTGCTCAGTCACAACTTTCTGAACTGTTATCAAAACTGTCAAGGTGTTTTCGAAAGCAGAATTGACAAAATAATACCAACAGCTATTCTTGGAAAATTTTGGAGACATCCATCTGCCGTTGAATCAATGATTTGGACGTTGAAGTAATAGGCGAATTTGTTAGACAAGCATGCAGGATGTTTGACCGAAATCATCAGAGGAAACAACCGAGAATGTGAAGGAGCAACTACCCAAGAGGCACTGTGCCAAGTTCGATAAGAATTAAGGTTGTTGAGTAAAGCACTGGTCCATGGTTCACGACTAAGATAGTGTGACCAAGTAAAAAAGTAAAATATGATTGATGGTTGGAGATACTTCTTTAGAAAAATCCGGGCAATATGGACAACACTTGATTTTTGGACGGGAAGTGGTTTCACATGTCGGGCAGTGATGGAACTGGTCATGACTCGTCCTGGAAGTCGTGACCCTCCAGATCCGATATCTTGGTCTGACCCGGTGACCCGCGAAGACCCAGAGAACTTGAAATTTCACGGACAATTGCTAATCTGCTAAAGTAACTCTAACAAATGATGAATGTTCTCTGCCACTACATTTTCATACATCAAGACCAACTTAGGATCAGATCCATTAATTCTTGTTGGGTTGTCTTACATGCACTTTTACTAGTGCACAAGGGAAGGTTGATAAGTTCTCGGCCCAACCCTCTTCCACACATATCATCCTCAAATCATTCATTGCATTTAAACCATTAGTCTTTTGTAAGTTTATATGTCAGCTGGGACGATCATAGTTTTGAAGGCCATTGATTGCACTATGTACAATTCATCAAGAAGGACTTGCGAGGTATCATGAAGTTCTTCTTCCTGCAATAGAAGTCGTCAAAGGAGATCCATGGTTGCATACTAGACATTGGGTGTAAATTACCTTTCATACTCTACTGTTAAGAAATGGTGCTCAAACTTTAAGGTGGTGGTTTTTCAACAGAATATGCGAAAAGTGTGGGAGATCAGTGTCGATGTCAACTCTAGAAAAGGTTGATCAGGCTCATGACCTGATTTTAAGTAACGGACGAATTTCACTTCAAGTGATAGCTGAAACCCAAAGAACGTGTCTGATCAATATCTATGATCGATTAGGCATGCAAAAGCTTTCAGCGATATAAGTGACCAAATGTTTGAATGCCATAAGAAACGTAAGGACGATTTCTTGAATCGGCTTGTTACTCAGAATAAAAATTGGTTCCACTAATTTGATCCTGAGGCTAAACAACAGTTATAAGAGTGGCGTCTCTCAAGATTTCTATGGTCAAAGAAATTCAAACCACAGAGATCCGCAGGTAATATTCTGGGATAAAAATGGTGTTTTGTTATCAAACTATCTTGCAAAGGTACAAGCGGTAACATCAGAGTATTACTACAATCTTTGACTAAGTTAAGGGACGTTATTGAAGTAAAGTGCCATGGAAAGTTAAGAATAGGTATGTTGTTTCTGTAGAACAATCTCCCGTTCAGAAAGCTGGAGAAACAATGGATTTTGTGAAGGACGTAGGATTTCAGTGCATTGACCACCCACCTTATTCACAAGACATCAAGTCTTCTGATTATTATCTCTTCCCTATACTAAAAAAGACATAAATTTAGCAATAGAGCTGCTAAAAAGCTTTTCGAAAACCAGGATAATATTTTTGGAGGTATTATAGAAGTTCAATCAACGATGTGCCAAGTGTATTGACTTTCGAGGAAAATATGTTGAATATCCTGGAACGTTTGTGCCTGTAGCTAAAGTCCTTCTGGGTATGGCCGACAACTTAGCATTACTCGCATGTAAACTTTTCATCTTGAATTTAAACTCTGTGAGGATAACGTCAGTTCAGTTTAAAATTTTACTTTACCCCCAAGGTTCGATTCCTGGTAGGTGGTTCCGATTCCACATTAAGGTGTAAGCCCATATCATAATAAGATCGGTTCAGCAAGATTACGAACTCCAAACAACTAGATTAAATATATCGTGGTTAGGAAGTTATATCACATCGGAAGTAGAATACATGAATAATTCGAGTTGGGCATATCAGTTAACAAGAGAAAATGCATTGCTGCAAGTGGTTAGCAAAGAACAGGGGTTGCTTACGTCACTTGAAATTGAGCCTTGAAACATAGTCAGTGTGTGTAAGGAGGAGAGCAATATTTTATTATTTTGCTTGGCGACAGAAGGGAGAAGGGTCGGTATTTGAGCTGTACACTTAATACACAAATATTATAAAATCAACCGTACAGCTTTCTTCTTCTTCTCCTCCTCTTTTTCTTATATCCGGAGAGCTTTTATTCTGCGTTTAGTTTTGCTTCAAACTTGAGTTGCTTTTCGGTGACGGAATATGTTTTCAAGAAGTTGATGTTGAACCATGTTGTAAATATAAATGAAAGGTAATTGAGTGGGTTGTTTTGAATGCTTTGCTTGGTAATACCAGAAGAATAAGAGTGCTGTTTTTATGTATTATACTTATTGGGGCTACCGCAATCAAATTTGGTACACACATTATCTAAATATTATGTTCGTGTAGTAGTCTTAGCTGGGGCCGTTTCAGAAGGTACATTTCTCGAATTATCCCCAACACATACATAAAGTACGCATGTGCAAGGTAGATTTGGAAACTTGTTTCTTTTAGTGATAAGCAAATGCAAGATCAATACCAAGATCCGAGTGGGTCTTGCTCTTGTTCCTGCACATTTGGTCTTACCTTCTGTCTCGGTTTTGCTTGCAAGTCTTGCTTTTAAGAAATCTTACATTTTTCATAGGTAAATCTTACACTAGATATAAGATATGGTCATTACCTGTTTTGAAGAGTTAATAATAATGGAAATACGTTTTCTAAATTAATATTCTTCATCTTCATGTGAGTATGACATGATAGTGTACAGAATTAACGAACTTCAATGCTACGATTTGTTTCAATTTTAGAATTTGACTAACATGTTTTGTTAGCTTAATTTTTATTTTACCTGCTGTCTTAAATCAAACCACTTGGCACAACGGCCCGATTTGTAGGCCTGAGCTGCTCCACGCCATCTGTTAGCGATTGGTGGAACTATGTCCAGCCTAGCAACGAAACGCGTTGCTCTTCCAGTAATCGGCGTATCCCCTAGTGGCCGTCACGTCTTTTGTTCATGTGACTTCTCAGTTTGCCTTGAGGCCGAAAATTCGTTGAAGCACCGACCGGAAATCGAACACGGGACCACGCGGACATGAATCCAACGCTAGACTATGATGCCTCCTACCTGCTGTCTTAGGCACACAATTATTTTTCATAGGATTTCGCAGAATAAAATCATGAGCTATGAAATGAATCAAACAATGGCGTAAGTAAATCAGACACTGAGGTAAATCAGAGTAAATCTGACACACAGACCTTATAATAATTCATAGAATAGTATCCTCTGTTCGTCTTCTACACACCGTTCCAATTCATTCCATTCTCCGAGCTCCAAGTAAGTTCCAAAGAAAGACCAAAGATACACGGAGATTGTGGTTGACTAACAGTTGCTCTTGTTGTTTGCTTTTACTAAGGAGGATTCATGGCCACAATCTCAGACAACTAACGATAATAAGGCCCAAGAGAGTTCTGACAATCATAAGGGAGTGATCGAATGGAAAATTACTTTTGAGATCGTGGAACAATACTTTGCTGTGAAACGAATGCATCAATGTAAAAATTCTGAATTTGAAGGCTTTCCGTTATCCGTGTGGAAAAAGATATGCTCAGATATACAGGTAGAGCGATATATGGGGATGAAATTCATATTAAACGAAACAACCTTATAAAAACAATATAAAGAAATAGTAACAGAAAGAAGGTAAAATAAAAGAATGAGGTACAGTTGAACACTTGCAACTATCATTAAGAGTCTATCTCACCAAAGTCTAAGTTGCCAGTAGTGTTTAACTCCAAGCATCTAAACACTATTTTCCTAGGTTCTTAATGCACTAACATTGCAATACAAAGAGAGAACGACTACTCTTCACCAATCATAGCTCCTCTGATACTATCCGACACTTCTCTACAGCTCATCCAAACAAAAGGTGAAGAGTTTGTAATAATTAGGGTAGTGACATAAAATCGTATGTTTCTTCCATACGTGGTGGCATTTCCATTAGACCAAGGTATCTTCATAGGTTCTGGAATGACTTCTAAATCAACAGATACAACTTGCTCCTCATCATGCTTATACAATCTCGAGCTTCGAACTAGGTGATACGATGACAGCCGATGGCATCTTGAAGGCGGTACTCATGGCAACAAACGGGCTTCCAAGTCACATGATTAGCCTGGGTTGGGAACTTCACTTCACGTCAATCCTATCGATGTAGTTCCTAGTTGTCGCATGTTTGTAATTAATTTCAGCTTTGGTAGATAGTTTCTGCGTAGGTAAAGGCAAAGTACACAATGGCTGGTTTTTCAACTAGGGTGATCCAAGACAAGGCTGATAAATCTGGAACAAGACTTAATAAGTAAAGCTAACTGAAATAATTGTCTCGTAAGCAACTCTTATCACAATTGAGTGATGCAATGGCTCGTGTGATGCGCACTCACAGTCGTACATCTTGATACAGACTAAGGAAAGTGGATTCTTCAGTACACTGCCAGGAAAAAGTCATAGAGCGTAATTCCCAAGGAATGTAAAGATCAAGGAAGGAGGTCACTATTGATATGATCAGCATGGAAATGGCCGTTCTGCATGGTAACCGTTTATTGGTTTCATTTAAGACCTCTTTGTGAAAGAAAGATTCTCATTCCAATAGAAAGATGAGACCTGTCATACCTTGTTATAGGTGCGGAAGAAGTCATATCTACAATATGCGCAGGCACGTAATTTCCATGATTAATTTCTCATCGAAAGAGAAAAGGCTGCAACAAACTTTCTTACAAGTTACAGCGCAAAATACATTCACCTTGGGGAGTCGCGCATATGCTCCTCGTGTAAGTGGAATTTCCTTTCCTCAGATTCTAACCCACGATTCACTCTATTCGAAAGGTAAATAGTGACTTCATCACTAAACTCCGTTAATTCCATAAAACTATCGGTATCTATTAGAGTTCATATGGTCTCGCCGAAGTAAAATCACTTTACTTTGTCTGCCCGTTTAAAGACTTAAACAATTCCAATTGCAATAGGGTTAAAATCAAAAAGCTTGTGAAGAATCTTCCACATAATCGGCTGCGGGATGTCCAATTCTTTGCTGATGCTGACAGTGGGTTTCTATTGACTTCTTGTGTACAAATTGCACGAACAATTTTCAGTGTTGCAGTGCTTACTGGTATCGCAATCGGATGGATTTTCCTTACAATGGTCTTCCGAAAGAGAACAAGACAGGGCTGTGGAGGGGCTTAACATCCAGCTCACGTGTATACAATGTGCTACAGTATAACATCGTCCCAGCTGGAAGCAATTTCTTTTTCCATCTGTAGTTGCGCCGCTGATAAACCTAATGGTTAAGTGATGCATATGCCTTGTTGACTGTCCATCACCCTCTGCGTCTACCTATCGCGTTGTACGTGTAACGTGTCATTCTTTCACGTTTCTTCCGCACGGACTCCGATAATCCTGTCTTCATGTAGCCTATATTACTCTTTGCTCAACTATAGTTTAAACGCATAATCGTTACTCCCATCTTACTTAGTCGTACTAATAACTTACATTAGAACTTCGTATATATTTTTTTTAGTTCTATTACCGTATTACCCCCGGAGTCAAAACACTCCAATCTGAGACTCGAACAAATGTATAGATAAATAGATATAGATATATGGAGCAAATTTTGCCTCGGAATCTGCGTATTCAGCACCTCAACTAGGAATCCCAAGCATTTTTAAAGTGAAAGACATGAAAAGGCAAAC